>NC_090933.1:1367056824-1367363386 GCF_040938575.1 Ambystoma mexicanum | reverse complement strand
ATTTCTCCTTAAGAACATCGAGGAAGAGCTAACTAAATCGCAAGATTTATGGATCTAAAATATGGACTCGCAATTAGTGACTGTCGTGCTGAATTCAATGTTTATCTGAACTTTCCTCTGATCCTCTTGAAATGTATAAACTGTTTTTAACTTGTTTGATGTTTTCTACATTGCTAAATGCGACACATTTCTCTTTTTTTCTTTTCTTCTTTCTTTTAATAATGTGGAGAGTGGCCTTGCACCCGTAACCACCACAGACCAATTTTAACACTGATGGGCCTTGTGAGGTGTCTTCCCCCACTACAGATGTTTGGGATAGGCCAGCACCCACAGTTGATTCACTCACCTGCGACAGTACCGAGGAATCCATGTCCGATTCACCACCAGAGCCATAGGCTTCCTCAGATGGAGAGTCAGAGTGAATAAAGCCCAGGATGGCCTGTACCACACCTGTACCACACCACGTCCTCCACTGGTGCCTGGTTGCGGCCCACTCTCCTATACCTCCTCTACTTCCTCCTCCACTTTTAAATAGCATAGCCCACACACATAGGTATCACCATGTAGTCATGTTATACATCAACCTGCCATGTCAGTGAGGTCACAAACTCTGGAATGTATGCAGTGTCATTGGAAGGCAAGGGTATCATGAAAGTAGACATGGATGTGTGTCAAAGGGCAGAACACCACATGTAGTGCATGGTGCATAGCACCTGCTTCACACACAAGCACCACACTGGCATAGTTGAGTCACCAGCATCACTGATGCACAAACACAGATGTCACTAGCATGGCCATGCCTGAACCGTCAAACAGCATGACATGGAAGTTGATGCCTACTGTCCCTGATCCATGAACAATGCTTGTGGAATGTTGTGACATGGAAAAACCAATTACCAAAAACACAAGTGTCACACGGTGCTACAATGCTAGGGTGGTGGACCAGAGCGAAGGCAGGCACACTGATTCCATGAGTCCAGGTCCCATTAACAGAACACAAGGGGATAGGCACGTAGAAGGTAAGACCTGGGTTTGGAACTGTCAGGGGCCATTGCAGCACATGGGAACATGCTCAACGTACAATAAAACGGCATAATTCGGAAATGCAAAGTTACGGGCTAATGGCAGTGTAAGTGCATGTATCAGGTGTCAGCGGGTTGTAGGGATCTAGCAAAGACCCCCCCAAGTGCGGGTGGTGCCTGGGAGTCAGTGCCATCATCACAGTCCTAGGGTGATGCCTTGCCCAAAAGCAAAGGACCAATAACACAGTCAGTCCTGGATTATTTGCAGAGGGAAGAGAGTAAAATCACTGACACATATGTATAGTCTGTCGCAGTAGACCAGCATATGAATGACCAGTCCCCTGGAGACAGTGAGCTGCTGGGGGAAGGAGCGGAAAGGTAGGATACCTCTGGGGAGGTATAGCTGTCAGGGTGAGCTCTCACAGGAGAGGATGCGAGTGTGCATAGGAAGATCATCACAGGCAATATGACATAACAGGTTGCAGCTGGAAGTGTGCCACGAGAGGCTGGAGAGAGAGTGACCTGCAATGAGTGAGCAGGAGTGGTGATGAGGATTGACCCAGTCTGCAGCACATTGTCCGTAACGAGTCTGTATGTTAACAAGCACATACCAGTCCACCATGACATGGTCAATCCATGTCAGTCATGAAATTGTGAAAATCAATGCAAAACAATCTTTACACTTCATACAAGCAACATACACATGTCCCAGACACACATGCATCACCACTCACCGTCTCCCATGTCTTGGATCTGCTCCAAATCAATGAGATCACTGACAATCTCCTCACGAAGAGTGGGTTCCTCATCCTCTGGTTGTGTCCGGCCTCCAGTCACCAGAGTAGAGGCGTAGGCGGCACCCAGCTTATCCTTGGCTCTGTATCGGAGGTCATTCCAATGCTTGACCACCTCCTGAGCTGTGCACCTCTCCTGGCTCATGGCGTTAATATGATCTGTGATGGCCTGCCAGTGGGCCATACGCTGAGCAAGCGTATGTGTGCTCCGTGCCCGCACAAGCATGTCACGTTTGTGCTCCAACTCGTAGTCCACGAGAATGTCGAGTTACTCATTACAGAAGCTCTACTTTCTCGACATGTGGTGCTCCTGTGCCGTGCCTTGGATTGGAGCCTGTCCTGCTACTGCACGCTTTTGCTTCTTGCAAGATCATGCAGACCCGGTGTGGCTTGGACCATGTGGGTCAGTAGGGGCTGGAGAACTGGTCGGCTGTCCCATGGCATCAGCCACTGATGGAATGACAGTAGGCTGGCTTGCAGGTATCTGTACCTGGGTGCTGGGGACAGTAGCTCGCACTGCATGTCTCTTACACTTACATACAAGGACATCTGCCCCAGAGTCACTGTGGTCCTGGCCCGGGACCACTACAGTCTGGGCTGGTTGACCCTGAGCCTGGGTGGTGGTAGCCACAGCTGCCGCTGCAGCTTGCACACGCTGGCAGCTCTGGACAGCAGATGACACTGCTGGTCTGTGACCCTGGGTGCTATTGCCAATAACAAGGACATCTGCCCCTGAGTCACTGTCGGCCTGGGTGGTGGTAGTGACATCTGCCCCTGCAGCTTCCACATCCTGTCTGCTGCGGACGGCAGATGGTACTGCTGATCCAGGACCCGGGTGTTGGGGACGTCAGCATCAGCTGCATTGCCCTGACCCTGTTGGGACCCTGTTGGGTTGGGGGCATAGCTCTCCCTGCACGGGCCTGGACACCTGTGATGCCTCAACCACCTCACTCACCTTCGCCACCTCGGCCACCTTTGCCTCCCTTCCCACTTGTTGCCCTCCCAGACATAGCACTGAGGAGCAGCTATCAATTGTCCTGGGCAATTGGAATGAGGGCACAGGGTACGTGATGTAAAATGTACCACTGTACTCCAGCTAGGCTCAATTTAACCCATGGGGAAAAAATAAGGGGTCGCATAATGCACAGGCACCCCAAAAAGAAAAATTAATTTGTATAAACCCCTTGGTAGCCCACGTGTGAAGTAAAAATGTTACGCAGTAGGCTGTGGCATCCAGCAACACAGAAAATGCGTACACGAGGAACACGTAGGGTACTATGACCTCGAAGATGACCTACGCAACACGCAGGGGCAGCCACAGTATGGAAAATAGCGTATGTGACTCATCGTCTCCCTCTTGGAACAAAAAAATGACACACGTGTGTGCGCAGAGGCAGCACCCCATCCAAAATACACCATTCAAGGTAATGCTCGCACCTCCAGTTAGAATCCCTAAACTTGATGCGCAACACCTAAACCGTATCAAGTCTCACTATACCTCACCTTCTATACCACGTGTTTGTATGCCTCACAATACTAGAAATGTACTAGTCTCTGCCACTAGACGGTTCCCAATATATTCTGCGGTGCCAAAACTTAACTTCTCCCACTTACTTCTAACCCCACTGTTAAACAAACAGGATTTATCTGTATATGTTGCCCTCTCACGAGTAATTGAACTCAACTCAAATGATGTTGCATATCTGAACTATTTTTGTCCTACTGCCAGCAAGTAGCCCATTCTACAGAGAATGTATCTAAGTCTATTGTTAGAAACTGAACCAGCCTAGCCTACTACGGTGTATGTTTGCCCTACTGCCAGCAGGTAGCCCACTCTACAGAGTGCATCTATTGACTATCCAGAATGTAGTCCTACTGCAAGAAAATAGCCTATTCTATAGAGTATCTGTACCTAAGTCTACTGTTAGCATGCTGAACTAGCCTACCGTACTAAAGTGTATTAGCCTAACTGTTAACAAACTGACCCAGCCTAGCCGACTACTGTGTATGTTTGCTCTACTGCCAGCAAGGAGCCCACTCTACAGAGAGTGCGTCTAAGTCTATTGTTCGATATCTTCCAGAATGTAGTCCTACTGCCAGAAAATAGCCTATTCTACAGAGTATATGTATCTAAGTCTACTGTTAGCATGCTGAACTAGCCTACCCTACTAAAGTGTATTAGCCTAACTGTTAACAAACTGAACTAGCATATCTTACTAGCCTGCCTTGCCTCATTGCTAGCAAGCTAGCACAGTCTGTGCACTCTGACTCATTGCTGGCTAATTGCCCCAGCAGCTCTTGTCAGACAGTATACTAATGTACTAGCATGATTAACTGAAATAGCATACTTTATCAGACTGAGCGCTCTAGGCACTCATACTAATCACATTATCCCTTTTTCAGGTGCTACACTGAGTCCCTTGTTTATGAAAGATCACACACTAACTAGCCGTAAATGCATTATGGATGCTATTGACCTACAGACAGTCTTACTGTGGGCCATACTGGCACTAGGTTTAGTGGCCAGTATTATAGGCACCCCCACTAGACCCTCGCCAGACTCTACCATTACAATTAACATAGCAGCTGCAATGGGTACTACACCTACCTTACTGCTACCCAATAATCTAGGACAATGACAACTGCCACTTCACATTCATCTTACCCTGGGACTACCCATAACTAATAGGCCTTGCCACACCTCTTCCAGAAACATCAGACTCTAGACTAACCAAACTATGTGAAGCATCTGCCAGCTCAATGACCAATATAGGCCCTAATAGAAGCTGCCCTTCCTCTTACAAACTTACCCTTATAACAAAAAAACATCCCACTACTACTATCCTTGCCTAAGACTTACCTACAAAAAACACCAGCAGAACAAACCCCACATCACGATACCAACTGATGAAGCAAATAACTGTTCCTCGCCTAATCCATTTACAGGCAACCTTGTTCCAGACCTCAAGGTGGCCTTTATAAATTCCAGGTCATTAGTAGCGCACACGACAGAGGTAGCTGATTTACTTCAGGCAGAAAACTATGATTTTCTAGCCATTATGGAGTCATGGCTACAGGCAGCAGCAGGCCCTGCCCTGATGCTCGGAGTACCTGACAACTATACAGTTCTCACGGCAGACAGAACTGGGGCTCATGGAGGAGGTTTAGGTCTTATAGTCAAATCCAATCTGGCCATGAGATTAGTCTCCTCTCCTGATGCTAAATCCTGCGAATCCCTCACTGCCAAAATACCCACCTCTGACTCCCAAACGCTCACTATTTACCTAATATACTGACCTCCAGGTCCCAACGGCTCCTTTGAGGAGGACATCTCTACCATTATTTCCAACAACTTTAAAAGACGTTGCAAATACTCCTGCTTGGGGATTTCCATTTGGGATTCAAGGACCCCAAGAAAAGCAAGCAGCAGTAATCACCAATGTTCTCTCCGAACTCGGCCTTACCCAAAGAGTGACACTTCCAACTCATTACAAAGGCAGAACACTTGATTGGGTGGCCGAATACAATTGTAAGGCCTCCATCACGGCCATAACTCCACAGTTATGGACAGACCACCATCTGGTAGCATTCACATTAGCAGCTTAAATTCTCCCTTCCAAAAATAGCCCTCTTGCTCCCCCCACCCTAACAGGGAATAAAAAGGACATCACTGCAGATAAACTCCAACCCCTAATATTCAGTGGGAGGCAATTTTGCAGTTTCTAGTTGTAGTCGTATTATTGCTTGAAATGGGTGTATTGTTTGGATTATAATGGTCTCATACAAATTAAGCTGTTGGAGTGGTTTTGGCAGTGGGAATATTTGCAAATTATTACTGATAGCCTGTGAAGTCATTTGGTTATTGTCAAGTTTTGCAGTGCAGTATGTGCACAGTATTGAGGGGTTAGTAATTTTGTATTTGCTTTCTGCTATATGGTAGAAAGCTAATTGGAACCATTGCGATCTTCATTGTCTTCTATTTTGTACATTATATCTACAGTTTTCGTGCTCTTTGTACACAAACGTTTGAGACAACACACAAATACTTGGTTTGGTAATTCAGCAGATGTGCTTTTAAACTTGACTATTTCTTTTTTGTATGTGTGTAATAGAAAGTTGACATCTGCAAGGTTGTTGCTACTGTTTTCTGAAGTTACTGGATTTCCAAAATATTTGCTTTAGATGTGGTCTATTTGTTTGAGCAGTTGTTTTGCTGCACCGTGTAGGTGTTTTGCTGTAGAAAGTCATTTAAATGCTCCAGTGCTAAAGCAGGACCTTTTGCATAGTACAGTTTGTGAACAAAGTTTCTTACAGTAAAATGGCGTGTTGCTAACATTTTGATATGGTGGAAGGTCCAGAAAAGCAGGCTAGTGAATGTCCTCGTAGTCCTGTGTATTTGTGCAATGGACTGGAGTCAATAGTTTGTAGTATTTTCATATTTCCTTGGTTATTGGTTTTCACATAGTGATTCAGAAACTGCTGCACACACTTGATAGAGTTTTGGCGTATGTTACACATTGATGTACATGGCCATATGTAAATGGGGTGTATTGGTTCGGTGGAATGGAATGGAGAGTTTGATAGGGGTATTTGTGAAAGCAGTGTTTCTTCTTCCATTATAGTATTGTCTACATGTTCATACCCTCACCCACTGCTATGAATAGCAATTTGTTTGTTTTGCTGTTGTTTGTGTATAATTCTTCATTGAAATATGGTATCTGTGGTGGTGGTGTGACTCCACCCAGCTGACCAGATGTTCCTAAAGGTATCTATGCTGATGTTGCATTGGTTGCGAAGTACTAGTGGTAGTTTACTAATTCATTTTGGTATCATTCTGTTTAAAATGAATATAAATAATTTCCTTTTGAGGGCCAGTGCACTGTCTACAAGAGCTTCCAGGATCCGATTTTTTGTGGTAAGTTTTAAGCGCTGAGCGTGATTTTTTCCCCTGGTTCTGACTCTGTGGTGGAACATTTTTTGTAAAATACATTTTTTGGAATGCTTACTTGTGGCTGTGTTTCCATGTGTATGTGCTCTGTTAGCAGTAGTGGTAGTTGCAATCTTTTTAGTACATCTTGTTTTATTTTTACATTTTGAAAGAGAAGTTAAAGCATATTTCTTATTAGGTGCTTCTGTTTTTGTTAGTGAGTTTATTAGCTGCTTTGTTTGAACTTTTTGTGCACATTCTGCTAGATGCGGATGTCTATTTTGTATGCTTTTAGGGTGAACTGCTCTATTTCTGCGTTGTTTTCTACAGAGTTCCTTTTTGGTAGGGATTTTGTAGTATCTGTTGGAGAAAAAAGGATAGTGTTGGTGTGCAGGTTGTGCAATGTATATGTGTGCACTATGCATGAGTGTTTGAATATGAGGGTAGACATACACATAGAGGTGCGTGATTGTGTAATGGGTTATTACTTCAGGCTGGGAAGGCTCTATTGGTCTCCGTGTGTTACCATAATGGCGGTCAGATGACAATAGGAAGTGGGCACCTGTTGAGGTGAAATGAGTAAGAATGAAGCACATACTGTTGGGTTGATGGAATTGTGTATCCTACAATACAATAACACTGCACTGTCTGAGTACGAGGCAGAACACTACGATAGTATTGCACATTTGTGATGTCATCTTTGATGTCATGGGTGGTTGTCTTAGCAGTGCATGGTGGTGGATTTTCTTTGGTTTTACTTGTAACCATAATATTGATAGATTGTCATGAACTGAATTTGATAGGTTTTTAGCAGCGCAACTTAAGCATAACTTCCCTTTAACAAAGTTTTTTCACTGAATATATAGATAAACACCTGCGACAGAAAGTCAAATGACTCGGCTCGACTGTAAATATGGGTGATTTAAAGTCGTGCCAATAATACGCTATTACAAATCAAAGGTGATGTCAACCCTGATTCATGGTGCAGAATTTCTTCCACTTAAATCTTTACTTTAGGACCACCTAGAGCGGGTGCTGCGATATAATGTAACAATTCTGTATTGTAAATGTATTATGCAATCTTCTTTCTTATGATATGTGTAAAAAGTTTATGTTTAAACTATAAAACCACTTAATAAATAATATATGCATAGCACCAGTAAATTGGGTCTTGCAGCTGACAATTACAGAGATTGCTAGGAAATGTTCTCTTTTTTGAATTCATGGAAATCTCAAGGAGGAGTAAAATCATTTGTCTTTGCAGGTGAAGGGGGGACTCATGGTGGATTTGTGACCTCTCTGTTCCATGCCCGCGCTCCCCCTCCTGTGGGTGCAAGTAGCTGTTCCGAGGCACACTGCCGAGCGCCTGTATATGTTACAGAAAAAATGATTTGTCTATGTGCGAAAGTGCTTCTCCAAGGTATCGTGTTCATAGGATATCAATACTCTAGTCACAAATAATGATTATACAATTACTTGGTCATATTAGATATGCAAACATGACATCATCATATGATGCAGTATTATCAATCAGATGTATTCATTCTGTACATATTAAGCATTACTATTTTAGTATCATGGGTAAAATATCATTTATCAGGTAACCTATAACATTTGGTATGCACCAAAGAATTTTTATGTTTTAGAATCAATTGTCCTTATGCCAAAACGTGTTTCAACCTAAGGCCTTTGTCAAGGCAAATACAGTAAAATACACATTTAATTTGTGCATTTTATGTTATTTATAATGATGTAAACAGATGGGTCACTGTCCCGATCAGTTGTCCAGAGTAGATAAACTAAAACAAAGGGAACATAATTGGCTCTATAAGTTCTGTTTTTGCTTCATGTAGTTCCACTTCTTGTCCCAACCCTTGTCCCTTCCTAAATCAGTGATGGAAGATTACAGGAAGGGTAATGAGTAGACATAGTCTCTGCAAATAGTCTCTGATTGTGATGGAAACCACCTGAATGTCAGGAGTAATGTGTTCTGCCACGCAAACCCACTTTTATAAATCAATCCATGCCAGTCTGTGCCGCTGCCAGCGTAAGATGAATATCACTTGGTCACAGTTTTGTACTATATAGCAACATACAAGCAGCGGTTAGTCCACATGGCCATCAGTCGTTAAGAGTTAACAAGAGAACATGTGTACATGCTGTCTGAATTGGGGTTTCCAGGTACTTTCCTTTAAATGCATCTGGTACGTTGGAAGTTGAACTTTCTCCATACGTTTATCTACTGAGAGCCAGAGCCCAGCTATTAGTTAGAGGAAGCATAATATGAATTCACATGATTGCTAGGCCCACATCTCTGACCACTCAGAATGGAGATTATTGGCTTGGGTGACCCCATTGTTTTTGTTATGTCATATCTGGTGTCATTGTCCTAGCAGCCTCAGGGGTTGGCTCCTGGGCAGATGTAAATACACAGCAGCTCATGTACACAATAGTTTGCTACCATATGCACAGAACTAATGTACATCCTCAAGCTTGCCTTCCAGTGCCTGGAGCTGAGCTAGTGTGAATATTAGTCATGCTGCCTCTGCTTCTTACAGACTTTACCCAGGATACCTTGCGTTCTCCTAGGAAGTCATTTGCACAATGTATCCATATGTGAAGTGGAGACTCATAGGGCCAGCGCTGGACGAATCGGCATGTGCGACCCACAGACCACCTGTGGGTGATTATGTAAGATTTTGCCATTGGAACCAGGGGAGCTCATTTTCCATTGAGCTGTACAATGAACACAGATTATGTATCCGCCGCTCCCTCCCTCTCGTGCATATAAATCCTCCAGCCTCTGTGCAGACATGGATTGTAATGTCTCTGCAAGTGGTACCGATCCCTATGGGGTCTGCCTGCTTTATGCTGGTATTGTTCATGCTGCCTACCATGCGAGCATGGCAGGGAGCAAGTACAATTACAATTAAACCCTGCCCGACATGCGTGCATGCTTAACACTGCTTAACATGCGCGCATGGTCAGCAGTGTTAAGTCCTGTCCAATGTGTGAGCAACTCAGGAGGGTTATTTCTTTTTGTTAGCGCTGCAAGCCAACACGAACATGTCAAGCAGTGCTCACAATGAAAAGTAGATGCTGCCTGGCGTGCCAGTATGCCAGGCAGTGTTAACTCACTTTGCACTGTGGAATGCAAATGTGAAGGGCAAAAAGCTGCTTACTTGCTTGTACGCTGACTTTTGCCCTTTACATGTGTACACCCCAAAGCAAACAATGAAAGTTTGCCAGCAGGTGCTTGCTTATGTTGCAGGGTAAATATAGCGGGTCCCTTCTGCCCAATTGCACTTTTAAGGAACATGAGCTCCAGAATGTTTTTTTTTAGGAACAGGTTATGCTTGGATATAAGACCGTGTGGTTGCTCCTGGACAATCCTTTCACAATTTGGGAAACTCCCAGCATGCTTTTCGTATGCTCTGCTCTGGTTTCTCTAGGAAAAAGGTACTCTGAATTTCTGCAAAAGGTGGTGATTCGAGAAAATAATTCGAAGACTTTTTCCACATTCGGTCCAGCCATAAGAAGATGATACACTCAAATGCAGACACCTGGAAGTCTGTATGCTAAATGCCAACTTATTAGGGAATTCATTTGATGCTATAGATATGATGTTACAAGAGGCATATATCCAGGTTATCTTTATGCCAACAGTACAGCCCCTGTAACCTCTTAGGGAGTAGTCAGAAGGGCAGGTCCATACATACCAAGAGTGATGCCAGGATATGCCAGCAACAGCAAAATGGGGTTTACGATGTACATAACTACTGCATAGTTTATTGCAGTTTGATGTACATTTCCAGGAGTTCTTTCATGTGGATCTTTAGCTCATGTGTGCATGCACGCAACCTTATAGTAGAATTAACCATTCAGCGCCAAACACTACACACATGCATTATAATGGACCTTGGCACACTGCCACTTGTCTCTGAAGGAGGAGTTTTGAATAGGAATGGAGACACATGGTTGGTAATTTGCAATCTCTGCCGATTTCCCTTGACCTTAATCGCATGACTGTAAATGGGTGGCCATGTAGACCGTAATCATTGACATGTGTCGCGGCATTTCACATGATTTCATTGCAGTGCCTTCAAAAGCATAATTATGGGAGTGTCTTGTTTGCTTAGAGCTCATGTCTTGAATTTTATTTTGTTACAAATACCTCTTGTATATAGCACCCTTACAGATTTCTTTATATCATGAGGAAAGGGTTATTGGAGATGAGATTTCTCTCTTACCTTTGCAGGTCACTCCCGCGAGCCTCCCTGTAGGGCAGATGTTGCGTTTCAGGCCTCCTTGTGCACAGTTCCAGAGATCAGCCTCATCTCCCATGCAATGTACATTATTCATCAGGACTGGTAAAGAACTATTGCCAAGTGTTGAATTATGAGTGTATCTTGCCTTTGCTGTACAAGTACCTACGGATATACTTATTCACTGGGTGGTGGGGACTGCAGCTACCCCTTGCAGCTTCCTGACCCTGTTTGGTGGGGACTGCAGCTGCCCCTGCAGCTCCCTGACCCTGGCTTGTGGTGACAGCATCTGCCCCTGCAGCTCCCTGATGCTATTGGGTTGGGGCCATAGCTGTCCCTGCATGTCACCGACCCTGGACACCTCTGCCACCTCGGCCACCTCAGGCACCTTGGACACCCTTCCCTCTTGTGGCCTTCCCACCAGGGCTGGACTGGGAACTAAAAGAGGCCCTGGAAATAATTACTGGGGACCAAAAGAGGCCCTGGAAATAAAGTTAAAAGTGACCCCATATGACACATTTTCAGCAAGCCCAATGCTTTTCCTATGAGAACATTTGAAAATACCACAGAAATGAGGCCCAGGGTGCAGAGGTCCACCGGGAAATCTCCAGAGTTCCCTATAGGCCAGTCCACCCCTGCTTCCCACTGATGGTAGAGATGTATTTGAACAATAGGAGGCGAAGCAAGCAAATGTCCTGGGAAATTTGAGTGAGGGACAGGGTACATGATGTAAAATGTGCTCGTATGGTCCAGCAAGGCTCAATTTCCCCCCGGGTAAAAACAAAACAGGACGCGTAATGCACAGGCACCCAAAATATCAAAAAGGCGTGTGTGCAACACCTCGGTAGCTCACGTAAAAAAAAAACATGAAACAGTACACTGTGGCACCCAGCAACACGAAAAATCTGTGGCCGAGGCCCAGGTAAGCTACTCTGATGTTGAGAATGGGGGTAAGCAATGCACAGTGGCATCAGACAATAGATATTGCATACGCAACTCACTGTTAGCCTCTGAAAATAGGGAAAGTACACGCGCATGTGAGCGGAGGCAGATCCGCCACCAAAATAAGAAGTTTGCACTTGAACAGTAGTGAACAAAATGCGTGGTGTCTCAAAAATCTCTGAAGTCCACACGTCCGCTACTAAAACTCGCACAAGCGGTGTGATGTTCTCTTACACACCCCTTTATCCCATAATCTGAACATCAACCCCTAATGGCCAGCGCGTGTCATGTAATTTAGGCATTTAGGCCCTTTCCTCTGATTTCACATGTACTCGCTAATTGTGCACGCACAAAGTAACCGTCACTCTGTTTAAGGCTGCCTTTGCGAGTAACATGGAAGACCCCCGTGCTCCTGCCTATGAGCCATTTTACCTGCCTCCTACGAGCCAACTGCTGTTGCTTGCTCACTGTGTGGGCCTGCTGCCCACCTGCACTGCAATTTTAGTGCCTGCTGTACAGCCATTGCCAGTGCTCCTGCCCGCGGCCCTGTGACCAACTCAGCTGATTGAGAAGCCTCCCAATGTGCCAAAGCATCACCACCACTCCACAGCCCAGCCCCAGGACCACCTTGCCCACGCACACCTGCCTTGGGGATTGCCATGTCTGAGCAAACATCTCCGGAGGCAAGTGGCAACCCCATGGCAGTGAGGCAGAGGGCTGTCAACTTCTCAGCCAGGGAAGTTGACATCGTGGTGGAGCATGTCCTGGGGCCTTATGATGCCCTCTTCAACACTGCAACGCCAGGACGGAAGCTGATCTGGGACCAGATAGTGGGTGCCATCAACACGGAGGGGGTGGCACCCTGTGACCACCACCATGTGCACAAGCACTGTGAGGACATGGAATCCAGGACCCAAAACATGACATGGCACTTCCTCCAGGCTGGTGCCAACCAAGGGGGGAACCGGGGCCAGATATATACTGCCAACATGCGGGTTCTGGAGAGGTTTTACCCGGCGCTGCACACCCAGGTCAGCAATTTGCAGCAACGTCTGGAGTTGTCAGTTGAGTGTTCATGTGTTGCTGGCCTCCACTGTGCATGTGTGTTGTGAATGTTAATGTATGGTGGGAGTGTGTACCTTGGCCTTACAGTAAGTGTGGCTCTTGTATGGATGTATGTGTGCATGTCCCAGACAGTGCTCCACATGTGTTCTATGAACCATGTGTAATTTCAACAGTCTCACTTCTGCAATGTGGGTTGTATTGGAGCATAACACAACATGCACATGGTTTCTTATAAGTGTCTGAGAGGTGCCTGTGGGAGAGGTGTGACACATGGGTGGTGCCATCAAAATCATGAACAGGCATGGTGTACATTTGTATGTGTCTGAGATGTGACTGTGTAACTGGCCATCACTCCTGGATGGATGTTACTGGTGCATTTCAATGTGTGCCCTAGTCTTGTTGCCTGATTGACGTTAAGGGGAATCTGATGTGATAGCTCACTGCACTGCTTCAGGACTGTCAGATGAAGTGTGAGCATGACATTTGTATGTCGCCATGATGCGTGTGTGTGTAGCATGGACAATTTGTAGGTGGTGATAGTGCCATGTCCAAGGATGTGATTGTCTGTTTTGAAGGACAGACATGTATGTGCACGTATGTACATTGCATGTACCTGTGTGTTGTGGAGGGTGATGATGGTTGTGACCTTTGGCAATGTACTTCATGTGCATATGTTTTGTGCCAAACACACATAGGTACACAACCCTTATGTTTGTGTTCTATGTCTCCTTATCCACAGCTGCGTTGGAAGAAGAGGGCAGAGAAAGTTCTGTGGAGCAAGGCAGCAGGGATGCCTCCACTGGGCAGAGACACAAGGCCCAGTCATGCCCCCTGGAAACAACATCATCAAGGAGCGAGGAGACTGGTGCTCGCAGGACCGCTAGCAAAAATTATGGATTTGGCCAAACAAATCAAAGTCACAGGAGTGCACATTGCTCTGCAGGCTGGACCAATCCTTCGGTGTCGGATGTTTCCACCCAAACTGACACCCCAATGCCCGTGGATCTGGCCATTCGAGACAGAGTGGAACCCCTGCTAGCTGGTATTGCGAAGCGTACAGCCGTCATTTGTGATGATGTGCAGGCTTACACTTGTGGGCTTGCACATCATCACAATGAGGTCTGGCGTCTCCCGAACTAGCTAGCAGCATTCCTGGTCTCAAATTGGTTGTGTGGGCTGGCCTCCTATGCAATCCCCTCCACGTTTTTCTGCTCTGAGCGCCAGTCGTCCTCCTGGGCGCCTTCTGACCCAGTTACCACCAGGGTCCCCTGTGTACCTGTCCCACCCATGTCTACCCATCTGGTGGAGATAACATCCCTGCCTGAGTTGGGGGTCAACATTGCATCAGCTGACGAGGTCACCACGCCGATATAGGCTCCAACAGGAGCTATGATCACTGAGGGAGAGCAGGAACCCAGGAGCAGGGCACGTGCCAGACACCCCCTGGTAATTTCATCAGCCCGGATGGTGTACATTTGAGGCAGGCACCAGGCAATATGGCAGCAGCAGGCTATGAGTAGAGGCTTCATAACTCAAGTCAACCTAACCAAATGGGGCAGGTATCCTGTTTCAGGCAGGATGCAAATTTGGACCTCCGATCGAGGATGTCTTCCTTGTTGGAGCAATATGGGCAGTGAATCGGGGCAGAGAGACAGCAGGTTCTGGAGGCAAGACTTACCATGGCCAGGGCGGAGATTGCACTGTGTCGCGCAAGGCAGCGTCGCCTCATCCTCGAGGAGGCTTCCAGGGAATGGCAGGCAAAGGAGAGGGCCATGCTGGTGGACCTAAAAGCCCTCGAGGAGGGAACAGAGGCACGCATTGTGGAAGTGGATGCAGTGCTCGATCATGCCCTGGTCTGGACATTGAGCGACATTGGTGAGGAGGAGCACTAGCCCGCTGCCTTTGTACATAGTTTTTTAGATACAAGTTTCTGTTGATTTTATTTATTATTTGGAGCTTTTGGACATTACTCAGTTTTTTTGTACATAGTTCTTCATGTGTGGTTTTCCTTTTATATATTTTATTATTTGGAGTGGACTTTGGACATTACTCCATGTTTATTTTGTACATAGTTGTATTAGTGTGTGTTTTAGTGTTCACCATGCGGTAATGGATTTTTATTTTTATTTTTGGTGGTATTGTAAATAATTTTAATGGACATGGACATTTTTACATTCTTTTGTTTTTTCATGGACAGATTTTGAACTTTTATTTACCGTCTGTATGAACACAATACAACTGTTTAATATAATGTATTTTCTTATCTCACACTCATTGTTCCTCGCAATTATGTTTGCAGTGTGCTGGTATGGTAGTCCGTTTAGTGGCCCTTGTTCTGACCATCGTTGGTCATGTGTGTGGTTACTTGCAAGCATGTGTTATGTTTGGGGTCCATTTGTGGGGTGAGTATACACATGTGGCTTACCTGTGGTGGAGTGTGAAGTGGGTGTTTGGGTGTGCACAGTTAAATGGCATTTGCTTTCACATGTGTAGCATCATTGTGTATTAGCCCTCACTGTGTTTGTGAGGGAGGTGAGTGGGGTAACTGCGGGAGTGTTACATGTTCAGGATATTGGCACATGATTTGCTTGATGCTGTGTAACACACATGTAGGGCCTGCCCCTGCTCCAGCAAGTGTTTGTAAGTTTGTAAGTGTTATCTCTGGTATTGGTCAACCTCTTGCACTGGCATACAATATTGGCACTTCTTTGTATTTATACATCTGCTGACCAGTGCAGCTGTCTGTGTGTGGCGCACTGTCTGATTGCCTTGTACTCAGACCACTCAACACTCAACATTCCTCTTCGCTTGTGCTTTCTCTCCTCTACCCTGCTGAACTCCTGCCTGAATCTGCACTGGTCACATGGCTACCCTCTGAGCTTGGTGCTAGGTCCCCTCGGCCGCCACTTGCACCCCTGCACTGCCTGCTTGGCATCCCCACACTTGGACTGATTTCTGCATTCCTACAGCCCCCTACCAATTAACCCCTGATGTCTGCATTTATCCTTGCACTTGCCACCAGCAATGTATTAATTTTATGTCCTTCCCATGTACTGCGCTGCCCCATCCCACTTCCCCCACACTTTTCCCCTCCCCACTGCCCATACACTTGCCCCATTGCAATGTCACCTGGCCTAGTAAGATTGCTGTCTCTGTGTTCCCTCTGTTCCCGCTCCCTTGCCTTATTGCACCTTGGAACACATTTGCATAGACGCGTTATAAATGCCATATAATTTCATATGATTTAATATCATATCTTTCAGAAATGGTAGGAACAGTGATGTGTTTATGAGGAAATCTGTTTTAGAAATAGCTGCTCATTGAGGCTCAGGCTGTGAGACGCCTGGCCAGTGTATGTTCATGTGGCACACATTGACGTTGATTTTTTTTCTGTCATCGTAGGACTATTTGTCCCTGGGGATTTGTGACATGACATTGTCACATGCCCAGCAGGGCCTCTCTTTAACATTAACTTGTTAGATTGGTATTTTGGGAGATGGTTGCGGACAGCAATTGTGTTTGAGCAACTGTCACGCTCATGGATGTGGGCCAGGTGTATGCATTTATTTTGTTTTGCAGGATACATTTTCAGCTGGATATTTGGGTTGGAGTTACCACACGGCAGTCAAAGTGCATGACACACCATCGATTGAGTGATGATGTCTCACTATGTCAGCATCCAGCATGCAGGTCCTGTCTAGAGGGGGCTGCCTGCAGGGTGGGGTCATGGGTGTGGGGGTCTCTCATGTGGAGGGGGATGCCTACAGGGTGGCATCACAGGCGATGGGGGTTGAGGGTGTCCCATGTGGAGGGGGCTGCTTGCAGGGTGGCATCACAGGTGATGGTGGTTGGGGGTGTCCCATGTGGAGGGGGCTGCCTGCAGTATGGCATCATGAGTGATGGGGGCTTGGTTGGGGGTGTCCTATGTGGCGGGAGCTGCCTACAGGGTGGAGTGATGGGTGATAGGGGCTGGCGGAGTCCCATGTGGAGGGGGCTGCCTGCTGGGTAGGGTGACAGGTGATGGGGCGGGGGTATCCCATGTGGTGGGGGCCACCTGTAAGGTGGCCTAGCAGGTGATGGGGCTGAGGGTGTCCCATGTGGAGGGGGCTGCCTGCAGGGTGGGGTGAGGGGTGATGTGGGTTGGGGTTTCCCATGTGGAGGGGCTGCCTGCAGAGTGGCATCACGGGTGATGGGACTGGGGTGTGGGTGTCCCATCAGGAGGGGTCTGCTTGCCACGGATTGCGAGGTGCAGAGGAACAATTTGGCTGGGGTGTGGCCAGGGACCGCCAGTTGTTTTTGTGCGATTAGGCTGGGGTGCGGCCAGGGATCGCACAGTATTTTGACACGAATTGGCTGGGTGCAGCTGGGGATCATGCCGAGTTTTCACATGATTTGGCTGGGGTGCGTCCAGGGATCACAAATTGTTTTTGCGTAATTTGGCTGGGGTGCGGCCGGGGATCAAGCTGAGTTTTCACACGATTTGGCTGGAGTGCGACTGGGGATCAGGCAGTGTTTTCATGTGATTTGGCTGGGGTTCGGCTGGGGATCAGGCAGTGTTTTCATGTGATTTGGCTGGGGTGCGGCTGGGGTTTGCACCGTGTTTTCCCGCAATTTGGCTGGGATGCGGCTGGGTATCGTGCTGAGTTTTCACGTGATTTGGCAGGGGTATGGCCAGAGAACCCACAGTGTTTTCACGTGATTTCGCTAGGGGGGCTGTATGCTGGCCCAGGGATGGCACGGAGGCTTGCACCGTGTTGGGAATGTCACTTGCTTTTTGATGCATTGGGGCGTGTTGGGGGCGTTACTGGAGCAGCTTACTGTTCCTTGCACCATGGCAACTGATGCCTCTGGAAATCCATGAATACGTGTGCAGTGCAATAATTTCTCTGTGCTCCTTCTTGTCGTGCAGCGCTTGTGCCTTTTCTACGCCAAATTATATGAATCAGGCCCCAGGTCTTGTCCAATGAAGCCAGGACATCTCCCTGGTAGCTGTGCACTCCCATGTGATCCTCCCTCTGGCAACCACCCCCATGATCAGGATTAGGTAACGGCTGCGGTCCCCTGGCCACATGGGTGGAGGTCACCACTGGTGAATCTGTGATGACTCTATTGGATTCATCACACTACGCACACACCCAACCTAGGATATAGATTCTGTCCTCTAATCACATACAGGTAAAATTACTTATAATATCATCATGCTCATCGTGCTCATCGTTCACCAAAAATCTATAATGCAACACACAAGGGTGGCTAATGATACAATTTACCACTGTGAACCAAGCACATATGCTAAACTGTCCGTTGGGAAACCTCTCCCTTGGGACCGTGTAGTGCAGGATAGCCAGAGGTATTTTCCCTCCACTCACTTCAGTCTAATGTGAGTCAATGTAGCACAGATATTGCCCTAATCTATGGTTTCACATCTACTCCAGTTTAGCCCAAAGAACACTTCCCAACATGTTCTATTCCGTCTAATAACAGTTTTCAATTGTGGGATCATCTTCAGGGGATCGACTCCACCACAAGGACGTTTGCAACTTAAAATCAACAAAACTGTATAAACTGGATGAACTCAGGGTGAAATCCAGTAGTATTCCCATTCAATCTTTGAAACCGACATCAACATTTTTGCCACAGTTACCGGCAGATAAGTTAATTGATACCTTCTACAAAGCAGTGTCTCAGGACCTGTATGAGATGGATGCACGGAGAAACAAACATCGTAATTTTATCAAGGATAAATCTGTCAATCTAATCCAAGGGGAATTAACACCACTCAAAGACCTAAAGGCCGATGGACAGATTGTAATTAAGGAAGCTGACAAAGAGGGGAACATTGTTGTCATGGACAGGGTGGATTATCTCAAGATGGCTAATAATCATTTGTCAACCCCCGACTGTTATCGAATAAGAACTGACAATGTAAAGAAAAAGGCTGTTGAACTACTCGGAGAAAACATTCTGATCTGGCACAGGAAAGGCCTCATCACTGATGAGTAGAGATCCTTCCTAACAGTGAATGAACCAGTATTTCCCGCAATGTATTTCCTACCTAAAATACATAAAGAATTCAACTCAACATACCGGAAGGCCGCCCGATTATGAGTGGGATAGGGTGGATAACTGAAAGGGTTTCGGAGTACCTGGATACCATCCTCAGACCTAGAGCAGCAGTACTGAAGTCTTATCTTCAAGATTCTACTAGTCTCATACGTAAACTGCACGACTTTGAATGGCATAGCACCTACTATCTTGCCACTTTAGATGGGCAACTGCCTCCATCGATTATACCTATAGGAATGACTCAGCATCATACTATAATCAGATTCAAATGCTCAAGGAAATGCTGCAATTGACTTTTGATTTAAACTTTTTCATGTTTAACAATGATGTATACCAACAAACGAAAGGGGTGGCTATGGGCACCAAATATGCTCCAGCACTTGCCAACCTTGTTATGGGCATGCTAGAAGATAAAATTGTGTATACAGCCCCATTCTTTATGGATAAGGTTAAAATGTGGACTCGATACATTGACCATGTATTTTGCATAATTGATGGAAGTACTGATGAGTTTCAAGATTTTGTGAATTATTTGAACCACAATTGCTTTGACATCCAGTTTGTGGGAGAATGTAATGAATGGAGCATAGACTTTCTTGATCTAACAATACTAATAGAAGAAAATCAGCTATTTACTAGAACTTTTAGAAAAAAGACGGAGGTCAATTCCACGCTTCATGCAAGTAGTTGTCATTATCACTCTACAATTCGAAACATACCGTTAGGCGAGTACATCCGCGCCAGACGGAATTGTCAACGGAACATGGATTTTGAAAAAGAATGCTTACTCTTACGACATTGTTTCAAGAATAGAGGTTACTCTGACAAATGTATTAAATTGGCTTATAAGAGAACAAAGGACATGCACCAACAAGATACTCTTCAACCTAAAATGGGTAAGGTTACCAATGAAAAATGTGGACCTAGTTTTATTACACAGTACTGTAAAGACCACCGGCAGATTCAGCGAATACTAGGGAAACACTGGTATCTGCTGAAAATAGATGACCACATTAGCAAATTGATAGATGAGAAACCACGAATGATCTTCAAGAGAGCAGGAACTCTCAAAACAATGCTCAGTCCATCTTTGTTGCCGGAGATCGAACAAATAACTCGCACAACCTGGCTGTCTAACAATTCAATTGGTTTCAGGAAATGTGGTGGGTGCACCCAATGCAAATATGCGCACAACTCCACGAACAATTTCATTGACTCTAATGGCAAGCAATGGCTCATACAACAAGGGATAAATTGTAAAACTAAATTTGTGGTGTACTGTATTATTTGTATATGTAAGAAGATTTATGTTGGTAGCACCAAAAGAGAGTTACGAGTCCGTATTTGTGAGCACCTGGCAAAGATTGGCAGCCAAGACACTTTGTTGCCACTATCGGATCACTGGCAGAACTGTCATCAGTTGCATAATAAATCTGATATTAGATTCATTGGTTTAAAACAAGTTACCTTGAGCAAACGAGGAGGAGATAGATTGAAGGCATTGCGGCAGTCGGAAGCACGCATCATTTGTTTTTTAATTCTACCAAAACAGGTTTGAACAATGACAATGAGATGGCTTCATTCCTATAGAATTCTGGTCACTCTGTGTTTTAGTGTTTTTTTGTTGCTGAATCGTTTTTACTGTTTGGAATCATGTCCAGCATTTTTGGCTATGTATTTTGTGATATGGAAGGCCAAGGGGTTTTTTGTTACATGTATTTACAAATAATGTGTCTTCAATTATCCCAGTGTTTTTTAGGGATGTTTTTTTGTCTTATACATGCTTTCCGTTCTTTAGGTATAATGTAAATAAAACTTTTTCTCTCTACATTGATATCTTAGGATGTCATTCAAACAATATATGTACTTAATAAAAGTAGTAATGCATTTCCCCAATTTTTCAAGCTGAAAGACATTGAATGAATTTGTATAAAGGCATTTCTTCGTTGTCCAAGCGCTTTAGGGTAACTTCTCCTTTAATTTGGGTCATTGCAAGGCACTGAGCCAGGTTGCCGCAGCAACGGGTGCTAACGTTGCAGTGACAACGATGATAATATTTAGATTTTTCAAAATGGCGCCGGCTGCATCTAACATGCATCTAACAGCAACTGACGCGAGAGAATACAGAGCAGAACAGTGAGTTTCTTTTACCTTAAATCAATTGCGCATGCGAGGAGTGTTTTATAATGAGCATGGTTTCTTTGTGAGGATGCAGTGTGACTAAACGGCATGCGTTCGTATTGCAATTAAATACTCGCGAAGGCGAGATTCATCTTCAATATATGTTTGTGAATTAATTAGATATAACGGCATAGTCTGATTTTACATTTTTAACTCCTGTGAAGGTGAGGTCTATTTTTTGGTAAAGGATACGAGTATACCATTGAATGTAACTTTATAATTTGGTAGTCATACACTCGCGAGGGCGAGGTCGGTTTCTGTTGTGATAGAAAGGCGCAATGCAGGTTGGAAAATTTGTGAAAGCGCAACTAGATGTTGCTATGTAAGACCTATAATGGCCTTCTCACAATCCCACTAATACAGGTCATGTTTAATTTTTTTGTGTTTACAGAATATCTACCTTGGGATTTGTCCCTATAACTGTTTCAGACAATGTTCGTACAGACTTTTCTGCTACTGGGTAAGCCCCAGGCATGTACTTTATTTGAAATACAGCATTATACTCAGTGATTCATCTTTGTAGTAACTGGAACTAATGGGCTTTTCTTTTTGTTTTTTCCATTTCCCCTTTTTCTCATATTTTGAAACAATTTCATTTTGTTTTTCTTATGATTATTAATTGAACAAGATATGATTATGGTTGATATGATGACGTTGTTTTTGAATATTCTCAACCCACTCAATCCTCCCTTTCACCAACCCCTATTTCTCTGTCGAATGACAATGTGCTATATGTTTTGCAACAAATTAATGTATATACAATGTGTGCAATTGAATCATACGTTTGCCTATTATATTATGTGTTTTATGAACAAAAAAATGTTGGTTTGAATAATGAATGTAGCCCTGATTTGACAAAGGCTTGTCGGAGCCGAAACGCGTAATCGAGTAGAGGGCTTGCACATAAGATTGTGCAAACAGATTGTGCCATTAAACAATCCAACTCTACACTGGCGCTGAGTCCTGGAGTTTTTTCATGTTTCCTGTATTCACAATACCTTCAAATTATTCACGTCTTATTAAATCATCTCTTCTAAATTATTGTAGACACAATATATTTTTATTCATTTATTTATTTACTATTTTAGTTCAAAATTGAACTTTAGACATCTTACATATCCATATTTTAAAAACCAAACAATAATTCATTAATTCATTAATATTTCATGCAATATTTCATCTAATTACAAACCAAACAATAATTCATTAATTCATTAATATTTCATGCAATATTTCATACTTCTTACAAGGAGTACAAGCCCTACGTCAGCTAAAACACGCAATTACAAAAGCAACAATGCCTCAACATATAACATACCTAACCAAACCCTGTGGCCATAAAACTTCTAAAAGTAGTATTTCTGCGCGTGTACCCATATCCAATAAAGTGCAGTGTGCGCCAATGTCGAATTCGCATTGAGACAGTAGTTCCAAAATTCTTGGGGTTTCATGGAGTCATAATTGTGTACCAAATGGCCTGACTTCATCGTATGATTAGAGGACAGCACAGGGGCAATGGGCTGGCCTTGCAGCAAGACCACAGAGAGCAACAGAGGTTTGAATCCTGGATCTGCGCTACAAAGGCTCCTGTTATTATGTCAAAGCTCTTAGCCAAAATCAGAGAACCAATGTAAGCACTTAAAGAGATCATTACTGAGCTTTATAACGTATGCGTCCCTTACGGATAACTCGTTTTTATATATTATGTCCAACAGAGCCAACACCAAGCATTTAGGAGCAAGTCTTGTTATTCCCCCGCCTTTTTAATGCCATGGCTTTTAAGGAAATCAGCCCTAATTCTAATCGTGAATATTCAATTAAAGACCTTGTTTCTGTCCATTGGGCCTGATCACGAGTTGGGCGGTATCCCGACTTGGATACCAACCAACTATATAAGCGTTAGCGCCCACCCGTCTTGCGGTATTAACGTAGGATCATGGGTTGAGTGCTAACTGTGCTGTTAGTCCCCATTCTCCATTGGGCATTTTTCCGGCGTGTTAACCCCAGTAATCACTATCATGTGAGCTGGGTGTAAACATGCCAACACGCTGGGGGTAAACATGCCAGGCCCGAGATTGGGCAGACCCTTCAATGTGGCAGTAACACTGTTACAGCCACATTTAAAGGCTTCCACCCAACTCGTAATCAGGCCCATTGTCTCATGAATCGATTTAATAGAGAATGAGATTGAATGCAGGAAAATCCAAAAAGGACTCTAATCAAGTGGGAGATCAAATAATTTGTGGGGTGATGTCACCAAGGAATATGGTAGGAGCAACCACTAAGTGAGGGGTTACCTCCATCCAGCACAGATCCAGAGGGGTGCTCGCATTATGGGAGAAAACCACCCCCGCCCAGTTATTGAGAATATAAATCGTTACATTGCCAATAACCCTCCACCACGTAGAATGACAGCGAGGAATGGTGTTAGGGTGCAAGAAAGGCAAGGGTTTGGATTAAGGTAATTTAGGCACAGATCAAACGGTGACGCCCCCATAATCACCATGTATAATGTGGTAAGACTGCGCGGTCGCACTTTTGAAAGCCAGGCCTCTCTAATCAATAAATGCATTCACTGGATTAGAGCTGTCCAGGGATGTACCTCTGTAATTAGAGGTGATAGAGTGAGACACAGGCGGGTGACAGTGCTAGGTGGCATTCACAATAGTATTCAGAAAACCTTCACAAATAAGTCCTTTGTAGATGGCGCACCAGGGAACACAGGCCATGCCATTCACTCCTAATTGCACAAGCATTGACATAGGTCCTATGGGTCCTTTGGCCGCCATTGGGACTGCTCCTGGGGTGCGGAAGGGACAGCTTGTACCAATGGTCCTCCTCCCAGTAATCACACTGACTTTGGCCATGCTGTAGCCAGAGAGGGAAAGCTTGATGAGGTGGAATGACTTGTGGAGCACACCAAGTCGCGGCTCACAATCCCTGCATGTGGAATAATCTCATGGAACACAGCAGGCTTAGCCAGACATGCGTTAGACCCTGACCAAGTCGCGGCTCACAATCCCTGCATGTGGAATAATCTCATGGAACACAGCAGGTTTAGCCATACATGTGTTAGAACCTGACTAAGGCGCGGCTCACAATCCCTGAATGTGGAATAATCTCATGGAACACAGCAGGTTTAGCCAGACATGTGTTAGACCCTGACCAAGTCGCGGCTCACAATCCCTGCATGTGGAATAATCTCATGGAACACAGCAGGCTTAGCCAGACATGTGTTAGACCCTGACCAAGTCACAGCTCACAATCCCTGCATGTGGAATAATCTCATGGAACACAGCAGGTTTAGCCAGACATGTGTTAGACCCTGACCAAGTCGCGGCTCACAATCCCTGCATGTGGAATAATCTCATGGAACACAGCAGGTTTAGCCAGACATGTGTTAGAACCTGACTAAGGCGCGGCTCACAATCCCTGAATGTGGAATAATCTCATGGAACACAGAAGGCTTAGCCAGACATGTGTTAGACCCTGACCAAGTCACGGCTCACAATCCATGAATGTGGAATAATCTCATGGAACACAGCAGGTTTAGCCAGACATGTATTAGACCCTGACCAAGTCGCGGCTCACAATCCCTGCATGTGGAATAATCTCACGGAACACAGCAGGTTTAGGCAGACATGTGTTAGACCCTGACCAAGTAGCGGCTCACAATCCCTGCATGTGGAATAATCTCATGGAACACAGCAGATTTAGCCAGACATGTGTTAGACCCTGACCAAGTCGCGGCTCACAATCCCTGCATGTGGAATAATCTCATGGAACACAGCAGGCTTAGCCAGACATGTGTTAGACCCTGACCAAGTCACGGCTCACAATCCCTGCATGTGGAATAATCTCATGGACCACAGCAGGTTTAGCCAGACATGTGTTAGACCCTGACCAAGTCGCGGCTCACAATCCCTGCATGTGGAATAATCTCATGGAACACAGCAGATTTAGCCAGACATGTGTTAGACCCTGACCAAGTCGCGGCTCACAATCCCTGCATGTGGAATAATCTCATGGAACACAGCAGGCTTAGCCAGACATGTGTTAGACCCTGACCAAGTCACGGCTCACAATCCCTGCATGTGGAATAATCTCATGGAACACAGCAGGTTTAGCCAGACATGTGTTAGACCCTGACCAAGTCACGGCTCACAATCCATGAATGTGGAATAATCTCATGGAACACAGCAGGTTTAGCCAGACATGTGTTAGACCCTGACCAAGTCGCGGCTCACAATCCCTGCATGTGGAATAATCTCATGGAACACAGCAGGCTTAGCCAGACATGTGTTAGACCCTGACCAAGTCACCGCTCACAATCCATGAATGTGGAATAATCTCATGGAACACAGCAGGTTTAGCCAGACATGTGTTAGACCCTGACCAAGCGCGGTTCACAATCCCTGCATGTGGATAATCTCATGGAACACAGCAGGTTTAGCCAGACATGTGTTAGACCCTGACCAAGTAGCGGCTCACAATCCCTGCATGTGGAATAATCTCATGGAACACAGCAGGTTTAGCCAGACATGTGTTAGACCCTGACCAAGTCACGGCTCACAATCCATGAATGTGGAATAATCTCATGGAACACAGCAGGTTTAGCCAGACATGTGTTAGACCCTGACCAAGTCACGGCTCACAATCCATGAATGTGGAATAATCTCATGGAACACAGCAGGTTTAGCCAGACATGTGTTAGACCCTGACCAAGTCGCGGCTCACAATCCCTGCATGTGGAATAATCTCATGGAACACAGCAGGGTTAGCCAGACATGTGTTAGACCCTGACCAAGCGCGGTTCACAATCCCTGCATGTG
Source organism: Ambystoma mexicanum (assembly GCF_040938575.1). Taxonomy (NCBI): domain Eukaryota; kingdom Metazoa; phylum Chordata; class Amphibia; order Caudata; family Ambystomatidae; genus Ambystoma; species Ambystoma mexicanum. Next base: position 1,367,337,292 of record NC_090933.1, on the reverse strand, counting down.
GATAATCTCATGGAACACAGCAGGTTTAGCCAGACATGTGTTAGACCCTGACCAAATCGCGGGTCACAATCCCTGCATGTGGAATAATCTCATGGAACACAGCAGGTTTAGCCAGACATGTGTTAGACCCTGACCAAGTCACGGCTCACAATCCCTGCATTTGGAATAATCTCATGGAACACAGCAGGTTTAGCCAGACATGTGTTAGACCCTGACCAAGTCACGGCTCACAATCCCTGCATGTGGAATAATCTCATGGAACACAGCAGGTTTAGCCAGACATGTGTTAGACCCTGACCAAGTCACAGCTCACAATCCCTGCATGTGGAATAATCTCATGGAACACAGCAGGTTTAGCCAGACATGTGTTAGACCCTGACCAAGTCACAGCTCACAATCCCTGCAGGTGGAATAATCTCATGGAACACAGCAGGCTTAGCCATACATGTGTTAGACCCTGACCAAGTCGCGGTTCACAATCACTGCATGTGGAATAATCTCATGGAACACAGCAGGTTTAGCCAGACATGTGTTAGACCCTGGCCAAGTCACGGCTCACAATCCCTGCATGTGGAATAATCTCATGGAACACAGCAGGTTTAGCCAGACATGTGTTAGACCCTGGCCAAGTCACGGCTCACAATCCCTGCATGTGGAATAATCTCATGGAACACAGCAGGTTTAGCCAGACATGTGTTAGACCCTGACCAAGTCACCGCTCACAATCCATGAATGTGGAATAATCTCACGGAACACAGCAGGCTTAGCCAGACATGTGTTAGACCCTGACCAAGTCACCGCTCACAATCCATGAATGTGGAATAATCTCATGGAACACAGCAGGTTTAGCCAGACATGTGTTAGACCCTGACCAAGTCGCGGCTCACAATCCCTGCATGTGGAATAATCTCATGGAACACAGCAGGCTTAGCCAGACATGTGTTAGACCCTGACCAAGTTGCGGCTCACAATCCCTGCATGTGGAATAATCTCATGGAACACAGCAGGCTTAGCCATACATGTGTTAGACCCTGACCAAGTCGCGGTTCACAATCACTGCATGTGGAATAATCTCATGGAACACAGCAGGGTTAGCCAGACATGTGTTAGACCCTGGCTAAGGGAATACCAACTCATCCTCCTTCAGGAAACATGGGCCACTAGCAGGGTAGAATCCCAGGGCTAGCGGGCATTTCAGACCCTGGCACAGAAGGCCCAAATGGCAAGGCCCAGTGGAGGCGTGTTTGCTTCTATAGATTCACATCTGAACTGGCCGGTGAAGCTCAGAGCCACACGCAAGGTTGGCTTGCAGTGCTTGGAAGTAAGTGCCCCTGATTACCAGCAGATGGTATTATTCAATATGTATAACAGGGCAACGACAATGACATCATAGATATCTCAATATGCAAATCCAGCCTATAATAGACCTGATGGCTTCTGGGAAGACCAGGACATAGCCTGGAACATACCTTCCTTAATTGCCCAGATAGTAACAAAGCCTCATAAGCTGGCCATAGAGGTAGCTCGCTCGCTTTGCACAATAGAGCTAAGAGCATGTAAAGGACAGTTTCCCAAAGATTAACCTGCGAGGAAACCCTCCTTCTGCACACCTATTGACTACATCCTGGTCCTGGCTCGAGACTGCAAGTGGGTCATAGATTTTCCAATCTTTGGAAGGTATGGCAGTGATTACAAGCCTTTGGTCATCACAGTGGCTTTTGTAGAGGGGTGGGGGGACCCCAGCCTACTGACTCAGTATCAATTCATAATCAAATTGTATCGGTAGTGGGGCATGTAGGCAGAACAGTACTTAATTTCCAAGCACGTCATGTGGGCGCACATCTTGCGGTGTCAACAAATCACGCCACAGACATAAAAGAAGCACGTCAGTGTGAGTGCTGTTATTTCCTTGCTTCTTGTGCTCTGTTGAACATCATATCATTAACATTTGGGAAAAGGAGGATTTAACATTGTTCATTGTGTAAAAGCATTTTACATTGAAGTGTTAGATCTATTTTAGAAACTCGATAAAGGCAGGTTGATTTTTTATAAAATTGCTCAGGGAACTTTCTATAATTACCGTTCAGTGGCATTTGTAATTCATTTGTCTATTGTAATGCTTTCTGACACAGCCTGGGACTTCATTTCCCAGCTGGTCGGGCGGGACACAGCTTGCAGCGTCAACAAATGGTGCCGCAGGCATATCAGGGCAGTGTTGGGAAGGATATGGTCCGACCCTGCCCCCTCACCTTTCCACAGTAAATATATTATGTGTAGGCAAAGGGGGGAGGCACACCCAACCCTTCATAAACAATACATACAACATAACATATAGAAGTGTGCAACTAACATAGTACTTGCCTCTGCAACGAGACACCATTTTGTGTTCGAATTGACGCCAACATTTTACTAGGCCCTGGAAATCATCCCTGTGCAGCTCGCAGCCCTCCCCTCCCCAGTGCATCTCACAGAAAGCCCAAGTCACCGCTGTCCCAGGCCTGCTCCCCTCAAGCCTTGTTCTCACGGAAGTCCCGCCATTCATTGTTGCAATTGCTTGGTATCACTTTCACAGAATGTGCCCCCTGCAGAGCGTGAGACCAAAGCAGGCCCCAGCACCACCATTCATCCATCGCCACAAAACTGCCTGTTCCTTCTTGACCCCTCACCCTACCAGGCCCAGTGTACACCAGCCCTGACCTCTCAGACCCTTTCATGTCGATACACATCAGAGCCCCTTGCCTTGACCATTCCAGGACAGCCACCACAACTCTAATCCTGTGCAGCAATATCTTCTCCCAAAGCACTACACATCTGCTTGTATCATGAGGCACCAGGGAAATGAAATAGTAGATCAACCCCCCAGAGTAAGACACCTGGGGGAGCGGGACTCCCGGTACCAATGAAGCCTTGAATGTAGAGGTTGGAATGCCAATATATCAATCCATTATCTCTGAGTACCCCTGTTCATGTAAGGCTCTGACGTGTGCCATTATTCTCTTATTATCAGTTCCTGTTGTTTAGTTTAGCCAGTCAGCAATGTATCATTCATTTCGCCCTGACCTTCACCGCAGAGATTAGCCCAGGTGACCCACGTGCCACAAGATCGACTGGGAATCAGCGGCCACTCACAGCATGGCTTCCCCTGTAGGGCAGGCTGTACCATATGGCCCACCCACTCTGCACTGGGATTGTTGACTATATATGATGATGCAATAGATGACAAAAGTGCTGCCATGTCATGTTTAGCAGAGCACTCTTAGGCAGCAGAGTTCTTTGTTGACAATTTTTATTATATAAACTTTGTCATACTTGCAACTCATCTCTTGGTCGTATTCCCTGATGGGGTATGTTATTTTATTATTTTCATTGCATGAGGATACGTGTAAATAAGGGTGCCCACCTTCAACCGCGTCAGCGCCAAGCCTGCTTTGGCCTGTTTGCGGCCTGTATCGTCCGTCGCCAGATACCTGCCGGTTTGGGTTTAGGTCTTTCTCCTGACTGTGTTTAGGTATTTAGTGATGGCGTCTGTTTAACTGTGTTATGCTTACTATGTCTTATCAATATAAGAGCCTAGCTCTACGAGCCATGAATAATGACAAAGGTTTTCTTTTCACTCTGTGCGCTCAACAAATCGTGCAACCTGGGAATTTTGAGTCCAGATGAAGGTGTGCCCTTGCCACCTGCTGCGAGTAGAGCTATCAAGGCTGCCCTGATCGATGCTATGTCGGCTGTTGCTCATGGCACAGAGCTCCATGAGCTTATTGGGAGCCCATTTTAGAGATTTCATTAATAACAGAAACATGGTTTACAAACAGCTCCCACGCTTAATTTTATTCAATGATTCCTGGTGCCTTTTTAATACAGATTATATGGTGAGAGTCCTGGGGGGGGTGTAGCAGTGATCTATAGGTCCCCACTGCAGATCTCTCTCTAGGATCTACTGGAGTGGTTGACCAGAGGCTCATATGGACTACCCCCTCCTCCTCCCTGAAAATCCTCTTTGGTTTTAGACCCCCTGATCCAGCCAAAGCTTTTTTAGAACAGCTGGACTTATTTCTATCCCTGCCTGGAAGCAAGCATAAAGACATACTCATCCCCTCCACCCACTTTATGAACAATCTTAACAGGGCGTGATTGCTACATTATTTTGGTATCACGTAGAGATCATAAACACGTTCCAATGGTCCATTATTCCTGCACATATAGTTTGGAAGCCTGGTAATTTTGACCAGGATATCATTTCATGTCTGAGTGTTTAGGGCTAAGACCTCCCACTCTTGTAGGAAGTTCAGCCACAGACAGCCTCTAGAATCGCTTTCTTTCAGAGTCAAGATACTTTTAGACTGTACGTCTTGGGAGGATAGCTCAGGGGAACCGTGCTTGCCTTGGAAGCAAGATGACACCCGCGTCCGCGATTAGAAACCTCTGGGTATTAAACGCTTATAAATAACCAATCATGTGATGGTATATCACTGGCAATATTGATTTGCCACATCTTGCATTAAAGTCGCCCCCTAGGATAATGTCATTTCCAGAGGAACCAAGAGCTGATGGGTTCTGTTCTTAAGGTTGTGGGTAGAGAGTTCTACATCTTGGATGCTAAAACAGGAAAGCTACTACTTCCTGCCTTCTGTAGTTTGAAGATCTTAAGGCAGTATGTATGTGCGGATCTAGTGGGGCGATCTGAGATGTTGCATGAGAACTGGTTGGTCAGATATCTGGGCGCTAGGTTTGCAAGGCACTTGTGTGTCAAAGATAAGGTTTTGAAGGCAATCCTTTTGTTGACATGTAGCCAATTAATTCTTTAGTACTGGAGTGGCATGTATGATACGGTCAATATAGGTATCTTTTTTTGTCTGGAGGATAGCCTCTTTATAGTTAAGGGATGCTATTACAAATTTGTCTTTGTTAGAATCTGAGGGAAGGCTCTTCCAGGGAGCTTCTGCATTTCTTTTAATTTTTCATAGAGATCTGAGGTGTGGAGTAAACCATGAGTTTATGTGCAAGCAGGGTTTCACTTTACTCAGTTTTAAAGGTGATATTATGTTGATAGCTTTAAGTACGGTCTGATTGCTTAGGTCAACTAGAACTGTGGGGTCCATCTGAGAAGTAGAGGCATTGATAATCAGCTGTAACAGGGGAAGTAGTTTCTCAAATGTTATGTTACGATTACTCCTACTGTGGTGCGTGATTCTAGAGGTTAGGCTGATTGTTTTCCTTCATAGTGAAGTTGATAAGATGATGCTCTGACCAGGCACAAGGTGTGTTGGAGAGAATATTTGTGTCACAGAGAATATTTGTGTCACAGTTGAGATTGGCCAACCAATCTAGTGTCCTTCTTTTGTTGTGTGTGGGTTCAGTGATGCAATGTTTAAAATCTAATTCTGAGAACAAATTGGCAATGGCTAGTGCATTACAGTCTTTTGGGTCCTGGAAGCCCAGGTTCAGATCACCCATTAGGATCATTTGAGAACCTGGCTTCGTATCAGCAGTGAGGAGGAGAGTAATGTCCTCTTTGAAGGTACATAGGGGCCTAGGAGGTCTGTAAATGAGGTGTATCGTAATCATGCAGGATGCTGAGATGGATAATTTGATGGACAGTAGTTCTGCTGAAGGGATAGAAGGACTTAGTATGTGCCTAAGGACTAGTGTGATTTTTGAGATGAAGGCGATGCCTCCCCCTTTGGCTTGACTGGATTCTCCATCGAGGCGGATGATGGAATACCCATTTGGAATAGCGAGAGAGAGAGTGGCCCTGCTGCAGCGTGAAGCCAGGTCTCTGTAATTGCTAGAAATTCTGGGTCCTGAGAAGTTATGACTTTGACAGTATCTAAGATGTGGGCAGGCGGTTTGCTGTGACAAAAGAAAACTGCTGTTTGTATGTTGAGTACACATGTGCTTGGTCCAGGCAAGATGGTATATAAATAAGAGTGAACTGCATATCATCACTATTGCAAAGAAAATGTGTCAGGCAACAGTTGATTGAGGCCTGTGTCTCACTTTGATATAGATGTTCTGGCAATCAACAATTATTGATTGCAATGGATAAGCGTTGATCTCGGCACCACTGTTGTGCATGGTTCCACTTACTACATACATAGTGTTGGAGTGGACCACTGACTTGAATTCCAAAGTAGGTCCCCCTCTAAAGAAGTGAGGTCACATTGGTCTGTAATGTACATTGTATTGTAGATACGGCCATAAGGGGTTAGATGACACGATCGAGCCAAACTAATCAGAGTCTCTCCGAACCACACAAAGAGCTCACATTATACACATTTTGCCACAATGAACACACTCCCATAGTTTTCGTTACACAGTCAACCCCCTCACACAATATTAGCCAAACCCATGCAATGTAATCATATCCTCTCCAGTTCCCACACTGCCCATTGGATACTTTAAGCACTATCCCCTTCAAACGTATAATTGCAACTTTTCACATTTGCAATACACCAGTCTCTGCATCCTTCCATATTTGGTCATGACATCATCTCTTGCTTACAAGGTGACTCAACTTCAAACAAATCTAATTAGTACAGGTTTCCTCTGGTTGGAGACCTTTACCACTTATTGTGCCACTTATTGTAATGCACATGGCCGTTCAAGGTAATTCCATTAATATGTGCACGGAGAGAAACAAAAACGCTTTCTTTGATCTAGCACATATGTTGGTGTTCACATTTCATTCTAAACTACACAACTGCCGTTCCAGCATGCATGTCCTGAAGCCATATCCTGTCGATCTGACCAAGAGCCTGTAAACCATTTGTTCTCCTTCCCCACACGCATCAGGTTTTTTGTCCGGCCTTAAACTATTGGCCTACCGTATGTTTGGAATCCCATAGTTATTGAATAACAGACTCTCCTCTACTTAGAAGATGATATCTCCTTCTCACAAAGCACCAGGCCATAAAGGTCTGGCCTGCCCATAATTCACAGTTTGATGTCATCGCAGCTGCTTTGATAAATTCAGCTGCCTTCCCCCAGATGTCAATCATAGTCCATACCATCCTCCAGGTCACACTGAGATTACAGGATATCTTCATGGCTAAACAGGAAACATATAACAACAGGATTACACAAGCCACCTCTAGCATGAAGGAGCTCTTCACTATTCTAAAAGAACTGGAAACCCCAATTGCAGTAAAGGATGACTCTATTAAAGATGAGGCTTGGTGTACTGACATCCAGTTAGCGCTAACTAACAAAGTAGCCAATCTCCAAAACAAAATAGCTCTAAAGAAAGCTTTACTCTCAGCTCAAACTCAAACTCCCCCGAACAAAACACTGAAGTTTAAACCCAAAGAACATACTCAATTTAACTTCTCTAAGGTCTCAGTTATTGAAGTAGAGAAAAAGATTCTTGCACTTAAACCATCCAATTGCAAAGGTGATAAGGTAGCATACACCCAAATTCAAAACTTCCTTGAGGTGAACCTACTCTTGGGCGCTCGCCAATCTGGTTTCCGGCTACAACATGGCACAGGGACAGCCCTTATAGATTTAAAGCCACAAATAGATGCACTAAGAGATGAGGGGAAATTAGCACTTCTCTTCCTACTAGACCTATCAGCTGCCTTTGACTTGGTGAACCATAAAGTCCTGTGTAGTCACCTGGACTCAGCAGCCCACTTCTCAAATAGGCTATGGTCTGGATACAGTCTTTCCTTAGTGACAGGACTATGAGCGTCTTCTCCCTAACGGCCGCAGCAGACCCGATACCTATTACTTGTGGAGTACCCCAGGGATCATGCGTTTCGCCAACACTCTACAATATCTTCACCAAGCCACTCTTTGATGATCTTGACAATCTGGGTATCACCTACACCAACTACACAGACGATACCCAGATTTTCCTACCACTTACTGGGAATTATGGGGAAGATCTGGCTATGGAGAACAGAGTCTATAACATCGTTCAGGCATGGATGGCCAACCATGGCCTGTGTCTGAACAATGACAAAACAGAGCTCATCATCCTGGGCACCGCAGCTTGTATCTCAAAACTCAACCTTAATTACTCGGCATTCATTATTGATGGGAATACTATCAAGGTCGCCAGAGAAGTAAAAACCTTAGGTTTTTACCTCAACTCAACATTATCCATTACCAAGCAGGTACATTCACTGGCTTCCTCTACGGCCTACACATGTAAATTAATACCAGCCGGAAAACAATTCCTGTCAGTTGACAGCTGCTTAATCCTATCTAGAGCCCTCATCCTATCAAAACTTGATTATTGTAATGCTCTCTACATAAGGGCAAACAAACAAACCATCAACAGAATTCAAGTGCTCCAAAATAATGCTATCAGGGCTGCCTTAAGCATCCCTAGAAGAGTACACATCTCTGAAATAAGTCGGAAACACAAATGGCTCTCCACCCAAGAAATAATTAATCGCAAATCGGCTTCCCTCATCCACAAATGCCTAAATAACAAAGCCCCTCGCTACCTAACAGAACGATTTATCAGAAAAAACTCCATCGGACCACCAAGAATAGCCAACCCAAACTGTCTTCAAGTGCCAAGATTTAAACTGTCCACCATTGGAGGGTCCAGTTTCCCAGTCAGGGCAGCACAATTGCGGAACTCCTTACCACACACACTCAGAGCCGAACAAACATATATCAAATTCAGAACATGTAAATATCTGCTAATTATGACATGTCGTCTACACTTTAACGCTGAGGAAATTTGTTTTTACCTTTGCTCTGTAACATCTGTAACTAAGCTGTAACTTCTCTTTTCACCTGCTCCCTGATACCTCTGGGTCCGGCGCGCACAATAAATAAATAAATAAACAAACAAACAAACAAATGTGGAAAACCCAGCCTTCAGTGATCTACACTAGGGATGTACGGAAATTCAGCTTCAATTAAGTATTGGGCCAAATTCCAGCTGAAAATCAGCTATTAGGCATTCGGCCGAATACTTACTTGGATGGTACTGGAAGCTGAAGATACACCCCTACTGTGCATGCCACCTGCCAACCCTGTCCATACAGAGTTAATGCAGGAGTGGGCACTGCATAACATGCACGAGTAGCAGCTAGAACTGGCATATTGGAGGCCAGTGAGCTTTCAAGGTTGGCTGGTGCCACTGCAAGGCTGGTGAGTGAGGGGCAGTCTCATTCCCCTGTCACTGTGACCTGAAGGTGTGCTGACTCTGCTCTAGCCCCCACACTTTCCATGAAGCCTGACATAGCACAAGAGCTTGCAGGTGTGGTTCTAAGCTGCCCCCTCCGCCAACTCCGGCACAACTTTAATGGAAAGAAGGCACTGGCAGGGATTCTGCTGTCCCTACAAGGCTCTAGATCTGTCGGCCACCCACGCAAAAGCAGTGGGGTAACATATGTTCTGTGTACTGGCTTATTTGATATTGACCAGTCACTAGATCGATGCACCTTGCCCCTATTTTCACCATATACATTTGTAGTGAAAATCATACTTTTGAGTTTTTAGGGTGATGTGGACTAAAGGTAACTTGGAATGCACAGAATGTTCAGCTTCCTAATTGCACAAAGTATGTGCACGCCTGAACCCCAAAAGACATTCCACCCGAAGCAGTGAAATGGAATGGCAGGCGAGCACAGTGGAACAAGCACCCAGAGAAAAACACAAAGGAGAGGAGAACTGAAACAGAGGCATTAGCAGTTAATGGTTTAATATGCGTGACTGCCCACACTAGGCCCTGGGACCCTGTTTGGATACCTGTTCATCTTCTCCACCTTCCGTTTCCCATTTTGGCTACCTGTACAATGGCCCCATGCACCCCCAACAATTTTACAGAGGCACAGATTGTGGGTGGGTAGGCCACAGCTGCTTTATTAGGCAGAAGGTAATTTACAGGTGTTCCGCTTTGGCAGTGCAGCTTCAGGGTTCTGCTCTGAGCTGGTGCCCTTACACTTTCTGACTTGGCAGTGCAGCCTGTGGGTTCCGTTCCGAGCTGGTGCCCTTATACTTTCTGACTTGGCGGGTGCAACATCCGGGTTTTGTTCTGAGCTGGTGCACTTACACTTTCTGACTTGGCAGTGCAGCCTCTGGGTTCTGTTCCTAGCTGGTGCCCTTATAATTTTCCGAACTGGAAGTGCAGCCTCTGGGTTCTGTTCTGTTCTGAGCTGAATGCCTTACACTTTCTGACTTGGCAGTGCAGCATTCGGGTAGTGTTCCGAGCTGGTGCCCTTACACTTTCTGACTTGGCAGTGCAGCTTCCGGGTACTGTTTGTCAAGCTGATTGGCCCGAGAGGACCGCGTACCTGTAGTCTTGGTGGTTGGTCTCGCAGAGGTCGCCAGTCTGGAGTCCAGGAACTGATGAGATAGCGGCACGAGGAATCAGCCTCTCCACCACCCAAATGAGGAACTGGGTGAAGGATGGACCAACCCCCAATGTCACAAAGGCACTCTCCCAGGTAAGCGTGACAAGAGGATGTAGGCTCAGATGGAGGGAACCATAGTCCAGGTAGAGCTTGTTGTCCAGACCATGAATCTTCCAAGAACCTCAGTGCAGCGACAGTTGATAGATAGACCAGTGTAGCAGAAAGGTATTCGTAGTAGGCAAAGGAGCTTGGCTGGTGCAGATAGTTCCAATGGTACACAGGATGAGATTCGGAGTCAGGCAAGACAGGAAAGAGTGAGGACAGTTGGAACTAGTTGTCTGGCCAATTAGAGAACTGTAGGAACGTGCCCAAGATGGAACAGGGGGAATGCAGGCTAGTGTGGGATAAGTCCCCTCTACACAATGATGACTCAGGACAGAACTCCGGAATGGGCTGAGGGAAGACTGACCCAGGGCAAAACCTAGGTAGTAGCTGGAGGCTGGCTGGCCCAGGGCCGAACCCAGGTGAGGATTGAAGGCAGGCAGGCCCAGGACAGGACCCGGATAAGAACTGGAGTCAGGCTGGCCCAGGGCAGGCCACAGGTAAGGACTGGAGGCAGGCAGGCCCAGGACAGGCCACAGGTAAGGCCGGAGGCAGGCAGGCCCAGGACAGGCCACAGGTAAGGCTGGAGGCAGGCAGGCCCAGGACAGGCCACAGGTAAGGCTGGAGGCAGGTAGGCCCAGGACAGGCCACAGGTAAGGCTGGAGGCAGGTAGGCCCAGGACAGGCCACAGGTAAGGCTGGAGGCAGGTAGGCCCAGGACAGGCCACAGGTAAGGCTGGAGGCAGGTAGGCCCAGGACAGGCCACAGGTAAGGCTGGAGGCAGGTAGGCCCAGGACAGGCCACAGGTAAGGCTGGAGGCAGGTAGGCCCAGGACAGGCCACAGGTAAGGCTGGAGGCAGGTAGGCCCAGGACAGGCCACAGGTAAGGCTGGGCAGGAACAACGAGGAAAGCGAAGCAAACCGCGTTGAGACGCGGGCAGCTTTGACTAGCGGCCTCTTTTATGGGCCGCCGGCGCCCGAGAGGCCTGGAACGCAAACCGTTCCGTTTCCGGGCGCCGGCGAACCCAGAACGAGGCTTGGAAGGCAAGCCCCCACGGCGCATGCGCGGAACCGAGAGAGAGGACCTCCGCGCATGCGCCGAAGGCCGCCGGCCCTGTAATCCGTTGCTCCCCTCCCGGCGAGTCCCCAGACGCGAACGCGCGGGTAGACTCGCCAGGAGGAAATGGGAGCGGCAGACCCCAGTCTCCCGCGTGACATGACACTGTTCCAAGCTAATGCCCTTAAACTTTTCCGACTTGGAAGTGTAGCCTCTGGGTTCTGAGCTGGCGCTCTTACACATTCTTACTTACTTACTTACTTGCTCAGTGGTTTTCCAGGTAACCCCAATTTATATTTCCACATGCTTCTAACCTGGTACCACAACCTCTTACTCATCTCCCCGATCATGGCCCCTTACCAGATTCCTAGCTGTCCAGGAAGTCATGCACTCTCAGACTTCCTACTCCGATCCTTGGGGCATTATCCTCTGGCTCTTTCCCTGGTTCCTTGACCTCCTACCCCATTCCCCATTCCCTGTTGCTTTGGTTCCTCACCCCTTTTCCCCATGCACAATCCCCGGTTTCCAAACCTCTTTCCCCTGTGGCTCCTTCCCGAGGTTCCCAGTGTGTCCTGGCCATACACCTTTCCTGTCTCCCCGTCGACTTGTCCTCTGCCCCTTGATTTGCTGCCTCCCGCTGTGGTGTTGCCTCCTACTCTAAAGAGGGGTTTGGAATAAAGCAAATATCCACACAGCTATTCTCAATCAGGTAAGTACTGTCAATAACCCGAATGCAAAGATAGGCAACCCTTTCCTGGGAGGAAGGCAGAAAACACTTGAACAGAGGAGAGAAGAGTATTTCAGGGAGCCAGGCCTGACAATCTTAATTTAGTAAAAGTCAGGTGAACTGAAGCACTTCTTGCAGGCAAGTAGAAAGTCTTGCACAATGTTTAAAAGTCTTGTAGGATAGAAGAAAATCAAAGTAGGGTCACAAGCTGATTAGACAAGCGATTACACGACAAGAGGTAAGTTCTCTTAGACTGTACAGAAAAAGTGCAGCAGATGACTTATGTTCCTGTGCAGCTCTGTAGATCTCGCTGTTCCTGTGCCTCAGTCGTGGGGACAAGAAGAAGGACATCTGGGGACTCCTGCACTGCAATCGGACAGTCACCGCTCGCAACCAGAAATCTTCAAAACAAGTTGCTGTCCGGTTTTTAAGATCGTCTCGTCTACCGCAAATAGCACCACTGCAGTTCCTGGCTTTTGAGATGTGCTTCCCTTGCTACTGGGGTCCTGCACTCTGTTGAGGGGGCTCATGCTCGGTCAATTATGCTTCCTGGGAGTCAGGGGATCTTCCTGGAGTTCTTGACCAACTTAAAAGCACAGCACACAAACTGGTGTTCCTCTCCCTGGCTATCCAGTTCCACTAGCGACTGCAGTGGATACTCGACCAGCGTTGAGAGGATGTTCAGGTGGCTTACTTTGGACTTGATTGGTCCCACCAACTCTAAGGGAGAAGTCGTCCTTGCAGGAGCTTCTCTGTCGATGTGAAATTGGAGTTTCAGCACAGCAGCAGGGCTTCACCGGGCAAATCAACAGTACAGAAGTAGCAGCAGGCATCTTCTTCAAGTTATTCTTCAGATTCCTTTGTCCAGAGGTCGATCATGCCTTCCAAGCCAATAAGCCTTGCCTTTTATGCAGCTTCCTCCCATTCATTCCGGCTTAGCGGCCAGTCCCCCAGCAGCGTGGCTGTCCTTGCCGGACAGCCATTAAGCCAATCAACTAAGAGTGCATTTATGTCTCAGAGGAACGTAAGCACAGGGAGTTCCGGGTACCTCCCTCGCTTCCTGCCCCCACCAGACACCCTGGAGCCAGAGGCGGGCTTCACTCATGAATCCCGCCAAAGGCAAAATGAACAAAGGGCCCAAACCTGCTTTGACATGCAGAGTAAATCTCAAGACGGACCTTTCCACAAAAGAATGGCAAAAATAGAAGACCAAGTCCATTTTCACAAAAATGGCACCCATTAAAATCCCATACTGGTAGTAAAGGTAAACCACTGCCACCAACCATTCAGTGAGCAAAGGGTAACATAAACTTGTTACATGAGAAGCTAGACAAATGGTATAATAAGTAACCCCTCCAGAACCCTATGGTAAGATAGTGTGAGCCGTGTCTAGAAAGTTGCAAAGGTAACTAAAGTCAGTTTCACTTTACTGCTCTGAGAAACAGTACTTTATCCCAGAGAAGGGATTAAACCTTGGGGACATCTGGAAGACTTCCCTGTAGTACTGCACTGAAGGTGCTGTGTGACACAATATAAAAGATGATGCCTATGGAGTTTGCCAGACTCCACAACCAAAAGAAACACAGAGTTAAAAATCACAGTAAATACATGAGAGAGAGGGAAAAAGGGTCTCACTCTCTCCAGGTTAAAAAAAAAAAATCAAGTCCTCAAAATCCAGAAAAGTTGCTGGGGGTCTCTAAGGTAGAGGGAATTGGCACATTTCTGAGAATTTTTCCTAACAGGTGCACCATATAGTCTTATCTTTTCCATAACTTTCATTTCTAATTCCCCCCAAAACACTTCCCGAATTAGTGCAAATCAGTAACAACAAGCCCCAGGTTGCGCCTACAAACTCCTTTTCATGTTCCTCGAGCTGCTCTTGTGATAAAAGAGTGGCCCATCCCCCACGACACTAACGCCCCTGAGTAAAAATAAAAGAGCCACATTTAGTCCCTTCTCTTGTCTACCTCCCACCCCCGCTCCCTCCCTTGACCTCTGCCTGGCAGCTACACGCAACCCGTTTGTCCCTTGGCTGCGCATCTCACTGTATTTCATATTTATTTCTTGACATGTTTATCTTTTTTTTATGGTCTGCCACACCCCTGTATTCCCTGACTCATGCTCCTTCCCCTATTTGTGCACCATGCCTTGTCTGATGAGCAACCTGAACCTGTCCGATTTCCACCTCCCGATTTTCCTTATCTCCTCCTCCCTCAGCCCTTCGTCATGTGCCATTGTTGCCACACCAATTCTGAAAGAGTGAGTGGTTTTTTCCCACTTGGCAGTTCTGTCTGTGACACTCTCCTAAACTAGTATTGGATCAAGGATTACTCATCCTTGTGTACCAGGAAGTAACCCTCCACCTTTGATCTGACTTTGATCTGACTTCTCCATAGGCCCTGGAAAGTACTTACTCGCCCCCTAATCTGTTTAACATCTACTCATTCCCTTCTCCTGCCTTGGTTTGTCTTGGATTTCCTTACCCTTAACCTAACTCACCATTCTTCGATCTGGGTACCACCTCACTGAGTTTTCATGCCGCAAAATATGCTAGAGTGAAACAGGCCTGAAATAAAATTACCCTGCATGCTGAGCTGCACACTTTCTCTACTCTGTCCCCACTGTGATGGGTAGTCTGTCGTCCTTTGCCTTTTGGGCTTCCTTCGTCCCAACCTCTCACTGCTGTTCTAACCAGAAAGCTCTTTGTAGGATTTTACAACCCCCTGTCACGATATATTATGCAGCACAAGCAAGACAGGGACAATTTTCCCTTTCAATGGGTGAGGCACAATCAAACCGCTTTTTATTTTTACAATTCCTAAATGTTTTTTTAAGGAGGCCTTCAACCTGTCTGACACCCAACCTCCACCAGTGCCCTTTGTCCTAATAGACCAAGACCCAGGATGGTGTGTTGTCAATTGAAACTTTATTAATTTACTATTTTAATCGTCAATCAGAACAAAATATAACAGCAGCTACTTTTGAGGTGGCAACACAATGTACAGGTTTCTAGAACATCGCCAGATTAAGATAGACATTAATGCCACACCAAATGTGTGTGGTGAAAAGCAATGGCAACTCATTTCTCTCAACTGATGGCAGGAAGGTTAAGCGTGCCCCCGTTATAATGGAAATCTGGGTTTTTCAATAATTCAATACTACTACCAGGGGACAGCGCACAAGGGTGTTTCGGGCTGCCTACACTAGAGAACAAATAGGGCTTCAAAACAGGCTAACTAGCACACATAGGACATTCTATTTGTACACACAACACATGAAAAATAAATTTAAAAATAAAAGGGAATACAATTTGAATCCGAGACCAAGGTATGATAGAGAAAGAAGGATTGAGTAGGCAAAATGATTTTTGAAAGGTGAAAAGAAAGATTTAGAAAAACGAAAATGCATATCACGCTAAGTTTTACTGAGGCTGGAAGTAAGAGGAAAGCTCAAAACCATAAAATAAAGGAAAAGCAATTAGGAAAATCACTGTTTAAAGGATGAAAAGAAATATTTGGAAAAACAAAAGGGTAAATTGCAGTGAAAATGACAAGCAAGATCAAAACGATAAAAATGAAGGAAACAGCAATGCTAAATCTGAGCTCAGAACATTATAGAGGAAGAAGGATTGAGTAGGAAGATCACTTTTTAAAGGAGGAAGAGAAGGTTTTGGAAAAGCGAAATTATAAATCCCATTAATTGTAGCTGGAGTTGAAAATGACATACAAGCTCAACACCATAAAAATGAAGGAAGCTGCAATGCTAAATCCAAGCCCAGATCATTATAGATGATAAGGATTGAGTAGGAAAATCAATTTTTAAAGGAGGAAGAAAATGTTTTGGAAAAAAACTAAATTGTAAATCACATTGAATTTGGCTGGGACTAAAAATGACACACACGCTTTCAACAATGAGAAAGGCACATATCAAACATGGTTTTAGTGAAAATGACAGGGGCAACTCACAGGGATGTTTTGGGCAAAGACATTCTCACAGTGGGAACAACAGTTAGGTTCTATTATGACAGATGCAAATGTGGATTTGTTTTTAGACAAATATTTTAACCATGGAAAACATTGGTTTTAGCTCAAAATAGGAATAGTTCTTCTGGGGCAACACTTTTATGACTATAACAATTAAATAACATCACTATCCTCAAATTGTTTCTTGTTTTTGGATAACTGAGCATCAAAGTCTCTGCATTTTAATTGCATGTCTTTTTGGCATACATCCAATTCTGCTCTTAACATTTCCTGATTTTTTCTTGCCCCATCTAATTCAGCCTTTAACCTGTTAATTAGCTGGGTATCATTTTCCTGCATTCGCAGGGACTTATTCAAAATAAACCATATTTTGCCGCATAGCCGTATTAAACAGTCTTTCTCTGCACTTTTATCGGCTGCATTCAATAATCTTGTAAGGCAGACCTGAACTATGCTGCCTTCTGCAAAAATATTGTCTAGTTTTTCTTTCTGCACCTCACCCTGAATGTGGTCACGCCATTCTAAGGTGCTTTTTGACGACCACGTCCCATGTGCAAACAACTTTGCCTCTAAATATCGCACTAGGTCTGAAAATGTGGTTTCCCTTTGTGACATTCTGAAATTTGTTTTTAGTGGCACACTGCTATTATAAAATGGTTTCCCTTTAATGTGCAAATGGCAGTGTGAGACACGCTTGCCATGCCCAGTAGGTACTCTATGATCACTTTCCCGGCCTGCAACGCACCATAAATATGTTGGGTATTTTGTGGATATTTGGGGCTTTGCGGTGGTTGGTTTATTTGTGGCCACAATATCCAACATCCCTTGTTTTTTATCTGGATTGTTCTTGATCACTAGAGAGACCTCAGGCCTACATTTTAGGGATACCACATTTTCAGTGTTAGTGTTGTGTGCCACCATGGGCTATTGTGGTATTTTTGTGGTAATTTCCACTACCTTATGTACGGTATGGAACTATGTCCAGAGAGTCTCTCTTCCCGTTGGCTCATGTACCTCCAACAGGCTATGCTACAAACAGTCACTCACAAATGTCCATACTGAATAGAATCATGCACACATCTGCTGTAAAATGACAATTGCACTGTTTAAAATCTACCCACGTTTAAACCTTTCCCCATGCAAAATGAAAGACAAAAATAATACACACTAGCTGTTTTCAAATATTTTTGTATTATAGAGATTTCATTTAAACACAGTTTAACTTTTTTTTACAGAAATAAATAAAATGATACAACATTATTTGTGATAAAATGAACAGAGAACTGCGAGAATATATTCAATTGGTAACATTAAATATGCTGATAAGAGACTGAGACTCCCTCTAATACACTGACTGAACAGCTTTGCACACTTTCGCACAGCTCCCATTCGCTTCTGTAATTACCTTATCTGTTCAGCATGAGTTTTCTCCGGCTATTCTCTTTCTGAATTTGGCTCCCTTGAAGATCAACCCCAGTGAGAACAAGCGTCTGCCGTTCTCAAACCGGGGTTATTTCCTTGTGCTCTCAGCTTTTGCAGCAGGAATGCAGCAGGAATGCCCCAGCCAGGAAAGAGATCCTTCTCCCAGCTCTGCAAGATGTCGGCTGTCTTCCCCCTCTTCTCAAGCTTCTCCAGCAAAGCTAATCACAGCCTCTAGCATGATACTTGCTATGACGCTGCTCCAATCAGAATCAATCATGTCATCTCCTCCCTCACTACACAATGGCTCACTTCTACAGTGGCAATTGTAACAAACTGATTTCCTGCTCCTTTGAACTCTTTGCTTACTGTAACAAACTGATTTCCTGCTCCTTTGAGCTCTTTGCTTCCTGTAGTTATGTGGACAGAGCAGCAGAGAAAAAAAATGAATGTGCATTTAAAAGTTCACTTTCAGAGTAGGCCTAATTCTGCAGTGGAGACACATTTTTAATAGTGGGTTATGGTAAATGAAGTTTTATTAGTCAGGTTAGTTGTTAATAAGGTTAGTTATTAATTTTCAAATGTGTCTCTTGCAACATAGGCATTTCAGGTGAAAAATAGTGTGCATTTTGAATGTGCAGATGTGTGCTTTTAACTGTAAAAATGGATTTGCATCTTATATGTAAAAATCGTTTTTGACTGAATAGCCTGTCTTTACTTATATGTCCATGTTACTCTGGCAACACATATAGCAATGCACCACTACCCATGCAGTGGTGCTGCATAAGAAAATGCTACCTGTGCAGTAGTGCTGTACTCTGTGCTGTAACACGCCAAATATCCTTACATACCCTCCTTTTGTTTTTAGAACTTGGCTATGATCCAAGCCAATTCCTAAAAACAACTTGTTCTTTTTCTTCTTTTCACAATGTAGCAATCCAACAAAATTAATATTCATGTGCATCAATGAAAAAGTTGAAGGTATCAACACAGTATTCATCTGAGTTCATTAGTTTACAAAATGTTCTACATTTGCCTTCCCAATGGAAGTGGCATTAGTTCAAAGTTTCGATTTTATAAGTCAATTAAAAACAATGAGATAAAACAACTAACTAAAGCAAATAATTAACATAACAGATTAAAATAAATAATTAAAATAATAAATACGTGGAACTCCATATGTCAGGACTCTTGTCTGCCTCTGATATGTCCCGACCAGCGATGTCACATCATTTGGTTCATTCGAGTACTCTTTCATCTTGGCAATCTTGGATCCATAGGAGTCATCTTTTTTGGCATTCTGGTTATCTTGTCTTCACCTCCACCTGGAGGCAGGCATCTTTTGGTCTTCATCCAGGGGACTCCAGGACTCCAGTGTCTCCCGTGACCTCCGGTATAAATAGTTAATGTTCTAAACCAAAATAGAAAAGAAACAGATTAAGTATATTGCACAATACTAACTTCACCCTTTTTCCAAAAATAAAACATGCTTGGTAAAAACATTTCGTTTTTTTTTTCCTTCTGAAATTAAACACAAGTTAAAAAGAAAACAAGCATATATAAAACAACATTCAATATTTAATACATTTTCTCTCTGCACACCAACCATGAGCTTCCATTATATATATTTTTATTTATTTATGTATTTACTTATTTTATATTATATATATTTACATATATTACAGTGTTTATGTGCCATTATAATAATCAACTTTTTAACTTCTCTGTCACTGCCTCCTGACTGTACCCAATTATTTTATATTTTTGTGTTCAATGGACTTTCTGTTGTATTGTGTGCACCAGTGGGTAGTAGCCCCAGGGCTTTCTGTTTCTACATGCTCAAGCCGTCTGATCTCGTGTCTGGGATGGCATGGCTTGATCTGATTTACATGGACAAACTGCTCTATCGCCGTTTCACCTTAATTTTTCAAAATTTTATAAACCACAGGAGAGACCTTATCTATAATTCGAAATGGACCCTGCCATGCTGCTAGAAATTTAGGGGCTAATTCATAGAATTCAGCGCACAAGTGGCGCATGCGGCTGGCGCACAGTGTGCGCGTGCGCCAAAACCCATTTCCGCGCACAGCGTATTCATGGATTCCAGCCACCAAAACCAGCTGTGGCGCACAGTGGCGCAGCGACCTTGCAGCAGCACCAGTTACGCCCCCAAGAATGCCTTCCGCGCAGGGAAAAGCCATCAAAATCCCCAATCCAGCGCAAAGGGCTGCGCTAACCCTGTACCAGCACGGCAAGCGGGCTACGTGTATTTCAGGGGTTCGCGTGAACTTTCTCACGCGATCGGGCCTGGGGGAGCGGGCTACGTGTATTTCAGGGCTTCGCGTGAACTTTCTCACGCGATCGGGCTTGGGGGAGCGGGCTACGTGTATTTCAGGGGTTCGCGTGAACTTTCTCACGCGATCGGGCCTGGGGGAGCAGGCTACGTGTATTTCAGGGGTGCGCGGGAAGTTCCACACGCGATTGGCCTGGGTGCGTGTATTTCAGGGGTGCGTGGGAAGTTCCACACGCGATTGGCCTGGGCGTGTGTATTTCAGGGGTGCGCGGGAAGTTCCACACGCGATTGGGCTGCGTGTGGGTATTAGGGGTGCGCGCAAAGTTTCACACGCGATTGGGCTGCGTGCGGGTATTACAGGGGTGCGCACAAAGTTTTACACGCAATTTCAGCAGGGTATGTGTATTTCAGGGGTGCCGGGGAGTCCTACATGTGATTTGTCAGTGTGGGTCCTCCCAGGTGTCCCCTGTACACCCTCCACGGCTCCTGCAGGCAGCCCACAACACAGGGGACTACCCTGCATCCCTGGTCATGTCCCGCAGGCAGCCCACCCAACATGGGCATGCCCCCCAGCAAAGGCACATGTCTCCTTGCACCAATGATCACCAACTCATGTCCCCTTGCACCCCCACCCCCAGCATTGCGGGGCACCTGCCAGCAGGCCCCCACCCATGTCTCCCAGCAATCCCTCCCCCTCCGGTCACAAGGGGCAGCCTCCACCAGGCCCCCACCCATGTCCCCTATCACCCCCACCCCCCAGCCACCATGGGCATCCTCCACCAGGTCCTCACAATCCCCAACACACATGCACGTCAGCGTGTAATACGAGGAAAGGGCCATGCGCGTAAGCGCGCGTGGAAACTGCACGTCCGCATGTAATACGAGGAAAGGGCCTATGCGCGTAAGTGACGTGACGCGCGCAGGTGTTTCCCTCATTGCACGTGATGACAGAACACACGTGGATTTCCACCAATCGCGTGTGAAAGTTCCCGGCACCCCGGAACACACGTACCCAGGCTAATCGCGTGTGGAACTTCCCGGGCACCCCCGAAATACACGTACCCCGCTCAATCGCGTGTGTCACTTCCCGCGCGCCCCTGAAATACACGTAGCCCGCTCCCCCAGGCCCGATCGCGTGAAAAAGTTCACGCGAACCCCTGAAATACACGTAGCCCGCTCCCCCAGGCCCGATCGCGTGAGAAAGTTCACGCGAACCCCCGAAATACACATGCCCCGCTCGCACAATTGCTGTATGTTGCCACTTTTGTAATTCGCAGGGACGCTACCGCCTGCCTTCGTGTGGCGGACGTGTATCGGCTTGTGCGTGTCTTTCGCTGTGCGTGGCTTTGCCCTATTCGGTTCCATGAATACGTGTGGTTCGGGTGCGTGTTGGCGTTCCCTCTGCTTCCCTGCAGTACATCCCCAGTTACGCCCTTGTTTTTCGCAAGTAGTTCCCCATTCCGCGCGTTACGCCCCGTGTTCCGCCCACTTTCTAGTGTATGCGCAGAGGTTGTGCGCTTTCACTGTGCGCGTCGCGCACGTCTTTCGGGATGTTGCAGTGACGTGTGCGCCATGCACGGGTTTGGCGCACATCCCGAGGAAGACACGCGCAGGGACTTCCATGAATCGCACGCTTGCGCCTGCTTGCGCCTGCTTGCGCGTAGATTTTCAGCGCACGTTTGTTCCATGAATCGGCCCCTTAGAATTTTTCTGTTTACTTTTTCCAAAATGAAATTTATACACCTGATCCCCTAAACTGTATTCCTTTACTGATGTATTTTTATCATAGTAAGACTTTGCACTGTCAGCAGCTCTTTCCAGATTTCTCTGCACAAAAGCAAATGCATGTTGCAAATGCCTCCTCAGTTCATCAATATATTCATGAACTGTGGATGCACTCACAAGTGTTTGCTCATGTGTTCTGTATAGCAGGTGTTGTGGTAACACCATTTTCCTACCTGTCAAGACCTCATGGGGGCTAATACCTGTTGCTTTGGCAGGAGTTGATCTGATTGCCATTAAAACCAGCGGTAATCGTAAATCCCAGCTGGAACCTGCTTCTGCCACAAATTTCTTTAAAATGTCCACAACAGACCTATTGCACCGTTGAACTCCACCTGAAGAAGCCGCCCGATGTGCAATATGTAGTTTTCTTTTCACACCCAGTATTTGCCATACCTTACTCATTAGAGTACTTGTGAAATGACTTCCTCTGTCTGACTCAATTCTTTGTGGCAACCCAAACCTTGAGAACACATGGTTCACCAGCAATGTGGCTGCTGTTTGCGCACTACAATCTGGTGCAGGAATGCATTCAATCCACTTTGACATCAAACATACCACACTTAAAATATAACGGTTTCCTCTTCTCGACCTTTTTAAAGGCCCTACATAGTCTATTTGCAAATCTGACCATGGAAGAGTTAAGCCTCTTTTCATTAATGGGTCTCTATGCATTGGTGAAGCAGGTTTAAATTGGGCGCATACTAGACATCCTCTAGTATATAATTCCACATCTTGGGACATATGTGGCCAGTAAGCATAATCTTTTAGTATTTCCAATGTTTTTTTTTAACCTCTATGGCCTGCAGTTATGGCATCATGTGCATGGTGTAGCATTAGCCCTCTGAATGAAAGGGGTACCACCCACTGTATTTGTCCTGTTATGGACTCTCTAATAATGAGTCCATCCTGTAATCTAATTTGTGTTTTGTTCTTTAATAGCACCCTCAGCTTTTGTGCCTCAATCAAATCTTGGTCTGGCGTGTCATGACTCCACTGTACCACTGGTTGATCTACCTCCTTTGGTGCTTTAGAACGTGTTACTGCATCAATTTGTATTTCACTCATTAAATAATCAATAGGTAGCAATTCTCCCATCACAGCCCCAATCTTAGCCAGGTGGTCTGCCTTATCATTTCCCTCCTTATCCTCTCCTGGTGTTTTTAAATGCCCACAAATTTTTCTCCAGTATATTGTTAAATCATTCTCTGACACCAATTTGTCTATGGCTTGTATCATTTTTCCATGTTTAAGTGGCTTTTTGTTGTATGTAACCATGCCTCTTGCTTTCCAACCAGGCAAATACTCCACAAAGCTATTCCGTGCATAGTCAGAATCAGTCACCAGGACAATTTCACTGAACTTTTTATCAACTGCAGCAGCAATTGCTCAATAAATGGCTGCCAATTCCGCCACCTGACTGCTCCTAGCTCCAATTCTCATCCCTATACTGGGGACACCTTCACATTTCAACCAGACATTTCCTATTCCTGCCACTAATTGTTTATTACTGTCATTTTCAATGTGAAAAGCACAACCATCCACATATACAGTTGGCAAATCCTTGCATGTTTTTTCATCAAAAGCTTTGTGTGGTGATTGTTCAAATTCCTGCAAACTAGTTTCCAATTCCATTTCATTTGGTATTTGTTCATCTGCGCAGTCATGTAAGTCAGCTAACCCTTGAGCAATTGGGTTCTTTTTATTTTGTCCATATCTCACTTCTACAGGAAAACCTTGTAATGTCAGCGTCCATGAAGTGATTCTGGACTGCGCTAGATTACCTGATTTAATTCTTTTACTCTCTAAAAATTGCAAAGGTTGATGATTTGTTTCAATAATCAACTTTTCTCCCTGAACAATGAGGCGGAAATGTTGTAGCACCCACACAGTGGTTAATAGGGCCTTTTCATATTCATTAAATTTCATTTCAACTTGGGAAAAATGCCTTACTTGCATAGGCAATGGTTTTGTGATTCAAATCGTGTTTTTGTGATAACACTGCTGACATACAATGTTCAGAAAAACCTATTTCTATAAAGAAATCCCTGTCCTTTATGGGATATGCTAAACATGGTGCCTTTACAAGACATTCCTTCAATTTAGCCACTGCATCAGACTGCTCTTTTTCCCATTTCCAGGGAGTATTCAGTTTAAGCAGTTTAGCCAATGGTTGAGTGATTTCTGCATAACTTTCAATGAACTTTCTGTTATAGCCTGTCATCCCTAATAAACTTTTTACTCCCTTCACATTCTTAGGATCCTTTAATCTTTGTATGGCCTCTATCTTCTTCTTTTGTGGATTTAGCCCATGTTCAGTCACTTCATGGCCTAGAAAGTTCACTTTTTTCTTGCACCATTGTGCTTTTTGCAAAGATACTTTGGCGCCTGCTTTCTGCAATTGGCCAAGCACATGTCTTATTTCATCAAAATGGCTTTTAAGGCTTTCATTTTTTATCAGGACATCATCCACATAAACTATGGTTCCTCTTTCCGCTGCATCTGGCATGGCCTTTTTCAAAAATATGTCAAATTCACTCCCACTAATGATGTACCCGAACGGCGTTCTAAGCCAGGCGTATTGAGTCCTGTCAAATGTAAAGGAAAATAAATTCTGTATCTCCTCTGCCAATGGCACGCACCAATATCCAGAGGTGAGATCTAATGTGGTAAATACTTTTGAACCATGTACCTGAGCTAGGCCCTGATCAATGAATGGCAGTGGCCATCTGGACACTGGTACTCTTTTATTTAACTCCCTCAAGTCTGCACATAGCCGCCATTGACCATTTGGCTTTAACACACCTAAAATAGGTGTATTGGATGTGCCACGAATGGGCCTGATGATTCCCCGCGATTCCAAATTTTTAATAATCTCTGCCAATGATTCTAAACATGCCAGCGGTAGTCTATACTGGCGTACAAACACTGGACTTCTGCTACACCCTTCTGGTAGTGTGGCCACATGTAAATCAGTTAAACCGCAATCATAAGCATCTTTTGCAAATACATAATTAAATTCTATAAATATCTTTCTCATTTCGTTCCTATCCTCATTGTTGTCACACGCATCCGCTAAGGAGATCTGCTCTTCTACCATTTTGGAAAATTCTGGAAAGTCTTCTGGTAAGGAAATCTCGGCGCTTTCCTCTAACTGTGTGGCTGTGTCTTTTTGTAAAGCTGCCACTTTTAAATATTTTGGCATATCAGCTTCCACTTCAATGGGCTGATTTTCTGTTTCATTTTCATTTAAATCAAATGTTATACAACTCTCTTGATAACAGCACACTGTCTCATTTGAATCATAAGGATACACAGAATGAATTTTAAATATTCCTTTGGGCTGAGAGTCCAGGTGTTCTGGCAACTCACCCTTGGCATCTACATACTTTTCAGCGATATTTCCAATCACCATGCTATTTAAATCTGCCGTATAATGTGATTTTTGTATGGCCATTCCTAATGGGGAGTTTTCCTCTAAATTAATATCCTGACAACCTTTATTATTTACCATAATTTTTACAGATCCTTCACCAATATCTACCAATGGAATGTATTCATAATCCAGGCCTTGCTGTTTTATGGATTCATTCAGGCATACAAATGCATCAGAGTCTTTCATCTGCTGTCCATTTTTGCATTTCAATGTTATTGCAAACTGTTTTGTAAATGCAGGAATAATAGTATCTTTCCTCATTTGTAATTCGATTGCATAAGGAACCAGTTGTGCACAATGATAAGCCCTTCTTTTGTCTTCAAATTCAGGTGCCGGGCCACCTAGGCGTGACCATATTTTTTGATTAAGTAAATCTAACACATATACATTCTGTGCATGATGTCATTGCCCATGTAAAAGTCATTTTGTGCTCCACTCACTATCCATACATTATGGTAAATTGTTTTCTGCCCAATGCTAATTTTAAGCATGCATCGGCCTGCAATTCGGTTTTCAAAGTCTGGACTGTCCAACCCAGAAACATATTGGTTTTTAATCCTAAATTTCGGGATTTCCTCCCTCTCCATTATTTTTTGCAACAATTTCTCATTAATGAAGCTCCTCTCCTGTTCAAGCGCTAAAGTGGCTTTTATTATTTTAAAACAGTCATTTATACCAACATGAACCCATGGTTGCTCATCTTCCATGTGTATTTCAGCAAGAGTGGTAATGTGTTTTTCTGAATCTGTTTTAGGAGCAATATTCTGTTTGATTGTTTTCTCTTTTAAATAAAAAACGTAATGTGTGTTCATCTATGGCAGTCTGCCAATTTTTCCTTGGGTC
Source organism: Ambystoma mexicanum (assembly GCF_040938575.1). Classification (NCBI taxonomy): domain Eukaryota; kingdom Metazoa; phylum Chordata; class Amphibia; order Caudata; family Ambystomatidae; genus Ambystoma; species Ambystoma mexicanum. Next base: position 1,367,311,333 of record NC_090933.1, on the reverse strand, counting down.
CAAGTAGATTTGTACAGGTAGTCCTTCATTGTCGCTCTGCATTGTGTCTTGACACATTAATATAACAGTGACACTAGGTATGCAACTATTCTGGAGATATACCTCCACAGCATCATTTGTTTTGGCAACGGTGTGACATTCATTTATGTTGCTGTTTTGTGATTTTAGTTTCTTAGGCCTCAATGGTTTTTTGGTTAAGGACCACAGCACTCCATTCACCCCATCTATGAGAGGAGACAATCTTTTCAGGCAATCTTGCCCCATCAGAAATGGAATTTCGCAACTAGATGTGATCAATACCTCTTGTTTCATTCTGTGTTTTCCTATTGTTATGTCAACCTCAGTTACACCTATGATGGGCACCTCCTCCCCATTAAAGTTATGCACTGGACCTTGATTTTCCTTCACTGTGATCTGACTCTGTGGGGGTCTCCCTTCATTGATACTCTTTACCAGCTCTTTGGACATAATTGTGGCCTGTGCACCAGTGTCAATCATAGCAAAGGTGTGGCATTTTTCTTCTACAGTGATGGGTGCATAATATCTATCCTCAACTTCCTCTAATACACATAAGAAGTGGGAATTCTTACTGATTTCAGGGCTCACCTTTCTCAGGCCTTTTTCACTTTTGGCTAAGCACATTGGTAAATGGAAAGACATGTTTCCCACCTTTTTACCCATTTCTGCGCAAGAGACTTTATTCATTTCTCCATGATCAGAGGTTTTTTGGAGTGTGGCCACTGTTCCCCCATCCATCTGGGTAACATCAGAGACCACATTACAACCTTCCAACTGAACATGTGTAACAACATCATTCAGCAATTTGTCATTTTTTAGTGTGATACCAGCCCTGTCAGCCTCTTCAAAAATATGTGGCTCAAAGAATTCTCCAGGTGATTGACTTGTACCCTCCTTTTGAGTATTTCCTTTTTCTGCCTGTGTTTGGTCATTGTTCTGCTTGCCCAGGGAAGGAGCTATAGCATCCCCACTTACTCCCTGTTCACTGGTATTCCCCATGCATGAGTCATTTTTCTTAAATCTGTCCCTTTGTTCTTTTGAAATGCCTTATGTTTCTTTTTCATTTGTGCAAATCTTTACTGTTTTATTTAGCTCTAGGTTAAACCGTACCTCTTTTTCAGAAGTATTTGCACTTTCTGTCACATGTTCATTTACTGGCACTTTCATTTTTAATTCATTAGGCATCTCAGAGTCATTATGCAAAATTATATCAGAGCAATCTGTCATTTTGGCACTGCAGTTGTCATGAGTACTTAGTCACTTTTCGGAAGCCCCCGGTCATTGCTATGGCCATTAGCCCCCTCTTTGGAAGGTTGTTTTTGCGCTGCATAGAGCTTTCCTATTTGCTCAGCTAACATTTTCACTTGGGCCTCAAGGCACTGGAACCTTTCCATCTCTCTAGAATCCTCTTTCTGTGGCCTAGGTCGATATTGGTTGTTTTCCCCCTGATTGGATCTATTCTGATACCTCTCAGGTGATTGATGTCGGTTGGGATGGTTTCTGAACTCTTGATTCATTTGTGGAGGGGAGCGGGGTGCACCCATCCTTTGATTATAGTCCCCTGGTGGGGAATCATTGTACTGACGTGGATTGTAGTTCATGTTTTGCCTCATGTCCTGTCTCTCAGATTGTGGGTACTGGCCCCTATGTTGATTTCCATTATCAGTAAATCGATCCACATATCGGGGTCTATCCTGATTACCATATATCATGGTGTTGGGATCAAATCTGCTCTGTGTCCCCAATGACTGGTAGGGACCATCATTTCATTGATCTTGATTTCGTCTCTGGTTATTGTTCATACCTGCCATAGGCCGATATCCTACCCGGGGTCTGTCCCCTAAATACCTAGGGCTGATGTAGCTCTCCCTATTACTAGGATCATGTGATTGGAACATTGGTACAGGAAATGGCGATCTTTGTTGATTACCCCTTTGTTCAGGAGTCACATTATTTTTACCTTGGCTTTGAGCAGACTCAAGGGACATTTTGGCTGACCTGATTTCCATTACTGTGGCTGAGGCTTTAGATTTAGGTCTATTATCTTTCATTTTATCACTTTCTCTACCCTGACAATAGAGTACCTCATATAGTTTTGTGCTTTGATGTACAATCCATTCACGGACCAATTGGGATATGATGTCTTTCTGTAGCTCATAGAAGTATGCAGTTTTAAACTCATTGGAATTTGGGTCAAAAGATACATCAAAGCGAGAAAATGCTCTTTTTAAGTCTTGTAAAAATTGGCGAGGGGATGTATTAGGTCCAGCAGTGATTGTGTAAGCAACTTCCTTTGCCTCCTGCAATGACTGAAAAGGAGAAAAATGACGCCTAATTTCTTTTTCAAACTCCACCCAGGTCATATTCTGCTGTTCATTTAATCCCCTTATGATGCTGGCCATCGGGGCATCTAAAGTTAAATGAAAATATTGTCTGTACTGTTCCTTAGGTTTCTGGAGTGCTTTAAAAATGTAATGCACCGCTTCTAAGTGATCCTCAATGCAGCATTCACCTCCCTTTTTAAATGGTTTGATCAGGGCTTTAATGGATTTCATTATTTTTATGGGGCTACTTGTTGCAATGCATGGAATTGCACTACTTTGTGATTCAATCCTGTTTTCAGGTGTATGAGATTGGTGGCTGCCCCCAATGGGAGTATCAAATCCCCCAAGGGCGCTGCAACCAAGTTCAGTCACCGGCCCAGTCACTGGAGCATTAGCTCTTTGGGCAGAACTAGAATTCACCTCCACTCCATTGAATGTGGTACCCTGCCGCCTCTCCTGGGACCTGGGAATGCACATTTGCTGTTCTAAGTCCTTACACTTTTTAAGGAATCTGTTTGCTTCATTTTGCAAATAGTTGTTTTCATCACTCATCTTATTAATCACCTCATGCATGTCGCACATTTGCATTTGGCATTCATTGAATTCTTTATTTCTCTTGTCTCTTTCTTGAATCATTTTACTCATTTCTTGTTCTGCCCTCTGGAGGTCACTTTCTTTTTCAAAATGTTCTTTTGTAAAATCTGCATTTCAGAAATAACTTCATCTTTATCTTGCCTAATGTGGTCCACTAAGGCTTTTAAGTGTACCAATTATTGCTCACTATCCTCAAATTGTTTCTTGTTTTTGGATAACTGAGCATCAAAGTCTCTGCATTTTAATTGCATGTCTTTTTGGCATACATCCAATTCTGCTCTTAACATTTCCTGATTTTTTCTTGCCCCATCTAATTCAGCCTTTAACCTGTTAATTAGCTGGGTATCATTTTCCTGCATTCGCAGGGACTTATTCAAAATAAACCATATTTTGCCGCATAGCCGTATTAAACAGTCTTTCTCTGCACTTTTATCGGCTGCATTCAATAATCTTGTAAGGCAGACCTGAACTATGCTGCCTTCTGCAAAAAATTTGTCTAGTTTTTCTTTCTGCACCTCACCCTGAATGTGGTCACGCCATTCTAAGGTGCTGTTCGACGACCACGTCCCATGTGCAAACAACTTTGCCTCTAAATATCGCACTAGGTCTGAAAATGTGGTTTCCCTTTGTGACATTCTGAAATTTGTTTTTAGTGGCACACTGCTATTATAAAATGGTTTCCCTTTAATGTGCAAATGGCAGTGTGAGACACGCTTGCCATGCCCAGTAGGTACTCTATGATCACTTTCCCGGCCTGCAACGCACCATAAATATGTTGGGTATTTTGTGGATATTTGGGGCTTTGCGGTGGTTGGTTTATTTGTGGCCACAATATCCAACATCCCTTGTTTTTTATCTGGATTGTTCTTGATCACTAGAGAGACCTCAGGCCTACATTTTAGGGATACCACATTTTCAGTGTTAGTGTTGTGTGCCACCATGGGCTATTGTGGTATTTTTGTGGTAATTTCCACTACCTTATGTACGGTATGGAACTATGTCCAGAGAGTCTCTCTTCCCGTTGGCTCATGTACCTCCAACAGGCTATGCTACAAACAGTCACTCACAAATGTCCATACTGAATAGAATCATGCACACATCTGCTGTAAAATGACAATTGCACTGTTTAAAATCTACCCACATTTAAACCTTTCCCCATGCAAAATGAAAGACAAAAATAATACACACTAGCTGTTTTCAAATATTTTTGTATTATAGAGATTTCATTTAAACACAGTTTAACTTTTTTTTACAGAAATAAATAAAATGATACAACATTATTTGTGATAAAATGAACAGAGAACTGCGAGAATATATTCAATTGGTAACATTAAATATGCTGATAAGAGACTGAGACTCCCTCTAATACACTGACTGAACAGCTTTGCACACTTTCGCACAGCTCCCACTCGCTTCTGTAATTACCTTATCTGTTCAGCATGAGTTTTCTCCGGCTATTCTCTTTCTGAATTTGGCTCCCTTGAAGATCAACCCCAGTGAGAACAAGCGTCTGCCGTTCTCAAACCGGGGTTATTTCCTTGTGCTCTCAGCTTTTGCAGCAGGAATGCCCCAGCCAGGAAAGAGATCCTTCTCCCAGCTCTGCAAGATGTCGGCTGTCTTCCCCCTCTTCTCAAGCTTCTCCAGCAAAACTAATCACAGCCTCTAGCATGATACTTGCTATGACGCTGCTCCAATCAGAATCAATCATGTCATCTCCTCCCTCACTACACAATGGCTCACTTCTACAGTGGCAATTGTAACAAACTGATTTCCTGCTCCTTTGAGCTCTTTGCTTCCTGTAACAAACTGATTTCCTGCTCCTTCGAGCTCTTTGCTTCCTGTAGTTATGTGGACAGAGCAGCAGAGAAAAAAAATGAATGTGCATTTAAAAGTTCACTTTCAGAGTAGGCCTAATTCTGCAGTGGAGACACATTTTTATTAGTGGGTTATGGTAAATGAAGTTTTATTAGTCAGGTTAGTTGTTAATAAGGTTAGTTATTAATTTTCAAATGTGTCTCTTGCAACATAGGCATTTCCGGTGAAAAATAGTGTGCATTTTGAATGTGCAGATGTGTGCTTTTAACTGTAAAAATGGATTTGCATCTTATATGTAAAAATCGTTTTTGACTGAATAGCCTGTCTTCACTTATATGTCCATGTTACTCTGGCAACACATATAGCAATGCACCACACCCATGTAGTGGTGCTGCATAAAAAATGCTACCTGTGCAGTAGTGCTGTACTCTGTGCTGTAACACGGCAAATATCCTTACAGTGCCTTCTCGCAATTGTTGAATTTTTCCTCCACAGAGGCTTACTCGCATAGGAGATTACCTTATTGACCTTGTCATGCTCCTGGTATAATACTACTGTTAAGCAAGCATTTGAGAACCCTGTCTCCAAGAAGATCTCCTTGTTTTTGACAGGGTAAGCTAGGCAAGGCGCTTGTGAAAGGCTTTTCTTCAGTTGTTTCACTGCCTCGGCTTGTTCTGGACCACACTCCCACTTGATCCCGCCCTTTGGTAAATGGACCAACGGTCTCGTGACCTCTGCGTAGCCTTCTGTGAACTTTCAACTGTAATTAGTCAGTCCAAGAAGGCTTCTCAGTTCACAGAGAGTCGTGGGGTCTTTCAGCTTTAATAATGCTTCCACCATTTTTGCCTGGGGACAGAGACCCTCAGGGGTGATTTCATGCCCTAGGAAGTTCACACGGGTCTTACACCACTGTGTCTTCTGGAAGGACAGTTTCACTCTGGCTTCCTTCAACTGTGTCAGAACATTGCAGATCTCTGCTGTGTGTGACTCCACGGTGGAGCTTTTAATTAGAACCTCATCCACATAGGCCAGGTTTTCCCTTTCACCCACGTCAGGCATGGTGTTATGCAGAAAAATGTTAATTGCCGGAGTTTATATATTCAAAGGGAGTTTGGATTCACGTGTACTGCTGCCCCTGAAGGTAACGGGTCAGCTTGTACTGGTCTTCCCTACTCATGGATACTGTCCAGTATACATTGGTCAGGTCAATGGTGGTATACACCTAATTTATAGCTACTGCTGACTCATTGGCTCCCATTAGGATATACAAACAGAGAAATCCACTGGTGTACGGAGGAACTTGAAGCAGGTAAACTGTGGTGCAAACAGGCTGATACAAAGTGGCGTTTTACGTATTACTCTAAAGCTAAAATAGTTTTTCGCTGCTCTCTCACTGCATATCATAAAGCAGTCATTAATGCTAACAAAGTTAATTTTATCCACACGGTAGAGTGGCCCCTTAACAAACAAAAGGCCCTATTCAACCTTGTTCAATCGTTATCTGCACCTGAGAAAAGGCATGCCCAGGTGTCGCCTTCACATGGCATGTGCGATTCCCTCTCAGCTTTCTTTTTGACTAAAATATCTGCCATTTGGGATAATTTACAGGATGGGGTGCCTCTGCCAACTGCTGATATGCATTCTGTTGAGCTCACTCCTGCAAATGGGTGGTGGTCTACGTTTCCCCTTTTCTGTACCTCTGATGTATTGTTAGCTATTCTGTGTCTGAAATCAGCATCTCCTACAGATGCCATTCCTCTGGCTCTTCTAAAGGAAGCGTCTGGGGATCTCATTGCTCATATCACTACTGCAGATAATACTTCATTCGCAAGTGGAGGGATCCCGTCATCTCTTAAGCAGGCCCTGGTGATCCATCTGCTAAAGAAGCCCTCCTTAGACCCTGAAATGTTGGCTAATTAACATCCCATTTCACTCCTACCTTTCTTGATTAAGGGTCTGGAGGCACTTATCTCCCCTCTTTTATCTATTTTTCTGGCATCCTCCTGATACTTTGACTCGTTTCAGTCTGGGGTTCAGCCTGGGAGAGGCACTGACTCTGTTTTGAACTTGCTACTGGACGACCTGGTGCGCCTGGTGGATTAGGGTGGTGTCGGAGCAGTCTTGTTGTTAGTTCTTTCAGCTGCTTTCGACGCAGTTGATCATCCCACCCTGATCTCCCGCCTTTCAGCTGCTGGCCTGTCTGGCCAAGTCCCTGACTGGTTCACAGCAGTTCTGGCCAATTGTTCCCAGTCAGTCTCTCTTCTTCCTTTTCATTCAAGCCCTGTCTCACTTTTTTGTGGTGTCCCGCAGGGATCAGAGCTGTCCGATATTCTATTTAATGTTTCTATTAGGCCTCTTTTGCTCCTCATTCAGTCTCATGGGTTCTGCTATTACTAATATGCGGACAATACCCAAATTCTGGCCCGCTTGGACCTTACTAATCCGACACAGCAGTCCGGCTTAGTATGTGTCTTGAGGATCTGGGGGCATTGATGATGACAAATCGGTTAAAGCTCAATGGCAGTAATACAGATGTTCAGGTGGTGGGTACCACATCTCCTCATTTGTTCTGGACTGCAGACTTCTAGCCTACATTTGTTAGCCCTCTCCCCACACCTGTCCTGTTGCTCAGGAATTTGGGGGTTACAATCTCCGTCTCACTTGCTATGGATGAGCAGGTTGCAGCGGTCTGTAATACCGGCCATTTTAAGCTCTCTTTTTCGTAAGGTCCTCCCTTTCATTCCCACAGAAGGTCAGGCCATGGTGGTTGCAGTGTTGGTTTTGAGTGTACTGGATTACTGCAACTCACTCTATCTGGCACAGCCCAGCTATTTGATTAATCGGCTCCAACTACTCCAGAACGTGGCTGCCAGATCTATTTTTCACCTCCCTTTTGGAGCCCATATGTCTCAGTTCTGAAGGCAACATTGACCCCTGTTACAAATCAGATTTATTTTAAGTCCATGTGCATTGTACACTGTGCCTTTTACAGCCTGGGGGCTGAGTATATGCAGACTAAATTCTCTCACTATTTATTTTATTTTTTTATTGAAAAAGTACAGTTTAAAACATAGGATTTAAACTTTTGTTTCAAACGTTCTTCCAGGTAATGAATAAGTCATTTATATCCCAACTACCGAGCAAATTAAGATTTCAATTTTCAATCTCAACAGAAATTGGTTGAAGACACTTTTCAACATGTTCATATTAAACTAATTAAATTCAAGTCATCAGCTGTGTTGTACGATTTCATCAAACTTCAGTTTTCAGTAGTATATCCATATAGTCTACTACTTCACAAGATAGTTCAGTATTGTTCCCTTATATGATCTCCGACCACCAGGCTTCCATATCTTCGTCAAGGGGTGCACATTTCCCAAGATGTAAAGTACGTTGGTTGTGAATGCCTTCACAGCCAATTATTAAATGTTTGGATGGTTCAATGGTGAACTGACAAAAATGTCAAAAACTGTCTTTTACGGCTTTGTCACGTCTTTGCCAGAGAATTTCTTTTGTTCTCGATATGTTCATTTGAAGTCTTAGAAATTGATCTTGGTGATGACGTGAAGGGTAGTGGAGCAAATATCGAGGTTGCACATTTAATTTATTTCGAACAATGCCTAAAGAAATTGCAGAGTGCACATTTGCAAGCTTTTCTTGATTAATTATCCCAGACCAGGACTCAAACATCTTCTTTGCACATTGCAGACGGTTAAGCAGATTAAGATTGTTGATATCTGCAGCAGACAGAATTGCAAGTAGCTGATGAACCCATGATTTTAATAGACTGGATTGAGCGCTGTTGATTTCACTTGCAAAAATCTGATAGGCAGGGTTCTCTCACTATCTGCCTACTCGCTCTCTGCATTCCCAGTCTGCTCTTCTTTTAGTGTTCCCTCAGATTAGACTGTCACGGTCAAGTGGGAAAGCTTTCTCAGTGACTGCCGCTAAAGCCTGGAATTACCTTCCTTTTACCCTACGAGGGACTGCTGACCATTTTACCTTCCACCACCAATTGAAAACCACATTATCTTAGAGTCAGAAATATCATTAAAATCTTGTATCTATGCAATCTGCAACATGATGCAGCGGGTCATACTTGTGCTTAATAAATTCATTTATCATGAAATAACATAACATACCCCTTGGATCTGGCCCAGTCCCTTATCAATGTAGGGAAGAGGCCATCGGGACATCTGGACCCATTTTTACAACTCCCTAAGGTCTGCGCATAGTCTCCATTGGCCTTTGGGTTTTAGTATCCCCAGAACCAGATTTTTAAAGGTACTGTGGACTGGACAAATTATCCTGCGGGACTCTAGGTTCATTATGATTTCTGTGAGTGACTCCATAGATGAAAGAGGCAACTGATATTGCTTCACAAATACAGGAGTCATCCCCGGATCCATGGGTATGGATGTAGAATGTATTTAGGTGCGACCACAGTCGTACGAGTCCACGTCAAAGATTTCTTGAAAATCCAGAAAAACCTGCTTCAGCTGCTGCTTTTGCTCCTCGGTCTCACAGACATCAGCAAGGTTGATCCTCAACCATCTGCCTGGAAAGACCTTGGGTGTAGCAATCTCTGTGGTATCCTCCAGCTGTGTGGAGAGATCTCTGGTTTTGGTGTTGGCCTGGAAAGGAGTTTTCAGGTAGGAGGGGCAGTCACTGTTGACCTGGAATACCACCTCATCCTTCCTGATGTCGCAGGTCACCTCTTTCCCCCCATCAGGGCAGGAAGAGTACACCAAGAAATTCCCCCCTTGCCAGGTGAACATCTTTGCTGGAGGTATGTCATCATCACAGTCATAGCAGTCATTGGGGATCTATCCCATGATTTTATTCCCTAATTAAATGGAGAAATGCTGGGCATCAACCGCCATTCCAAAAAAGGTGTCTGTGCCCAGAGTGATACTCTTAGGGTTGCTGTTATCTAATGGTGTTGTGTTCTAAGGCAACAAATGGGGTCGGGTTCAAATACAACCACTGCTGTTGGAGATGATGATTAAAATGTATGTAGGCATCCAGGTTTTGGAGTTTCTGTCCTTTATACATTTTTAGGGGAATAATGAACTGTCGGGACCATGTTTTGTAATTAATGAGGTCAAAATTAAGTATGAATTGATTGGGAATGTAACTGCCTAGATAGAAGGCAGAGGGGACATCTCGTACAACCAGACAATTATGCTCTATGCTTTTATCACCAATGGACATTTTGAGAATGCACCTGCTAGGCAGGAGATGTTTGGAACTGGGAGTTTCCAGGCACATTTCCCACTTATCAATCAATTTAAATGTGGGAATGGTCTGCTCTTTTGCAAGTTTCCTGAAAAATGCTTAGCTGATTAAGATGTTTTCATTATTCAGGCATACTCTGGGGAGAAAAGCCCCCACACTCATTTACCTGAATGGGGAGAACAACTGTTCACCCTTTTTCTCAATCTCAGCCAAGCTTTCAGCTGGTTTTTTATCACTTTTTATCATGGGATTTGGGTTTTCATCAACTTTTGGATCCTTATATAATTTCAGGGTATTTCCTTCCAGTATGGAATGCCACTTAATACTGGGAGGAAGGATGATTTTTCAGGAATGGAGAGGGTTCCCATCACCAGTTTGTTCTCCTATGGCAATTACAGTTATGTCAGGGACTTGATTGTTCCTAAAGTGGAACTCAATTTTATCAGACTGCTGTACGCATAGTTTATTAGGGGCAACAACCTCCACAGGAGGTCATTCCATAAGAGACAGGGTGTTCCCTCTGGAGTAACAACTATAACCGGATGTGTCACCTTGTGTCACCCAATTTTGATCTCCAGATTCAAAGCCCCCTCAACGTGAATGAAATTCCAGTCAAAGTTCTGGAGTTGTCCAGGAAGAGGTGTGTGGGGAATTTGGTGACTCTCCCCCTTCCTGAATTTAGTTGCTCAAATGCCCTTTTGGACAGAAGAGTGGCTTGGGATCCGGTGTTCACCAACGTTGACATTGCACACTGCCCATGCACCCAGATGGGAGGATAAAACCTACCTTCTTTCTCCTTCAGGGGGCAAAGGAAATGGGAATTTTGGGCCGGATGGGCTGTTACTTTCTTTATTTTGGGCTCTGACATTGTGGGATGTTGAGCAGTTTTCTGTGTCGGAGTTCAGGAATTGTAAATAAAATTTGGCATCCTGAGATTGGTGGGATTTTGGAATCCCATTTTTCCCTTGATTCTGTGCTGTCCTCCTTTTCCCGGAGATAGTCACTTGAATCGGTTTGTGGGGAGGATCCCTCATTCAATTCTGATCTCTCAGGGAGACCTTAATGTGGTTCAGGGATGGGCAGTTCTAGGTCAATGCCCTTACCGACCCAGTTTGAGTTATGGTCTTTTGGGACAAATTTTTCTTTGGGAGGAATTCCCCACCCCTGAAAGAGAAGACTTTCTTCCCAGAATCCTCCAGGTATTCTCCCCCTTTGAAATGGAGGACATTGACTTCATCCACAAAATGGGTCTTCTTGTTTACTGGGTTTCTCCTACTTACCCTCTGTTCCCTAGGTTGCAGTTTTTCAGGGGTAGGAGATTTGGGTTCAGGTTTAGAGGTTTGTAGGGGCTTTTCCCAGGTGAGGAAGGAAGCTTCCTCTAGGGCTTTGCATCCCCCTTCCTCCCGAGCCTCCTCCTCTTGAACTTGTTGGTTGTCAGGGTTTTCTCCTCATTATTGCTCCGGGGCGCCAGACCCTGGGTTTGAGCTGCTCTAAGCAGCCATGTTCATCTGAGGGTTCTGCTGAGCCCTCAACTTGCAACTCGGGTCTTGGGTCAAGCTCTGGACTTGGCGCTCTAGTTGTGAAATCCTCTCTGGCTGATACTGGGGTCTTGGGTCAAATCTTTGCTGCTCTCAGGAAGGGTAACTGTCCCTTCTCCCAGAGAAGCCTTGATATGGAATGTTCCCTGGTAGCCCTCCATTCTTGACCTTCCTTCTCCCTGATTCGGTTGCCTAGGATACTGAAAGCGGGGAGAGAAAGGAGGGTTGTTCTGAACCTTGGGGTTTTGAGGCTATCTGGGGAAGAAACTTAAACTAGAGGATGGAAGATTACTGCCCTCCTGAGGGAAGCTTGGAGCGATGTTTCCTGGGACCGTACTCATCTGATTGGAAGCCCCCCTGCACCGGGGGAGTCCATACATACCCCAAGTTGGGTCTATACCCTTTGTACCTGGGGCTGATGTAGGTGGCAGTATCAGGTGACAAATTTGTGGGATACCCTGTCTGGCTATCACCTGTTTGGGACCGGTCAGATGGTCTTCTCTGCCTCTGGTTTGATTGGTTAATGGGAGGTGTATTTTTAGCCCCCCCATTTCTAGGTCGAAAATGGGGGTAACCTTCACCTCCGCCACCTTGGCAGCAGCAAGAGTGTTGTTTTTTTTTTTTGGGGGAGTTCTTATTTTCTATTGGCTTTGGACCTCATAGATCTGGGTGGCTTGCTCTATTACCTAGTCCAGGGTTCTTTCATCATGGAAATCCCTAACTAACTGCATCATAATGTACTTAGGGAGTGCATGGAAATAGGTAGTGATGAACTCCCTCTTATGTATGTGCACCCGCCTAGTGGTTTGTGCAAATGCCCGCTTCAATTCCTGGACAAATTCTATAGGGGCCTGATCCTCTCTGCACTGCAGGTTGTAGGCCGCTTTGCGAGCATCTTGCGGATTCCCGTGTGTGGAGAAGTGCTTCAAGATGACCACCTTTTGTTTGGCAGCCTTCTTTTTCAGCTGCACCTGGGTCCTTTCACCCTCAGACTCGGAGCTGCTGCTATTTGAGGTCCCATCCCTATCCTCTAGGCACTCCATTATTCTTTGAGCCTGGGAGCCTCCCAGAATGATGGGGCCTGGTCTCTTCTCCCCTGTTGTATTGTGGGCTCTCTGGGTCCCTTCCCTTGGACTCCCTCTTTCGCACAGGGGAGTAGTTATCTGACACCTTCCTTCTTCCGGGGTTGGTGGAGAACACCCCCCACCTCCTTGATTGGGTGGAGGTTTTCAGAATACACTTTGGGGCTTAAACTCTTTTTATCTGCAAAGTGGACCAGGTTGTTCCTTTGTAGCTGATGTTTCTGCCATTCTAATTCCCTGATTTTCTCTCCATAGGAGTCTTCCTGGTCAGATACATTGGCCACAATATTTTTGAACCTGAACAGGGATGCACGTCCATCAATCTCTGATTGATGCTGGCCTGCCAGCTCAATCATCATGCTGGGCCTAGTTGAGTCTGGCTGCCTCATGGTTTCTGGTTCTTGTGAACCTGAGGACATGGATTTAGCAGTGCCTTGCACATACAGAGTGGTAAATTGGCTTGAGGCCCTTTGTACAGAGGGCATCACACTGTGATCAGGGGTTGCCCCGCCACTCTCTAAATGTTCAGGTTTGCTGTAGTCCTTATTTAACCTAGCACACTCTTTTTCTAACCTCTCAAATCTCTCGTTCTAAAAACCCTATTTCTTGATAGTATGCAAAGTCCTATGCTTTGTGCTCTGCTATCAGGGCTTGACTATAAGAAATGTAAGATATTTATAACTGTAAAATATGCCTATAACTGTAACATAAACATGTTGAAGATACTTATGCAATTGTTCTCCTTGTAACTGTGACATAAGAAATGTAAGATAATCATGTAATTGCAACACAAAAAGTTCTGAAGCGCCCAGTTGCCCAATGGCCCGGTTGTGCTCTATAAATAAATAAACAAAACCATACAATGCTATCCTCTATGACCTTCCCTTGTGCTACTACTTGGCTCTCGAGTCCCCTCTTCTCATCACCAAGGGCCTCATTTTCTTTTTGTGCTTCTTTTATTGTCTGGTAGTACATAGAACATTTTTGTTGCAGGAGATTAATCTCCTTGCTATGTGCAGTTTTGGTCTGTGTTGCCTGCTGTAGATCAAATTCTGTTTGCCTCATATGTCCCACCCATTTGTGAAGTGCATTTGCTAAGTGTGTTTGCTGTCTCGCTGGGTCCTGGTCCTGCTGACTTGCTGCTGCTCGAAGATAGCGAGTCTTTGGATCTGAAATCCTGCATCTTCTGTGATGTTCGTCACATGACTTGGAGCAGACTGTACCTGCCCCGCCTCCCTTCCCAGAATCCAACAAAGGCAAAGTGTTTTTGCTAAGTGCGTTTGCTGTCCCACTGGGTCCCGGTCCTGCTGACTTGCTGCTGTTCGAAGGTAGCGAGTCTTTGGATCTGATATCCTGCATCTTCTGTGATGTTCGTCACATGACTTTGGAAAGGACTGATACGACCAGGCTCATTCTATCCATTATTGTGAGACGAGCGTTCGACTGCTACCACAATGTTCGCTGCTAATCTCCTCCTCCTGTTTTCCCCCTCTACCACAGTGCCTGCCCCGCCTCCCTTCGCGGAATCCAACAAAGACATTGTGCACGTGCTTTTGCGAATTGCCTTTGCGAAGTGCCTTTGCTAAGTGTGTTTGCTGTCTCGCTGTCTAGCGGATGAGCGAAGGAGTCGAGGGCGGCAGATAAACTCAAGTGGTAAGAGGGTTTTGTTTTAAAAAATGTAGTGGTCATTGTAATTCTGTGTAAACTTACTTATTTAGCATGTCTGCCAAACGATTTTCTCTGAAATCAGGCATGCCCATATCCCTTGTGGACAATGCCAAAATAACAGACTTGCAGGTAAAAAAATCGTGCCTACCACCAGCATGCAATGAACGACGTAAACAAAATAATCAGCATTCGATCTCTTTGTCAACAGATTTTCATGATTTTTAAATCACTGAATTATAGCGAGTTACAGATGTTCACTTGTTACCTAAATCCCAGATGTTGAAGGATAAGTGCTGTAATGATGAATTCAATCGAGCCATTGTAGGCAAACTCGTAGAGGCGGCCGTTTTAAATCCCAAACAGACCGCAAAAGTGTTACAGGATGTTGATATCGCTACTGATCCATTGCACTGTGTCTTACTTGAGAAAGATATAGAAGTGAGTACAATAGATATCCACCAGGGTAAACAGAATGTCCATCCTGCCTATGAGGTTACAGACACTACACTTGATTCTGCCTTTAATACAGGCAAATTGTGTCTCTCTTAAATCAGTGTGGTTGCCCCCCTTGGCCACCCCGGAACAAGTAGCTCCTCACCAACGCCTCCAGCGCCTTGTACAGTGCAGGCGCATCATAAATTGCGTGAAGCATATGAAAAACTGACAATCGTGGGAGAAGTGGATGAGGAAGCTCTTGATTCATTGAATTCAAGTTATAATTCAAAAAGTGAATCCCAAGAAATTATGTATATTTGTTCCAACACAGGCAATCTAATTCAACTCCATGATGAGAGGGATGTGCGAATACAGTAATACAAAGAGATACAGTCATAACAAATGAGATTGGAACACATTCGGTGAAAACATTTGATTTATCCAAATCTCCTATAATGTTTGATAAATCACTCTCGTTCCAGTAGTAAATCATTGTTCTTCATGGCCCCTACACCACAGAGGTCCAAGTTTAATGAAATGGTTGAAGAGGGACAATACTTCATTCGTGATCAACTGCACAACCAACAGCAACAGCGCTTTTCGTTCCCTGAGGCGCCGGCTTTGAATAACACATTATCAGCAATGAACACTGCCCTTCTCACGGTAGCTAGACTATATGAATCATTAGATGAGAAGATGAATAATCAGACAGCTTTGTTGATGCAAGTGCTCACTGAGATAAAACAGCCAGTTAAACTGCACGAGTCGCTACCGGAGAATTTACATCAGCAAACATCTACAATTATGCAGGCAATGAACAAGTAAACAAATTCTTGCAACTACGCGAAATCATGAAGAAAGTCTGCCAGATTTAGGTGCAATTTTATTGATAACGCAACAAGGCCATCTCCAAGATAATACTGGCCAAACAGTGATGTTATCAAGGAGTGAATCTGGAGCTTTAGACTCCCAGATAATCCAAAACCCAATAGTGTTAGAAAAAACCATTGATGAAAAATTGAGCAAGCCTATTGTGGGAGTTTCGGCAAATATAGCAACACAAGTTCTGCCTTCCAGCAACAATTTGTTGGTGCCAGTCACCTTAACAACGAGACCTGGTGTTTCCTTCAACTTGTTTTCAAACAGTACAAACAAGTTGGGGCTCAATGATTCCAGGCCAACAACACAATTAAAAAAAATCAGTTACACAATTGAAAAAGTTGAAAAATTCTTCCAAGACAAGGACGTTTGTGAAAATAGTCTCTGCAGCAATGAAGAAAGATGTCAACAAAAAAAAAAATCATAATCCATTGTACTATCAAAGTCCAAACCCTCTGATTATAAACCTTTGTATGATTTGGCAGCGTTAGTAACGAAAGCTCCTTTGCAACTACCCTCTGCCAATAATGTGCCAAAGCCAACTGAGTAGCCCCAAATAAAAGAAAGCATCCAGTGTGGAAAATCACCCACATTGAATACTACAATAAAGGAATTAAGTGAGGAAATAAGATCATGCATAGCATTCTACATGAACCAAAATCAGGAGTTATCACAAAACTTGTTAACTGAAATGGGTGATCAGCTTCCGCTTCTAAGTCTTAATCATTGGCTACAAGGTCCTAATGCCCTGTTGCGAGGTTCAGATGGAGCTTCCAACAAGTTGAGTGACACCAAAAATCCTAACGGATTGCCAGGAAATGTACAATCAACATCTACAGAAAATCTATATAAAATTCCATCGCGTTATAGAGAAAGAAAATGGGATCAATATAAAAATCACTATTGACTTACCCTAAAATGCAGAAACCATCCTTATCCTAAATATGATTTAAATCGATCTAGCATTTTAAATTTATGCTCAGAAATCCCATCTTTAGATGACTTGACTTCTGCCGACATTGACTTGATCGAATTTACAGATCGTGAGGAACTAGGAGAGGTCAGATTATACCTAAAATCAAGAGTGGTTTTAAATACTCTCTGGCAAGCTAAGACAGCCTTTGGTAATTTAGGTTTTTATTTGGATCAAGATATACTCCCAAACAAAGAATCTGAAACCAAAATAGGTCGAGAACCTATGGATAGCCTTCAAATTCACAGTCAAAACTAGGCCAGAGATATGAGACGCAGCAACAGTGCCTCGACCAAGATCATGTACAAAAATCATAACAAACCTTGCAAGATAATTAAATTACATTACATTCCTGGAACATGCAAGGTCATACACACTTCTTAAATATAAGATCAAATTATCTGCACAGTTATGATATTATTGTGTACCAGAAAACGTGGCTGCTTGCAATTCCTGTATGGGATCTATACAATATAATAACCAAGGCTCAAGGGAGAACAATGGCTAGTATATTAATGGCCTTCAAGAAAGACAAACATTTTGAAATTCAATCCCACAAGTCTAACTCATCATATATACAAGTAGTTAAAATACAAAGGAGTTGCTTAACTCTTGCAATAGTAAACATTTATTGGGGAAAGAAGCATCTATCCTCTGATATGTTTTTTGATCAAATAAATGCAATTATGGACACACTGTTACTAGATTTTCGAGTATTTCGAGAAGTGTTCTGTATGGTGGAAGCATCGGAAGTGGCCTCTGTGCGTAGTACGGCAGTCACGTGAGGTGTGGCTTGATGCAAGGTTCTTACCTTTGATCGCTGGATCTGGACGTGGAAGCGAACGCGGACGCGAACTGCGCAGCGCTCCAGCGCGCTCGGTTACGGGCTACGGGCTGCGGGCTTTGCAGTGATCGCGGGGGGCAGTGGGGGCTGAGGGAGCGCGGTAGCGCGCTAGTTAAGCCACCATCCACCTGCGCCGGTCAGTGCCTGCAGAGAAGCTGCCAGCTGCTCCCGCCCCGACACGGATTGATTGTAAACTGGGATCCGTGTGTTGTGTGGCGTGCCCTAGAGCAGAGAGTAGCTGAGAACAGCGGCTGACATATCAGGTAAATTGGTTGCCCGGCCGACTCTCTCTGCCTAGGGCTATACGGGCTATTTTGTGGCCCGACTTGTAGAAGGGGGGGCTTGGAGTGGCCAGGAGGAGCAACGGCTGATAAAGTGCTTATAGTGGCTACCCTGCCTGCTCCAGATGTATGAGTCAGGGTAGCTGTGGCTAAGCTGTGTGAGGCAGCTTTATTGCTTCTGTGGGTGTACTGGAGTGTTGGAGGCGATACCTATGCCCTCTTGTTATGTGTACAGGGGGCGGCACTGTGGTATCTGAAGAGGACGCCAGCTTCCCTGTAAAACATTAAAACATAGTTTGACGCTGAATCCGGATGATTGGGGACAATATCTGCTCTTGAAATAAAACATCGCCTCTTTTCTTCTGAAACTTGTCTCAACTATATCTATTGACCCTACACAGCGTCTATACCCCTGAATGGTTGACACCCTCTAAAAAACCCTCCATTTCCAAATACAATCTAAGGGAAAAGAGACAAGAGGCAGCCCTGGGACATATAACGGAAGAAACTAAAAGTAAGAGGAATAAAGCTAAGAAGGGAATCCCTGTTAATCAGGGAAAGATCACGAGTTTTTTCCCTTTAAATGTGCCAGTGGACATTCATTCCACAGCCCTGGAGATAGCTATGGAACCAGTGATCAACATCTCTAATTTGGGCAGCTCGCTCAACTTTGAAGACATCGACAATAACTCTCTTCTGTATTTGTGTCTGAATATCCAGAGAGGTATGACTCCCCAGACAGTAGCCCCTCTGGAAAATGGGAACCTCTCAATGCTTGAGAGTCAAGCTAAAGAAGATGGCAAACTGCCTCCCCAAGATGGGTCATCGGTGAGATTATCAGCCTCACCTAATCTAGTTATGGACACATCATTGGCAACTGACACAGAGAAAACCAACAGTAATTTCCTGATAGTGCCAGAAATTGCAGAATTATAGGCATCTGTGGCATCTTTACAATTTGCATTAGAAATATTGCTGCAGATGTCTGGGCGAATATTGGCAAACACAGATGCATTGGTCAGTGACCAAGTGCATAGACAGAACCTGGCTGAGGAGGTGGAAAATAACTTAACTGAAGCCATCTCAATAGCAAATGGGCTGCATGAGCAACAAACGTTAGTTCCAATCATACATCCGAACATCCAAAGATATTGCCAGAGATATTACCTTCACGCAAGCAGCGTAAACAACGCAAGATGGATAAGCAAGCATCCTGCGGGGCCAGAGCCAGTAGCCATGGGGCTTCACCTTCGGTGATGGGGAAGCCCATTCATCGTTCTAAAAAAGCAAAAAAAAGAGCTGCTTGGGCAAAGAAACGGAAAGATCTAGGCAATGGCCGATTAACGAGCTGGTTGATCACTGGGGATACAGATGCACCCGATGGGGTAGACGAAATTGAAAATTCAACGAATGAGTCTTTATTTGAGGATGACATCATTCCAGTGAATATCTCGAAAACATCGAGCAAACATGGTAGTCCACATAGCTCTGTATTTTCAATATTAGATACTATAAAAGAAAATGATGCCGTCTGGGGCAACCGTACCTGTATTATAAATAATCTGTATCAATCTGATAAATGTGAATTTTTGAAGAGATTGTTTTCTGTCTCTCAATTAAGAGTTTTGCAATCTGAGGACTTTCAATTTTTAGAGCCTCTGACAGGTACATATCCCAAGGTATCAGCTTTACACTGTAAATTTATATCCACTGCTCAATTATTAAGGACTTTTAAAAAAGAACTGACAATGGTGGATATTGAGATTGACGCTGAACTGATGTATAATGAGCCAGGTGGTCCTGAAGCTGCGATAGATAGCTCGGCCGTCGCTTGTCTCAATTTGCCAATTGGAAAGAAGGTGGACATGACAGAGGTACAGTCTGTTTTGAGATGGCTGACAGAGGCTCTGCCCAAGGTCTCAGCCGGCCATTGAAAATTATTGCTGGCTTCATGGAACTGCAGGGGCTTTGCCCATCTCCTAAATGAAGATGGGCCGATTGCGCAATTATCTCATTACAATTGTATTTGCCTTCAAGAGACTTTGGCAATGAATCCTCTATACCTGGATGGTTATAATGGTCATCAGGTATCAGCTAAAAGAGGAGAAAGAGGATGGCCCTATGGAGGGCTATGGATTGGGGTAGCTCGTTGGCTTTGGTCTAGGAAGCTGGACGTGAATCGAGATGAACAAATGCTAGCAGTTGAAATTGTATATAAAGAAAAGGAGATTTCTGATAAACTGCTAGTTGTCTGTCTGTACAATCCTCCGGGGGCAGTGTTTAGAGAGTCCTTACAGGAAGCATTACATGAGCTATTGGCCAGTTGGCTAACCATTGAAGGGAATGTGGATGTCTGTGTAGTAGGAGATTTTAATACCCATATGTTAGGAGGTGAACAGAGAACGGCCAACCTAAAGATATATCGTAAATGTGTTATGGAACATCAGAAAGTAGAGAGCAAAGGATTAGATTGGGTATATTTTTTTCGCAAATGGGATCTTGAGATGTTAAATGGTCGTACTAAAAGTGATCATCCGGGCAGACATACTTGGAGGAATGGAGTAGTGGTTAGTACTTTGGATTATATTTTCGTCTCTCCAAGCATGCTACTCTTGGTCGACGATATGATATTAATTTCTAATAATTGGAGCGATCATGCAATTTTGGCATGTTCATTTGACAATATTGAAGCTCGTACCCAAGTTTGTATGGTAGTGGATTTAAAAGTTAATCCCGCAGGGACCTGTATCCGTTGGTCGGACAGGAACGTAGGTGAATCACTCAATAAAAACTGTAACCCCAACATAGAAGAATTTACAAAGATGTCAATTGATGATAAACATGCTACAACTTCTGCCAGAGGTATTATCAGCAACCAAACAAAATATCCCATTTATGACAGATATATCCGAGATGCTAAAAGAATATTGAGGGCTAATTTTAACTTTGTTTATTTTAAATCAAGGCAGAATGATAACTACAGACATTATATGCACAGATTATCTCAGCAAGTTGACCCCCAGTCTTTAGACCCCCCCTGTGTCCTCTTTCTCTATCCTCCTCCCTGGGTTATCAGTCCCACAGTCTTTGCCAGCGGGCTCCTCCCGCCTGTGCGGTCCGGCTGGAGCCTCAGCGGTCATGAGTCTTCCTCCGGGCTCTCCTGGTTCGCCACTATCCAGAGGGCTCTGGCGGGCTTATAGGTCAGGGCGGGGAAGTGCTGGTCGAGTTCCAGGACTGGGGCCCAGATGTTCCGAAAGCGATGTAGCATCCCCGCTCGTGCTGCCGTTACCTTCTCCGCTATCAGAATGTCCCATACTTTGGTCCACCATTGGGCAATGTGGGGGCCTTCCGGAGCTTTCCAGGTTCGGGCCACCACCGTTTTTCCTGCCAGTAGGCACTGAGTCAATAATTTCGCTCTGGGTCCGGAGCGCGGGTAGATCCCGGGAATTGGAGCTCCTAACAGGATCGGTTCTGGTTTCAAGGGAATCATTGTTCCGGTAATCAGCGAAATCGACTCTAGACAAGCTTTCCAGAATGGTCGAATCTTCGGGCAGTCCCACCACATATGGAAAAAAGAGCCAGGGAGGCCGCATCCTCTCCAGCAAGCGTGGTCTATCTGGGGGTTCATATGGTGGAGTCTGAGGGGCGAATAGTACCACCGCAGCATGATTTTGTATGCGCATTCCCTGTTGGTGATGCAGGTGGATGCGGTATGTGTCCGGGTCCATATGTCCACCCAGGTTTGATCCTCTATCGGGTGTCCCAGGTCCGCTTCCCATTGGGCCATACATCGGGTTCTTGTGGTTAAGAAGTCACTTAAGAAGCGTCTGTAGAGGGTGGAT
This sequence comes from Ambystoma mexicanum, assembly GCF_040938575.1. NCBI lineage: Eukaryota > Metazoa > Chordata > Amphibia > Caudata > Ambystomatidae > Ambystoma > Ambystoma mexicanum. The sequence continues at coordinate 1,367,289,802 of NC_090933.1, read as the reverse complement.
ACGCTGCCGCGAGTCGGAAGGTCTCCTAGGGTAAGTTCTAGAGCAGTGGGAGGACGGGTCGCTGCTTGCAAGGTTTGGGGGTGTGAGCACCAGTGGCGTAGTTGGATGTAAGTAAATCTGTCACCTTCCCGAAGTTGGAACTTCTCCTTACATTGGGCGAAAGTGAGAGGTTTCTCCCCTGCATACAGCTGGTCTATAGTTTCTAGCCCGCCTTTGGTCCAATTTTGGAAATTGCGGGGATGCATGCCCGGTGCGAACATTGGGTTGAGAAAGACCGGGGAGTGTGGGCTCAGTCCTCTTGGCACTCCCTTTCGTTTCAGCGCCCAGTCCCAAGTGCTAAGGGTGTGTTTGGTCGAAAGCAGGAGCTCTCCCCCATGGGACCTGAGGGGGGGCGGGATGTGTGGCAGAAATCGCAGAGGCAGGGGGGTCCGCGACTGTTCCAGCTCCACCCATCTCGGGCGGTCTGTCGTATTTTGCCAGGCCTGGACCCGGGCCAGTTGGGCTGCCGCTCTGTAGGCCTGAAGGTCTGGAACCCCTAGACCCCCCAGTTTGGGACTCCCCAACATAGTTCTGAGAGGGATTCTCGCTTTCTTACCTCTCCAGATAAAGTTCAGCATTTTCCTCTGGATCCCTCAGAGAATCGGCGTGGGGATTGCCACTGGCAGTGAGGCGCATATGTATAAAAATCTCGGGAGAAGGTTCATCTTGCATGCCGTGATGCGTCCAAGCAGCGAAATCTCCTGGGTCCCCCATCGCTTCAAGTCGCCCTCCAGTTCCTTGAAAAGTCGGGGAAAATTGGACTTATACGTCTCTTTTGGATCCGCCGGAATGTACACCCCCAAATAGGGGATGGCATTTCTTTCCCATACTATCGGGCACATCCTAGTCAGCGGTTCTCGCTCTGCTGGGGTGAGGCCAATGCCCAAGGCGGAAGATTTATCAAAGTTTATGGTGAAGCCCGAGACTTCGCCATAGCTGGTGATTTCGCGAATCGCATGTTCAAGCGATGAAGGGGCCTCCGAGATTGTAAGTAAGATGTCATCCGCATATAGGGCAAGTTTATGATGTGAAGGGCCGCTTGTTATGCCCTTGATTTGGTCATTCCGCCTAATTTTTTGTGCGAAGGGCTCCATGGTGAGTGCAAAAAGTAAGGGTGACAACGGGCAACCCTGCCGGGTCCCGCGTGACAAGGGGATTGGGGCCGAGAAGTGGCCATTGATCCTCAGGCTTGTTGTGGGTCGATCATAGTTGGCCAGCACCATCGTCCGGAACGCCGGTCCGAAGCCGAAGGCCCCTAAAGTGTGTTCCATAAACGTCCAATCCACCCTATCAAACGCCTTAGCTGCATCGAGGGCCACCAGGATTAGTTTTTGGGCATTCCGGGAAGCGAGGTCCACCAGATTCAGGGTTCTCCGGATATTATCGCCTGCGGTCCGATGCCGGATAAACCCAGCCTGGTCTGGATGAATGATGTTCGGCAGGATGCGATTCAAGCGGGTCGCCAAAATTTTCGAGTAAATGTTCGCATCTATGTTCAAGAGTGCGATGGGTCTATACGAGGTTATGCTTCTTGGATCCTTTCCAGGTTTGGGCAAAAGGATGGTGGTCGATTCCTGCATCGATGGGGTCACCACCCCCGTTTCCCTGAAGGAGTTGAATAGGGTGGTGAGATGGGGGGTCAGTTGCGACCTGAATAGCTTGTAGAACCTGGTTGAGAAGCCATCCGGGCCAGGGGCCCGTGTTTTGAGAGATTTGATGGCATCCTCAATTTCCTCCCCCGTGATGGGCTCCTCCAATTCATCTCTCATTGCGTCGGAGAGCTGGGGCACCTCTGCCTGCCGAAGGTATTCCTTCTGTTGTGCTGGGTCTCGTGGGGTTGCCTTCATGATTTGGGCCAAGTGCTCAATCGCGAGGCGTTGCTTCTCGGGTTCTGAGAATAGTATGGCCCCGTTGGTATCTCGCAGGCCCATGATCGTGCTGCTGCGTCTCTGCCTGGCTAGCTTGGCCACCAGGAACCTATTTGCTTTGTTGCCCTTCGCATAATACGACTGTTTGACCTTTGCCATTAGTTGGGCGGTTTGTTCCGCGTAGTGGGCTTCCAGTCTTTTCCGTGCCGTGCGAATGGCCCGTTGTGTTCTGGGGGACCAGCCTTTCTCCTTGTGGAGTGCCTCGGCCTCTCTCAATTCAAGCTCCAGGGCCGTCCGGGTTCGTCGTCTATCTCGATGGTAGGCCGCACCCTGGGATATCAGGAAGCCCCTGATTACTGCCTTCATGGCGTCCCAGTTGTTTGCTAATGAGGTGTCTGAGGCCGGGTTTTCCACAAAGAAGTTCTTTATTTCCATTGCGATCTTGTCTCTGGTGGCCATGTTGTTGAGGATTGGGTCGTATAGCATCCATTTGCGCGGGGTGGTGGGGTCAGGGTTCTGAACCCGAAGTTCCAGGAGCACTGGGGCGTGGTCGGAGATCGCTCTTGTGCCGATAGCGACCTTCTTAACTGAGGGGAACGTGTGAGGTGAAATCAGGAATAGGTCAATCCTTGAGAAGGTGCGGTGGACGTACGAGTAAAAGGAGAAGTCCTTTTCATCAGGGTGAAACACCCGCCATGAGTCTATTATCTCCAGGGTCCTAAAGAGACGAAGGAGGCTAAGTGCTTGGGCGAAGTCGCCTGGGGTCGGGGGGTGTGATCGGTCTTTAGTGGGGTCAGGAACACCGTTGAAGTCCCCACCGATGATCGTTTGGCCCTCCACGAAGTTGGCGAGCGATGTGCCCAAGGCGTCATAAAAATGTGATTGTCCAGAGTTGGGGGCGTATACTGAAACGAGAGTGTACAAGTCTCCCATCAGGAGACATTTGATCGCTATAAATCGGCCTTCTGGGCATGTCTTTGTTTCCAGAATCTGTGGGTTCAAGTCTTTCCTGAAGAGAATCGCCGTGCCTCCTTTTTTGCTTGTGCCGGAGGCAAAGAATTGAAGCGGAAATAGCCGAGACCGAAGGCGGGATACATCAGCGGGCAACAGATGGGTCTCTTGAAGCATAGCGATCGCAGCTTCCTCGTCGCGGAGTTTTAGCAGAATTGCCTTTCGCTTGTTGGGAGAGTTCAAGCCATTAACATTCAGGGAGAGGATCCGAAGCGACTGAAGGTCCTCTGAAGGCTCTCTCTCCGTTCCCTGCGTTAGGGGGGGGAGGTCCTGGGGTGGAGGTTCAACTGCCATGACTGATGGAAGCACTCACAAAATCATTCTGCACTTGAGGTTTTAACGCGAAATCCCAACGGGGGATCGCAACTTTAACAGGGAGGTCGACCGACTTTGTCAGTACGGTCATACTTAAGGCCAACAGGGCCAATTGTCCCATACTGTGGGTTCCCAAGGAACAGAAGATGGAAAGTATCCTTGGGGTGGGTATGAGCCATGGGAATGCCCCGCCGCCGTCGTGTACTTAAAAGAGGTTGGCAAATAGATAGCGGGTTCTAATTCAAACGAGCATATCTGTGTCCCGGCTAGCTCGATGACGGAGCCTGGGACCTTGGAGGCATCAATTCTTATTATTTCGTCGTGTCGACGACCAAGGCGTGCGTTTAGCTTTTGGGGAGGGAGGAGGACCAGGGTTCTCAGTCCCCTCCAAGAGTGGCGTGGAAGGGTCCCGGGGAGCGGTCGGATGCAAGATTTTCTCCGCATCTTCCAGGTGGCTGATTCGGCGTAGGGTGCCCTTATATGTGAATTGAAGAGCTGTCGGGAACAGCCATCTGTACCGGATCTGTTGCTCCTGGAGGAATAATGTTAGAGGCCGAAGTGCTCTTCTTTTCTGGAGCGTAAGTGGCGAAAGGTCCTGGTAAATTTGAAGAGGGGTGCCCTGGAAAGTGATCTCTTCATCTTGGCGGCTGATCGCTGATATCGCTTCTTTCGCTGTAAAGAAGTGGACCCTGGTGATCACGTCTGGAATGGGGTCCGAATCTGTCCCGCGGCGCTGGCGAAGCCTGTGGGTGCGGTCCAATATGAGCTGAGATTTGTCCAGATCTGGAAGTAGAGCCTCAAAGAAATTTGCCACGTAGTCCGCTAGCTTGTTATCGGGGACGGAGGATGGAATGCCCCGGATGCGGAGATTATTGCGCCGGGACCTATTTTCGAGATCTTCCTGTTTGAATTCCATAATCTCGCATTTGTGCTGTAGGGAATCGATCGATTTTTGCATTTCCCCCATAGCGGTGGTTTGCTCCTGGGCATGATCTTCGATCTCTCCAAACCTCTGCTCGAGTTCCGCGACTCTCTGATCTGTTTGGTCAACTTTGGTGGCGAGTTCCGAGAGGCAAGCGCGGAACTCGGACTTGATGTCCGCCATGAAGGCTATCAGGTCTCCTTTAGTGGCAAGCTCGCCCCTGTCCTCTTGCTGCTTCTGTGGGGTCAGTTTGGGAGGTTCCTGTTTCTTGGGTTTCTCTGTAGCCGTGAACATGGCGGAGATATCCGTGCCTTTGCTCACCTTCGTTTGTCTCGACATGTTGCTCACAACTGGAGAACTCCGTCACCCTGGCCTCCGCTGCCGCTCAGGTATAGGTGGGTGGGCAGGGGCGCCCCAGGAAGGGTGAAACGGGGAGAAGGACTTCGGCAGGACTTCGGCCGAGCTGATCCAAGATGGCCGCAGTGGTCCAGTCGTTCTGCAACGAGGGGGGAGGAGTGGAGGCCTGCTCTCGGTAGCAACCCAGGAGGAATCCAGGCCGCCCAATTGAGATCAGGGGTTTCTATATTTGGTATCGCTCCCCCTCTCCGGTTCTTCTGCCTCCCAAAGTGCCGCTATCGGAGCGTGTTGCTGAGCCCCGGAATGGCGGCCATCTTAGTTTCGTCCGTCGGGTATGGGAGAGGAGTTCAGCTTCAAATTTCTAGTAGAACGCCGCCACGGTCAAAGACGATCTTTAGCCAGGTTATGCCATGTCGGTTCCGGTCGCTGGAGATGGCATTAGCGACTCGAAACCCCGCCTAGAACCACCAGATTTCGACGGCGGCGGCGGACATCCCACGGGCGGCCTCAGAGGAGCGACCACATCGATGGCGCTCCAAGCCACGCCCCCCTGAGGGCTAATTTAAGACGGGCTAAGAAAACCAGTTTAACTTGGGAGATATATACTTCAATCTCTAAGAAATTAAAGAATAAATATAGGGCAGACATTAAGGCAAAGAGAAGCCTTGATAGAAATAGGTGCTGGCAAAGGCTGGTGCAGACTATTTGCTCTCGGAAATCCAGTAGCATATGGTCACTCCTTAATGAAGCTAGGGGGAACAAGTCTCTGCAGTTGGCTAACCCCATATCTAGTGCAGAGTGGACCAGGTTTCTGGAGAAGCGTAATGTAGAATTTAAATATGATGAGATGACTGAGATGGGTAAAACTCCATCTGACCCCTCCATAGACATCTCCTATGAATCCATCTTGACTACGATAAAATCATTGAAATCCTCCAGAGCACCTGGTCCAAATGGACTGGCCAATATTGTAATAAAGAGAAATCCGGAATTTTGGTCTGTATTAATGAACATTTTGTTCACGAAAATATTGAGCACAGGAAAAATTCCAAGCTCTTGGCAATCAGCCATTTTAATTCCTATATTTAAAAAAGGAAACAGATTGGACCCCAACAACTATAGATTACTTTCTATGTTAGATATCACAAGTAAAATATTTGCCTCACTTTTATTGGGAAAACTCCAGCAATGGGTTGATCAGGCTAATATACTGTGTAAGTTCCAATGCGGCTTTAGAAAAGGGGATTCCACTACCCACAACCTTTTGGTTGTGGATTGTATGCACACAACCTTTTGGTTGTGGATTATATGCGCAGTAGGGCCCTACAAGGTGGGCAACCCCCCCTCTACGCTCTTTTGTAGATTTTAAAGCCGCATTCGATTCTATCCCACGAGAAAAACTCTGGACGAAGTTACAAAAATTAGGATGCCCAGTAGATCTTTTGTATTACCTTACCTGTTACATCAGAACACTAAGGTGAAATTAAAATTAGATCAGGACGGCCACATGTCGGAGGAAGTACCACAGAATAGAGGGGTTAAACAGGGATGCGTGACTGCTCCACTTGTATTTAATTTATATGTTCATGACATCCCTTTGAAAATAGCTACTGCAAAAAATTGCCCTCCCAGTATAGGTAAAACCCCTTGTTTGGTTCTCGCATATGCGGATGATATAGTTATATTCGATCATACTATTAGTGGATTACGACATTCGGCATTAGCCCTCTGGGAATATTCTGCACATAACGGGCTCACTATTAATGTGGAGAAGACACAAGCGATGAGATTCACAAGTAAAAGATCTTCACGTGTACTACTTCACATTGATAGTGTTGTAATCTCATATGCCCCGGTATACAAATATCTTGGGATAGAGCTAGAACCCAAAGGTGATTATTCTACATGCAAATGCCACCGAAAAACAAGAGCAGCACAAATTACTGCCCTTTTTAAAAGCTTTACAACTAAACAGGGAGGCTTTACTCCCCCATGATGGTTTATGGCCTTGAATCCTTGATTAAAATGGATTTGGATTGGCTACAACTTGTGGAGGGAAAATTTTGGAGAAGGATTTTGGGACTTCCGGCTTGTATCCCTATGTCCCTATTAAGGCTGGAGCTGGGGCTTACATCATTAAAAGCGCAGGTATTGAAAAAGAGGATGGGATTTTATCTAAAAATGGTGAACGGCATGGGTAATGCCCTATTAATGTCATTTTCTCTGAAAAGTAACAATGAGGGTCCCATTAGTAAATTTAAAAATCAAATGGAACAGTTACTCAAAGACATCTGTTGGAGACATCGTGAAGGGCTCTATACTGAAGCCATGCAATCTCTTATGGGGAGACGGTTAGAGTTGTGGGACTGGCTTCAAAATTTTGACCATCTACGCAACCTAAAAAGATATAGTTTTGTGCAAAATAGACTATACTCATTTAAGAAGCCGCAGACATATCTGTTGCTATGTCCATCCCTTAGGCTCAGGAGATTTATACTCCTACTAAGAATTGAATATTTTCCCATAAAGATGACTACGGGGGTGATAGATAAGTTACCCAAAGATCAACGCTATTGCCGTCTCTGTAAGAATCAGGAATACCTTGAGACAGCTAAGCATGTGCTTACGGAATGTTTGGCAATGATAGATGATATAACTACTCTTCTGGGAAAGCATGTACATAATAGGGAAACCATAGGGGACATGCTTTTCTGGAATCATTGTATTGACACCAATAGCATGAGCTTGTTAAATGCACTCTATACTATCTGGTTAAGGGTAGAAGTTAAGTTGGGTATATCTATACAATGATTGCTGGGAGTTGGCCAGGTTGTGCCCCTATATGGAAATTGTGATATTGCTAAGTGAATCATAATGTAGGTGATTATGTCCATGTCTATGAGGCAAGAATGATTAGTATCTTTGACTTATATTGTCGATGATGAATTATAGAGACAGTGAATGACTCATAACTTTGTATTGTTTGAATTTGGATTTTTAATGTGTATATATTGCATTGTATTGGAATTTTATTTATTGTATGGTTTTATTGTCTAGATTAACATGTGTAAAGTTTATTATTTAAACTATGTCACATTAAAGTTATTATGTTACTAGATTCTCTAATAAATCACACTCTTATAATGAGTGATTTAAATCTTCATCTGCTATCTCAAGGTAGTCAAAAGCTCACCACAGATGAACATAGATGGAATTTTCTGATGAGCGAAAAATCTTATGTAATGCTAAATAGTCATTTTCCAGGTGACATTACATCCAGCATGACATGGCAAAGAGAGACCCAACAAGCAATACTTGATTATATTTTCGTAGATTCATGTTTTCTCAATAGAACATTAACTTTTAACATAAATAGTACCATATTGAGTGACTATAATCAGCTGTGCTTATCCTGGGAATGGCCCGCCAATAGTCCCACTAACATCGCCATTCCTCATATGGCTAATCTAGTAGTTATTAATGCAGGTAATCGCATTAGGTGGACTAAAACAAAGTTAGCTCAATATGAACAAATAATAAAAGAAGTACACCTTGGTAGTGGTGAGGAGGAAGGCGATTCCTATATACAAGCCATGCAAATATTTAAGCAAGGAAGGTCAAATTATCAGCGTAACGGTGGTGGGCATCTACATGCATTTGATTATGATGTAAAGATTAAAAAGACCCAACTACGACAAGAAATTCAGAATCTAAAATTTGTCATGCCCCATCTGAGACAATCCCTGATAAAAATATTGAAAACAACTTATAAGAACTGGCTGAAGGGTCGAAGGGATCTTCGTTATCAAAACAATGGTGAATCCATGATGCAACAAATTGTTATAAAATCTTCAGATAGAATATGGAATCTACTGAATGGGGTGCTGCAGAAAAAAACTATTTGCAGCTCAAATTAATCCCATCACAGAATCTGCATGGAGAGCCCACTACCTTAGAGCTTCTATGACTCCCTTCCCAGATATGGAAATTGACTCTAGTGTCATGACATCTGACCACAGACTGCTGTTTGATGTGGATGATATAAAGTATTGTATAGCTAAATTATGCCATTCGCGTGTGGCTGGCCCTGATGGCCTTCATAACTGCATGTTAAAATGCTATGTGAATGAATGGTCTCAAATACTATATTACATATTCTTGAACATAATGAAAACAGGGAAAATACCACTGACATTGAAACAGTCAATAATTCTACCAAGCTTTAAAAAGGGCACTCATATAGATCCGGCCTCATATTGCCCCATTGCACTCCTTGATTGTCAAGGCAAGATTGTTGCCCGCTTGGTATTGGATAAATTCAACAATTTGTTAGATCTGAGCACCCTAAGGGATCAATTTCAAACAGCATTTGTACAACGTTTGGGCACAGCAATTAACGTCAGACTCTAAATGCCATTGTGAACCATGAACAAGAACATAAACAACCCATCTATGTTGCTTATATTGATTTCAGCTTTTGACCTAGTGCCTGGAGAATTTCTGTTTAAAAAACTGATGCACCAAGGTTGTCCATGGTACATTTTAAAGTGGATAACAGAATTTCATACAGCCACGTCCATTCAGATACGGTTAAGGAATGATGGCCTGGTCTCAAAGTCCATTACAGCACAACGTAGGTTAAAGCAAGGTTGTTTATTAGCCTTGGCCTTGTTTAATCATTTCATAGCAGATATAAAGGCTAGTTTTGAAGGTTTGATAACCGAAGCACCCAAATTCCAAGGTATACCCATAAGGTGGTTACTTTATGCTGATGATACGATACTCATCTCCAAGACCCCAATGGGTTTGAAAATCATGCTTAGTATACTAGACAAATATGCCAAAAAGAATTGCATCAGTATTAATACACTAAAACCCAAGTGATGCAATTTGGAAATGTAAAACAAAGAAAGATCCAACATTTATGGCAATTACAGGATTCAATTTTACAAACAGTAACATCGTATACATATCTAGGAGTCTGTATCAATGATCATCCATTGGACACCCCTTACATTGAGAGCATTAAAACTAAACAATATACAGTTCTCTCTCAAAGCTCAATAATAAGAGCAAAGTACTGTACGTTTTCTATACAACCATTGATTGTGTACTATAAACAGAAATTAGTTCTGGTAATACTCTATGGCACTGAATCTAAAAAATGGCAACCATATTTGTATTGGTCAAAGATTGAAAGTAGGTATTGGAAAAAAGCATTAAATCTACCAATGTCGGAACCATTCTCGATTATAAGACTTGAATTGGGCCTTATCTTGTTATATGTCATGTACAAATGGAAGTTATGTTCCATGTATAGAAAATGTGTCAACAATGAAGTAGATAACGGATTGTTAAAATTAATATCAGCTCACCTACTCACATCAAACGATGAGTTTGTCAAAACCTGGCGAAACAAGGCACAAAAAGTGCTGCACGGAGCTGGAATATCGGAAAAGCTACTGATATAAAATCCAAATAAAGCTAAACAGAATCTATGGGAACAAGATTGGATCAAAACCAGAACATCTTGTATGCTCTATGAAAAATGTACCGAGAATCCATTTGTGCTAAAGAAATAGGGTCTCCCAGAGACCTATTTAATACAACTCCAAATGCCGGCCATCATGCTTTTTGCGCTTTCGGTTAAAAATGTGGCCGACTAAGGTCATACTTTCTAAATGGAAAATAATTTCGCAGGATGATTTGAGATGTTGCTTTTGTAATGAAAAGGTTGAAACGTTACAACATTTTTTAGTAGATTGTGTACCACTAGCTGCAGCAAGGTATAAAGAATTCTAATGTCACTTTGTAGATCACATAAACTTAACCGCAGATCGATTATGGTTAGGACAATATCATACCAATAAGAAATCCATAACCTATGCTATTGTAAGATATTTTCACTACATTGGAATTAAGGAAAAGAAGTGCAAGTACAAGCAAGTACTGTTTGCTGGTCGGCAACTTTCTTCAGCTTCCTTCGACTTGCATGGAATCTAGAGGCTCGTCTGATATACGGCCTGAGGACGTGTTTAAAGGCAACATCACCCTGCCTGGCTTTGGAAAAAAGGAAAAAGGACAAACTGCTCCAACTCCTCCCACGTGTTGGTTACGCCCCCAGCCTGCCCCTTCATCTTCCTGCAAGCCTGCGCACCCGCGCTGCGCACCTGTGCAAGTACAAGCAAGTAGTGTTTGATGGTCGCGGTGCGCAGTGCGGGATGCAGAGGCTATTAATTTGTTCTAACGTCGTAGCGTGGTCACACAGGGTGATCATTGTTGGTAAAAGGGTTCTGGGTTACAGACTTAGCTTTTGCTAGTTCAATATGGTGTAAAACGTTGGTTAAAGCGCTGTTTCTTTGCTTCCTCGTGGTATTACAGCTCAGAGCATGACCTTGTTGGAACATGTTATAGCATAAATTCTGCTTTAATTGTCAAACCACACTGTGAATAATTTGCAAAGACTGGATCAAATTTAGTGCTACTACTTGCGCAGGTTGTTTAAAATGTACACTCTGAAAACGGATATGCCGCAGTCTATTAATACACGAAGTGAAGCCCCACATGTTGTTCAAAAACAGCCGATCTGCACAACCCAGGCTGCACCCATGCTTACCCCTCAGAATACCTAGAGAACAGGCATCATCCTAAATATTTCCTTTTTTTTAATGTTTCCCCTTTCGCAATATGGAAATAAACAAGGAGTCTTCTGCGCTACCTCCTCTTTGTGTTGAAGAGCAGAGATCCCCAGGTGCCCATGCAATCATACATAACCATATATCGGACCAAACCATTTTGAATTCTGTTAAAGCTGTCCGAGCTGTGCCTACTAATCAAACGCAAATAGCATCAACTCCTATTCCCTTTTGTCTAGGCTCATGTGATTACTCTGCTATATCAATATATGCTTCACAATGTGAATCACCAATTTCCATTATGAACGAAATAGAAGCATGTAAAAGCATGATTGAATCTGGGTCCTCCTCAATATCTCTCTCACGGTCTGTGTCTTGCTCCTTTGTTCATTCCACACCAAGAGCTTCCCATACATTTTCTTCTGCCAAAACACAACTGGCGCCATCAGCAAGCAATACTGCCATGTTAGAATTAGCGTTTGCAGCAATAAATTCGTCAGTACAGAGTCTATTTAGACTCTTTGAAACACTAGACCATAAATTTCATAGTCAAACTGCAATCTTGGAGGATCTTGCTAATGGTCTGGCTGCCAATCGCAAGCTTCTTGAAGCACTAAGTACAAAGTGCTCTCAATTGGCGATCGGTAATCGTTGCCTAACCAACCTGTCACATGATAATGGTATGGCTATTGAGGACTCAGAGAGTGATTGTGTTATTCAAAATGAAATCCTTGTGACCTCCTTACTGTTTATCAAATACATCATTTCCCGGCTCAAAGCACTGCCGCAGGGGTTACACCTCACATTACTGAAGATCTATCATATATTGATCTCTCATCAGATTTAGCTGACCCAGTGATAGATGAATCCAATTCTCAGGCTAGACCCCAAATGGGAACTAACCAGCAATCTAAAAAAACCTTCTCGTATGAAGCCTAATACCAGACAGCCCAAAACTAAAGGCTTGAGAATTTTGACAAAAAAAACAAAAAATATGCCCAACATTAGAGGGCCTAAAAAAACGTTGAATGTTTTTTTTCAGGCTATCGGAGGCACCATTCCACCGCCTCTGCCCACGGTGCCTGCTATAAATATCAACTCACTGAATAAGGATTCATGGCCGGTTTCTAAGCCAGTAGGTCTGGCTACTAACATTAAAACAGCGATTTCTGAAAGAAGCAAATCCACGGTGACAGTGCATCTTTTACACTCCCTTTGAACCAATTGGAAGACGCCTTGACATCAGGAAAAACATCTCCATTGCCATCCCTAAGTGTTCCACTATTGAATACCACCCTGTTGGCTCCTGTTAATCCTAATATAATTCCAGCCAAAGGGGAACACTCACAAAATATGGCTGAATCTATTAAACAGATGGTAGACACATATCTGTTTGAACATGGGGTTGTATCTAATGAGGCTGGCATTCATGTAGAGCATCTATATCATGAAAGAATGGGAAAGGGGGAACACTGCATGCATCCACCCGCACGAGGAAATGAGTGTGACATAATTGCTGAAAACCCTTTCAATACATGTTTATCCCCTGTGCAGTTACCACACACACACAAAACCCCATGTACTGGGGGTGAAGAGCGCCCTCCGCAATCGGACATCCAACAGAAACACTTAGGGCACTCTTTTATCTTGAAGTGTAGAGATGGTAATTTTCCTTCGTATGTCCTCAATCGCAGAAGTGTGCTGAACATCTTTAGTGATATTAGAAATCTGCGCAATGTCTCTTCTAAAGACATTGCACAAGTTGAATTCATCTCAGAATTTAACTCCACCATCAGATTAAGGTTGCACTCAGGAGTAGTTGCCAATGTAATTTGGAGATAGAAAATGTCCCTTTTCAACATGGACTTCCTATTGGCTTTGGAACCTGAACAAGCGCCTCGAAAAAGCGCCTCGATATTCACTAAAATAATGCTTCGGGAATTCAACAGTTGGACTACGGCAAACCATCTACGAGACCCATGTTAATCGGGTTTTGTTGCAGGAATGGGGACCAATATTAATTTGGTCTGCCTAAACGCAATTAAAGCCAAATGTCAAGCCATGAAACAACAGGTATTTTTTGCTTTCGTAGATTTGCATTCAGCCTTTGATTTGATTTCCAGGGTTTTATTGTTTAGAAAGCTAATCAGAGATCACTGTCCCAAGGTGCTTTATGATTTGATATATGCACTACACTCAGACACGTCTATTTGAGTCAGACTCTCGCTTGATGGAGTATTATCCCCAGCAATAAAAACAGCAAGAGGTCTCAAACAGAGATGTCTGTTAGCATCATCCATCTTCAACTCCTTCATACATGATCTTCAAGATGCATTTAGTGATATTCTCTCTGATTCCCCAAAACTAGTTATACATACTATCAAGGCATTCATGTATGCGGACGATTTGGTTTTAATTGCTAAAACACAGATTGGCCTACAAAATCTTCTAACAACTTTCAAACATTACATTCATTTGAGAGTTAACACCAAAAAAACACAAATTGTTATCTATTGCCCCAAAAAATCAGGGTGAAGGCGTTTTATATGGTCAATTGATCAAGTAGTATTACAAACAGTCCCTCACTACATCTATTTGGGTATGTGTTTTGAGGGTACTGTGAATGTTAATTCCCAGTTGGAGTGGCTTGAGAGAAAGCTTGACACAGCAATAGCACAAGCTAGTTTAATCATGGCAAAATTTGGCAAATTTTCTATCAAGTCAGCCTGGATGTATTGGATCCAGAAGGCAATCCCGGCCATATTATATGGGCTAGAATCATTACCAAGTACCACAGCCCTTGAATTTGATAAATGGGAAGCCAAATTTTGGAAACGAATCCTGCATCTACCAGGGTGTGTCTCCAATGCATGGATTAGCTATGAGATGGGCCTGGTTTCCCTTCAAGCCATCTATAACTGGAGATTATGTGCTTTATTTAGGAAATGCCTGCTTTCGACCTCAGCAGAATCCACTTTGCAATCTCTCACTTCTTATATGTTTTCAACCAGGGATAAATTTGTCACAGACTGGATGAGTAAAATCAACTATATCACATACAAGGCTGATTTTACTCTTGGATTTTTGGTTACCTTTCCGACTAAAGCTAAAACAAAACTATACCAGACAGACTAGATAGATACACATGACAAATGCTTACAATACAAGGGAGGGGACCATGATAGATTTCCACCCAAAAAATTAAAAATCTAGTCCCCATATCTTTTAAGATCGCCAACTCCGACTTATAGACATGCAATCATGCGTCTACGCTTTAATCTCTGGAAGACACAAGAGGTTTTAATGAAACGGCGTCTAATCCCTGTAGGCGATAATATTTGTCACTTTTGTGCCACAAAAGGCGTCCCTGAGACTCTACAGCATCTTATAACTCAGTGTCCTTGTCTGATGTTTCAAAGACAGACACATTATGGAAACATTGTCTATATTTTGCAAACTTAAGTGAAGATATATGTTGGACTATTATTCTTAGCTGTAATAAGTCAATAATTCAATATGCTACAGTACATTTTTTAGTGAGTCTCAGTCTAACACCAGAGCCCATTGTATAGTCGTTCTCAGGACAGTTATACATTAGGTCTTCTCGGACCTATTACAAATAAGTGTATCAATGTAGTCTATAACTGCATGCACAGAAATACTCACCAACTAGCCATGAACTATGAATGTGCAACAGGAATGAGTTATGAATTGTGTGTATACATATGTAAGGATCATGAATTGTAAATAAGTGTTTATGAAGGTCATAAATGCACGCTCAGAAACAATTAGCAACAAGTCATGAATCATGAATGTGTAACAGGAATGAATTATGAGCATATATATGTAAGGTTCTTGATTTGGACATTTTTTTATATTATTTTAATTTTCCCTTTTCTAATTGAAATTTTATTGTGAAATTGTTTATGATGTACTAATTTTTACTATTGTAAGGTTAATTTAATTCAACTAATTCAATAAAAAATAAAATAAAAAAAATATATTTTTACTACATTGGAATTAAGGAAAAGAAAGGAAATGAAAACAGGTAAAGAAAAGGTTGTTGTTGTATTATATTGTGTGTGTAATTTTATGATGAAAAGTTGAAATTTGTAATGTCTAAATTATTACCTTTTGTATTACATTGTGAAAAATGTATGTTGAAAGGTTGAAATTTATTTTTTTGACCAAAACAACTTAAATAACAAATAAATAAAAAAAGAAATGTCCCACCAATTTTTCATACTCTGCTTTTAGGTCAGTCAGTTCCTGAAAACATGACTCACTTGTCTCCAGGTCGGTTTTGAATTTGCACACTTCCTGGCATAGGGCATCCTTTTCCTGAAACAGTGTGCAATTCTGTTCACTGAAGTTATCTCTGTGTTGTTTTAAAGCGCCTAACTTCTGGTGCTCCTGGTCAAATTCTGTTTTTGAATGGACTTCTTTAATGATTCATTTATTATTCTCCTCTTCCAGTTGCTTAATCTGCTTTTGAAGAGTGCCTATGCCCAGTCAGCAAATTGTATTGTATGTTACTTGTTGGTTCAATTTTAGTTGACTCTCTTTCAGGGAATCAAATCTTTCTTGGCCCTCTTCTTTTAGTGCCGACAATTGGGACTCCTGCTCTGAATTATTTTGTTGTTGTATCCTGCTTGATGAGGTTTCCTAATTCTAACTCAGCATTTTGTCTCTCTCGCATTTTCTCCTCTACCTGTCTTAACTAACTTTCTGTTTGATTTAAAAGCTCAGACTGACTTTGCACATAGGTTACACTTCCTTGGTACTTTTCTTCCATGACTATGATGTTGAAGTACATGCACACAGTGAGTTGGACCATCTTAATCTGCTCATCTTTGATATTCTGAGTCATATTGAATTCAGTCACGGTTTGATGTAACAGGCCACTGTGCTGCCACACACCCATACTTAAACAGGTCACCTGTTGCATCATACTAGATAGCCAGGTTTTATGTTTTTGTTCTGCCCATACCCCTTTAATAATTAATTTAGACAGAAGGTGCTGCCTAGCCATGTTAATTTCCACAGTGCTCATTATGAAGAGTGTTCTTCTTTTGGTTATGCCAGGATGAAATTGCTACCCCCTGCTCTTGCCTAGTTTAGGGTTAAAATATTATGTTTTGAGACGCAGGCCTGATACCTAGGGTTCATGTTTTTGGATGGTGCCTTTACAGTGTAACACAGGTTTCTAGCCACTAAAAGTAACACCACATTCAATGAGTTAGTCTGGTGTGTTGGACTGTCATGGGTGAAAAATCTAACCTCAACCCTGGATGAGCCCCCACTTTGTCAAGGTTTTATAACATGGCACACTTCAGCGAGGGACTGCTTCCCCTGATAATGAATGTGGCACACAATAAAAACACTTTTTATGTTTAATAAACCACTGGTTCTTTTATTTGAGTAGGCCCCCAACCCATCTCACACTCAACCATCACAAACACCCCATGTCACAATGGACTAGGAACCAGGCCGGTGTGTATCAATAATGTATTTATTAATTAATGAAAAAGAAAAATCAAACAATTTTACAACAGCTACTAACATGCGGCAGCACAAATGCAATGATTTCTACAGAACAACTGGTTCAGAAACCCTAACACAGTTCACACAGATCTTTAATGATATCACAGGAAAAATGTTTTAAAGCAAGTGATAGCCCCAAGGTTAAGCACTCCCCCTGCAACACTCACCCACACACATCAGCTAACGTAATTCCTTTAGAATGGAAGGCAGTAGCAAGGAGTAAGGATAGAGGAAGGAAAGTCATATTTGGAATCAAGCCCCCCACCCCAAGATGGGAAGTCAGAAAAGAAAATGAAAACCATTTTTTGGAGCAAAACAGCAGAATCCGATTTTGCTTATTACTTGCACGACTGCACACAACTGCTAGGGGACAGCTAGAAGGACATTTGTGTTGCTACACTTGAGGAGATAGGGTAACTTAGAGACTACTAATCAGTACACAGAACAACGTGGACATGAGGTAAGGAAATCAAATGCAAAAGAAAATACAAACAGCAATACGAAATTCGTTTCACACAGGATTTACAATGACAGGTAACAAAGGAAAAAGCTTAGCTCTCAAAATTGGAAATTGGTTTTCAAGGACAAGGACAGAGGCACATAACAGTTAAGATTCTAGCAAAAGGGATTTCTCTCATTGGAACTACGGTTTGGGGTTTTCTATAGGACAGATGCAATTTAGGAGTTTGTAAGGTAAAGCACTCAATACATAGGTACATTTGATGTTGAGTCACAAACAAACATATCTGCTGTGGCAATACTTTAATGTCTGAAATTATTGAAACATTCAACAGGATTGTTGCTTTCGAATGGCAACAATTTTGAATGTGAATTTCAATGGGAAATTAATTGATTTTACTTAAAAAAAAGAATTTATAAAGACAACTGAGAGATGTATCAAAAGACTATGCTAACATACACAGGCTAATACAAATTCTTCTATGGAAAGTGAATGACTTATACTGACAATTTGGTACTTTCAATGGGATTTCAAATGGCATTTTTAATGGGGTTTGTGTTACAAAAAGGGAAAGATTTATGCAATTTAGAGTGGCATGGTTTGCGGCTTACAAAGTAAGCCTTGTATTGGGATTCTGGAAAGCCAGCTGGATCTCAGGACACTCTGGACAGTTAGGCAAGGGATCTGGTCACTGCACTCTCCTGGATGGGATTCTGCACAGCCAGCTGGATCTCAGGTAACTAATAACATCTGCGACAAGGGATCTGGTCAATGCACTCTGCCTTGGTATGATCTAGCTTTCCCTCTGCCATCTTTCTCCAGTCCCCCCAGATTATTGTGTGTGTGTGTCTGTGTGTGTGTCTTTTTGTCTGTGTGTGTACAGTCCCCCTTATATAACCCAAATGACATCATTAATTTTACAATCTTAGGTAGTACTCTAGAATTAATCCTACCCTGGATAGGACAGCCTACCATTCGTCTCTCTTCCCCCTGTCATGATTGGTTCCAGGGGAGGGAGCACAATCTGTCTATTTGGTATTTTTGACAGTTATGATATGACATGATATGGCATTTATAATGCGCCTATACACAAGTGTTTCAAGGAGTGGCGAGGCGAGGGAGGGGAAGACAGTGGGAGACAGACAACGATCCTACTAGGCCAGGTGTCATTCAGATCGCACAAGCTCGAGGGTAGGGAGAAAGGGAAGAAGTGCAAGGGGAAGCAAAAGGGGAAAGTGCAGTACATGGGAAAGAATAATAAATACGATAAATAACGGCCTGAAGGTGGCAAGTGCAAGGTAAGAGCAGACATAAGTGCTGGTAAGGGACTGGTGGGATACAGAATCAGTCCCCAAGGGCAGGGGGTTGACAGGGAGGCAGGGCAGGAGAGCAAACGGCAGGACCTGGCCCCAAGGTCAGAAAGGGTAGCCAGGTAACCAGTGCCGAATCAGCAGTGAATATCAGCACGGGAGAGAGGCAGAGAAAGCAGAAGCAAAGAGAAACGTTTTGAGGTTCTTCCGGAACCAGAGATGGTTCTTCTCAAGTTTCAGGGAGGCAGGAAGGCTGTTCGAGGGGGAGGTCCCAGCCGAGGAGAGAGATCGACCACCAACTCGTTGCTTGGAGAAGCGGCTGACCCTGAGGGAGTTGGAGGCAGATGAGCGAAGAGCCCGAGAAGGAAGGTATTTAGGAAGAGAGAGTTGAAGGTAATGCGGTACCAGGCCCCAGAAGGCCTTGCGGATAATGCAGAGGGTTTTGAACTTAATCCTTGCAGCCACTTGGAGCCAGTGCAGAGATTTCAGTCCTGGAGAGATACGATCCCTGGGCTTGAGGCCAAGGACAAGTCTCGCAGTCCTGTTTTGGATAAGTTGCAGAAGGCGGAGAGTAGAGGCAGGCAGATTAAGATAGAGGCTATTGCAATAGTCCAGCTTAGAGAGAACCAGAGCTCTGGAGACAATGAGCTTCTGGGGGAAGGAGAGGAGAGGAAGAATACCTCTCAGGAGGTGCAGCTGGTAGTGTGACTTCTTAGAGACGTCAGAGATGTGAGGAGAGATGGAGAGTGTTGAGTCGAAGATGACCCTGAGGTTTTTAGCCTTGCAGGTGGGAACAGGAAGAAGGCCAAGTGAGGCTGTCAAGAGAGCTGAAGGGAAGGAGGGAGAGGGGTGCCGATGAGTAGAATCTCAGTCTTACTGGCATTAAGGCAGAGGTCGTTGGCAGCACACCACTCCTGGATAGCAGACAGACAGTCAGAGATGAGGGAAGGAGAGGAGGAGGCCGAGGGTAGCCTGAAGATGAGCTGGTATCATCCGCATAGCACTGAAAATTGGTGCAGAGAGCGGCGATGTGGTGGGCAAGGAGTGCCAGGTATTGGTTGAACAGCCAAGGAGAGAGGTTTGAACCCTACGGGACGCCACAGGAAGAGAAAAAGAAATCAGAGAGGAAGGACTCAAGTTGGACCTGGGAGGGTCGGTCAGAGAGGAAAGAAGTCAGCCACGTCAGAGCCTGTCCAGTGATACCCAGGTTATCATGGAGACGGTTGAGCAGGATGGCGTGGTTGACAGTGTCAAAGGCAGAAGAGAGATCAAGCAAGATAAGGACACATGGGGTGTTGGAGTCAAGGTTGGAGAGACGGTGTTCACGGATGTTCAGGAGAGCAGTTTCCATGCTTCTGGCAGCCCTGAAGCCAGACTGATGAAGACAACCAACAGATTTGGTGTGGAGATTGAGATGGGAGATGGCCAGTTTCTCCAGGAGCTTGCCCAGGAAGGGAGTGATGGAGATTGGGCGATAGTTAGCCAGGCAGGAGGGGTCAACAGAGGGTTTCTTACAAAGAGGGTGCACACGGGAGTGCTTCAGAGGGGATGGGAAGACTCCAGTGGTGAAAGAGTGATTACAGAAATCAGCCAGGGCAAGAGCCAGGGAGTCGATGTGGTCCTTGATAGTTTTGAGGAACAGGGGTGAACCTGTTTTGACAAGACTTTCATAGATCGTACTTGTCAAGCCACCTCGTCTGCAGAAAAAAGGGGAAAGGAAGAGAGGGAGGGAGGGGGGTGGCGGCAGAGGGGTCAGAGGAAGAGCAGGGGATAGAGGGAGGGAGTTGACAGGAGGAGAGTGAGTTCTTTGTTTCTTAGTTCCCTTTTTGACAAAACCCAGTTATGTTCCATAACTTCATATTTCTACTATACACCTTCATAAGATATATATATTTCTGTATTTTCAGGGGGTCATAGGGAATTAGGCAAGCTAAATTCAAAATTGAATTGAAAAAATTCAAGAGAAGAGGAAGGAAACCTCTTAATTTCTACTCCCAATAGTTCACAAATAGAGAGAGATTGGAACATTTGCAATACTGTGTTTAACTCGCTCTTTCTATTCCAATTAATTTATCCAAATAGTCAATGGCAGGGCAGATTAACATAACATTTCTGCCAGCAATTAAAGAATTCCACCACTCCTCGCTGTCAGTATAATATGACACAAAAGACCCCAATGCAGTGGTTTGTTCCGTAATTAGTTGTGGACATTTGATAACTAAATGTCCAAGTGATTGTACACTTTTATCGCAAAACCGACAGATGTTATCAGCGGTATAGTGTCATGTCTGAGGAAGAGCATTTCTTTAGTCGGTAATACATTAAGTCTCATTCGCAGAAACATATCGCGGTGGTATCTAGAAGGAAAGGAAAAAATTGAAGAAATTTTGGGACCTGATTTGCTCCACGCATATTATATATTTGGGATAAACTTGATTTCAGCATCTGGCATTTGTCTACGGTATTGCTCCAATCACAATTGTTCACTCTTTTTTTATCTGCACAAGGATTTTGGCAGAAAAGATCTATTGATGTGCCAACATACTCAAGATTTGCAAGTGCAGCTTTCGACCAGATTTGCAGCAAACTATGGTCGGGATTTAATGATGACTCTTTAAGAATGTTATAAGGCGCAATAGATCCCGGTAGTATCAATTTCCTATAAAAGGAAAGGGATTTCCATAATATTGCTGCACTTCAGGATTGAAATCCAAGTTCGAATCTAATAGCAGCTATTGCAACAAAGTTGGGTGATCTTAAGACTTTGTGCCAAAATGTAGCCTCTAGTTTGTCCTACGTTTTAGGATCAACGTTAAAGCCAGCCTCACCTCCAAAAGGGATTGCAGCCATCACTTTTTGACAATAGAACAAGATGACTGGCATCATCGTAAATTTACCAAATTCTCAATGTCATTTTTCAGCTTGTAGAGCAAAGGTATTCATTCGTACCTTTAAGTGTTCAATCCAGTTCCATTCTCTGATGGATTTGTTGAACAATATTCCCAGATACCTGGTGCTGTCTGCGCCTGCTACCAATTTCTGATCAACATACCAATTAAAGGACTTAATCTTGTAGCCGGATTGAGGTCCTCATGCAATGATTTTTGACTTATATGTATTTATTTCCATGCCGATTGAAATTAGACGAGTGCTTAAGTTTGTTAAGAGTCTTTGAAGACGAATAGGGTTGAAATCCATCAGCACAATGTCATCGGCATTGGTTGTCGGTCAAATGGTCGAATCTAAATGGTCGACAGGACAAATGGTTGACTAGACAACTAGCCCAACTAATTGGATGTCCATTTATTCTCAGTGGAACAGATTTGGCTGTCTTCAGGGCAGCTGGCATATCTGCTAAATACAATTTGAATATCAAGGCTGCCAATGGGCAGCCTTGCTTGACTCCTCTTTCTGTTTTGATGTTGTCAGAGAGTTCCCCATTTGTATTTAACCGAACAGTTGGATTAACATCTGTAGCAAGTCGGGTGGATATTGAGCCTTTACCAATTTGTCCCACATGAGATCACAATCCACTTTATCGAAGGCTTGCCGTAGGTCAATAAATGAGAAATAGATTGGTTTATGGCTTCTCAATGATTCTAACTTAAGGAGATTTATTTGCAAAAAAGATGAAAACATTTTTCCAATTAGGTCTAACAGGGCAACCGGACGGTAGTTGGCTGGATTAGAACGGTCGCTTTTCTTAAAGATTGGCACAACTACCGCTGATTGCCATGAAGACAGGATCCTTTGTGAACATTAGCCCGCGTCGCATAGAGATAGGATTGTGCATGTTAGCAAGTGTGAATTGTGAATTCTAGCTTGCTACGCATCTTGACAGGATTTTGAAGGTGGGCCAGTGCCACATTTGGATATAATTGTGAATACTGGCTTGCGTCATATATAGACAGGATTGTGAATAACCCTAACATTAACATTACATCCCAGTCATTTAACTACACTATGTTCATGCTGAGTTGCAACATTGTGTCAACATTGCCATCAGGCCAGTCGCCACTATGGCGCACACAAATCAAATCTCTCTTTACCGATGGGACCTTCATCAATTCCCCCGACCATAGTTACCAGTTGTGGGCACAATGGTGAGGTAGGGCGGTGTGCTTGAGAATAGAAGGTTGAGTATTCAGGAAGTTAATCTGTAACTTAGAATTAAAAGGTTTCCCATTACCCTGTTTTGTCTCAAATTATATAGAAATTTTACGGGATGACAATCCCCAGTTTTCCTTTTAACACAGCTACGTGCCATATACAGCAGTTTTAAGGGGTGAATTATAAATGTTTAATTATAGTGGTGAATTAAATATGTTGAATAGTGGAGAGACATACAGCAGTCACTGGAATAAAGATGCTTGTCTTGTTTTTCTCCTTAGAAATTGTTAATTTGATTGGTGCGTAACACACCAGTACCACACCAGTACTGCATTAATACAGGAATGCTGGTAAGCAGTCTTCTTGTATTTACCTTCTAGAAAAGTGCAAAAATGATAATGTGGACAACAATAGTTTAGGCTCTATTTATATTGTGTTGCGGGTTATCATAAAGGCCAATTGAGCATGTTTAGAAAGGTTTGAAAGTGCTGAATTAATAAGGCGTGAATATTGTGAAGATATTGTGAATGCAGTATTTTTTGCTTTTAAGATGCTAACATCGTTGTAATGGAGAATGTCCCCTGAAGAAGTTCCTACAATGTTATTAGAGGGAATGAAACATGCTGGCAAGTGTTTTTTGGACTACGCTTCAGTAAATGTGCTACATTAAGTAGTGATCAGAACAAAATATTTCTTTTATCTTTGAATTTTTTTTAGCATTTAGTTTACTTCAAACTTTTACTATTCCATTACAAAACTTAAACGAAAGCCTTAAAAGGAAAGAGACCTTAAAACCTTAAAAAAGAGAACACCGGGTAAGGTGGAGTAGAGGTCAAAGGAACAAATACATGGAAAAAGCCAGAAGACAATTCACCGGACAGTTCTTATTTGGTTTCTGTTTCCTTAAATTTCTTCATAAAGTTCAATTCAAGAACATTTCCGAATAAGGCCCACATTGGCCCCCCATAAAGCCCCTCCCACCAAGCATATGCATGTGCCCAAAGCTCCTCCTTATCTTTTTGTAGGGGGTAACCCAGTTCTTGTACCATTGTTTTCTCTTTTTCGTTGCTAAACTCCTAGTGACCACTGGGAGAGATTTCAAAGTCCTGAGGTCACTATGTAGCAAACACTTCTGGGTTACGATTGTTTTGTCATAGGAGTGTTTTGGCTTGAAACTGGGTTTACATCCGATTCTTTCTCCTCTTGAAAGATGCCCAGAATAGGCTTGTATTCCACCCCCCCTACCTCTGACTGTTGCTGAGCTATCAGGTTTTCAGTCATTTGGGGCACCATGGCTACAATAATACACAACCTGTTTCTTCCTAGTTTATTGCTTCCTATCTGTTACTTTCTATTACACGAGAGCACCAGGGGATCATGGTCGCTCTGTTTAGACAGATAAACTGTCAAGGATATAATGCATGGGAGCACATTCTCGGCAACAATAAACGAAATAGTCCAGAGTTGCCCTTTCTGACCCCGAGTTTCAGGTCGGGGCTCCCATCAGGTCTCCTTTTACTTGACCATTCACCATATGTATATCTCTCACAGCCGTTTCTCCCATCCAATCCAGGTATCTTGCATTCTTTTAAAGGGACACCAGCTCCACTCCCCCTTCTCTGACTGTGGCAGAATAAAGACTCTCTAAGTTTAGATCGCCAAAGATAATAACCCAAGGGTCTTCTAATTGGGAATACAGAGGATCTATCCATTCCATTACTAAACCTACAAACATGTTAGAGTCTTCAGAATTTGGGTTCTAGTAAAGGTTGATGAGTGCCAGACAACCCTGTCTGTCTAAGGGATCGTCCATTAACTTTATTATTAATATCTGAATAAGGGTGTTAGGATGTATGACTGAATAACCTTCTCTATATAGCGATTTTTATCACAGTTAGAAGACCAGAGCTGTGCCTTTCCAATTCCCCCTTTGTTGCTTTATTCAGATATCCTGTGTAGCCATCCAATAAATGAATTTCCCTAAGCCTTGTTTCCTGCAAACATATAATGTCCAGTTTGTCCATTCTTATGGCAAACCTCTTAATCAGGTGGGTAAAGACTCTGGTGTTCCAGGTTCCCCAAAATCCAGCCTCCCAGTTCCTCTCCAGGTCAAACACTATCTCTAGAGGTCGGGGCAACGGCTCTGGCCAGCCAATCCCAGGACTGCCCTTTAGTGATGCTCTGCTTCAAAGGCTCGGCACTCCTTTCCCTGCCCTCTGGAACTTTTCTGTGCTGTTTATGGTGATCGTTAAAGAGTCAGAACACGTAAAACAGGCTTATCTCGCTGCAAGTTTTTTGGAGCCTCTTCTTACCCCTCAGGTATCTTCCTTTCGATTATGAGTATATAAAGGAGGTCTCGACTCGTGGGTTGTTTTTATTGGAGGCTTGCAGACTTTTAAATCAAAACCCAGAGCTCACAATTCATCGATCGCTTTACCATAAGCGCTGTCAAGGAGGCAGAGGTCATATGTAGGCACAAACGTTTTCATTTTCATTTGCAAAATCCACAGCCCTAATATCTTTAGATTCAATCAGACGTAATCGAGGGATGTGATGGAGGAGGCTCATTATATTGGGCCTCATTACGACCCAGGCGGTAAGTTACCGCCTGGGCCGTGACTTTACCACCATGGCGTAAACTACGTTTACGCCATGGTGGTTGGCGGACTTACCGCCCTATTCCGACCTTGGCGGGGCGGTAAGTCCCCAATCCCCATTTACCCTTCCCCATTCCCATTTTTGCCCCATAGGGTATAATGGGAGTGGGGAAGGCGTTAATTACGCCACCGTAAATTAAGGTGGCGTAATTAACTCCATGGTCCCTTAGCGCCATGGATTTTAACACCTGCTAAAAGCAGGTGTTAAAAGTGCCATGGCGCTAAGGGACCTCGTACTCAGGCGGTAAGGGTCGGCGCTGTTAACGCTGCCGTTAACCCCTTACCGCCTGGGTCGTAATGAGGCCCATTGTGTTGATTCAATATTAAACCATCGTTAGCCTCCAGTGCCCTTTCCAGTATAACCTTGCGGGTGGTCGTGGTTCTAGTCCTGTATATTAGACATTCTGTCGTGAGAGTTATTATATGAACGGGAGGTCCCTGCCAAATTATTAATATCCTGCTCACCCACCGCCTCACATATCTGTCTATCATTCCAGGAGTGCTCGATCATTCAAGCCAGCAAAGAGTGCAGCTTCTCTGAGATGACAGGCCTGTTTGTTGTTCTTGCCCATTTTTCTTCCAAAGTCAAAAATGAGAGATCGCGTTGGGTCGGCCTCTTGGATTGGAGTTCTGGCCCATCTTCTGCAGGGTCTGAGTAGGTCAAGTTATTTTCTGTCCGATTTTTATCCACAGAGTATTCAGATTCAAGATCTTTGAGTGTTGAAAACTGCATCAGAGGATCTGCAGAGATTTCTACGTCAATGATCTCCTCCTGTGTATAACAGGTCCTTAAAACCTTTTCATTTGTACCCTGGGTCAGATGACTTTCCTCACTACAGCCCAACCTATGACTTTCTGTTGTGGTTATGACGTTTGTGTATTCCACTGATACAGTTCTTACATTTCTAATAACGTTCTGTGCACCAACCCCCATTGAAGATTTTGTTAGGGGCACATTTTTGTCATTTTTTCAAAGGATCCAGCTTCTTACCTTATGCCGGGGCAATGTCCTGTTTTTGGGACTTTTGGTTAAAGATCGGGAAGTGATCTGCACTCTTAACGACTCTCCCTACTTGGTCCTCTGGCACAGTCACCATTGTTAATTCTGAGCTGCACCCGCTCGTACCTGAGCAGAAACTGCAGAGTTTTGGGAGAGAGGCATCTTGGGTTCAGCAGGGGGGCCCGGGGTGAGGGCTGCTCCCAAGGACGGGGAGCTCGTGAATCATCAGCAAGCTCTCAGCACATAGGTACTTGGGCAATGTTCACTGATTCTCTTGCAACTAGGATGGTTTCAGATTGTGGTAAACTCCCTGCAGTCGCTACTGGGACTTGTTTAGCATTGTGTTCCCTCACTGTAGTGCCATCATCATGCTTCAAGGGTGTAATTGTTTCCCGGTTCCCTCCCAGGAACATCCTTGTTTCATCCCTTGCTTCTTGAATTAAATTAATAAGAGTTTTGATGATCACCCCCTCTCTCTCCCTTTCCCTTGATCTCTTTTCTCTAGTAGCCTCGATAAATGATTCAATAAAGACCAACTTGGTCAGCATTAAGGCAAGTAGCGTTGCCTGGTCTTTAAGACTGTCATTTAGGTTTTCATATATTTTCAAAAAGGGTGACAGTGTAATGGGGACAATTGAACCAATGGCAGCCTGTAGATGGGCTGTCTGGCATCTGTACGGCCCACTTTTAGGGAGGCTTCCTTCTGGCCTCACAAATGTGCACTAGAGGTTGTCATGCATGTTTTTCCTAGCTCCGGAGGATCTTGGGGTGTTCCAGATGTCCTGCTGATCGGAGTCCTCACTAGAGTCTTTACTTGAACTTCTGTTATTGGGCACTTTGCCCCCCTAGGATTACAATCCATACTTAATTGCAGCATCAAGCTTGCAATATCCATTATGAATCTTGCCACCAAAGCATTTTCCTCTGTTAAGGCCTACGAGCCCATGTCCAGGTCCGACCCTGACTCTAGGGTTGAAGAATGTGTAGCTGACAGTAGGACCTTCAAGGCCTCTCAAGGCTTTTTACTGAAGTCGTGTGTGGGGGTGCAAACTTCTATTTGACTGGCACCATTCTCCAAAGCAGAGCTCTGTGCTCCCACACTGCTCGCCAGTGCCTCCTCATCCAACCCCAAAGGCTGCATCTCACATTCCCTCACATTCCCTCGCATTCCCTCACTCGGATAGGGGACTGCAGCAGGGCGATTGGATGCGGGAATACAGCGGGAATGCAACTCTGCATGGGATAGTTCGCGCCACTCCTCCCAAGCGCTACAGGTGGGGGCATCACTGACCTCTGCAAGTACTGTAGGCACTGCTGGTTGTTGCACATCGCTTTTTTTATAGCGCCATTTTATTTTTCCATATTCTGACAATGATTTACTCTGTGATTTGGATGGGGGAAACGTTCCCTTTTTTCTGCCAGGGATTGAAAAGATCATAGAACCTGGGGTTGAGTCTGGGGCTGCTTCATCCCCATTCACCACCTCCTGGGGTTTAGGTGGTTAATAGGGAGGCTCCCCTTTCCCTCCCCCTCTTCCCATGGTCTACACTTGGGTGAGTGGTAATTCCTGTTGAGTATTTGGTGCCTAGATCTTGGCCTGTAGTTTAGGCCGGTGGGTAGACGAGACATTTCAGAGTTTGCAAATGTAATAAACTGTTAATCTCAAGAGCATGATCAACTTCTAATG
Source organism: Ambystoma mexicanum (assembly GCF_040938575.1). Classification (NCBI taxonomy): domain Eukaryota; kingdom Metazoa; phylum Chordata; class Amphibia; order Caudata; family Ambystomatidae; genus Ambystoma; species Ambystoma mexicanum. The sequence goes on along the minus strand of NC_090933.1, from coordinate 1,367,261,887 downwards.
TTCAATAAATGTGGCCTTTCTGTGTCCTTCTGTGGCTTATATTTCTTTCATCCAGTTGATGGCTGTTCATCATAGGTCTCTGTGCCTTCTGTAGTCGTCATATCATTGCAGCTCATCATATCATTTTATATCTTATAATCACATTAAAGAGAAGGATCACATTGAAATCATGTACTTTTACTTTATATTAATTCTCCTTATATTGACAGGTTATAAAGTTACATTTTCCAAATAAACATTTGTTACACACTTGTCCTTCTAAGGCAAAGATTGTTAACGTGAGGTTAACACCCAAATGTTCAATTCAGCCTCACGGTGGCAGGAAAGTAGAGACAGGCATAAGGAAAGACTTTCTCTGTGAATGTGTCACTGTATGTGTACAGGTGCTTCTGATTTTCGGCATCGTAAAATGACAATAATTGGCCTTCATAGTCAAGGAATACTCCAAGTGTTCTTGCTAACATTTTGTCACCATTATATAGGGGAGGAGCAGTCTGCATCTTATATAATACGTAAAATGTGAGACCCCACCACCCACTACCAGCATAGAAGAAATGGATGAGTCCCCCTTTTAGAGCAGCCTGTGTTCCTACACCCAGAGAATAAAGAAGAGGTACTGTCACTTGATTAACTTGGACTTTCGGTGTCAATGTTAACTCCCAGTAATGCTTTCCCGATGTGACGCCCTCTGACCCCAGGACACACTTGAGCTTTGTAAATCTCTCCGGATTGTTGGGAACACTTTTTGGCTCCTTAAGGTAGGTGATCGTCTTCCCATCAGTGGAGATGTTGAGTGAAGCGTGAGCAGTGTCAGGATTCAGGGTGAGAGACTCTGGGGAGGGAAGGAAGGAGAGGGAGGTTAATGTAGTCCCAGATCTTTCAGTAAATGCTGTGTGTTTAGTACTTGTAAATGTATCCTTGACATGTTTTTAATTTGCTGTTTTGTACTGAAAGCAATGTATTCACTCATGACACACTCCTATTGCACTCCGACCTTTACTTTCTATTGTCACATACATGACCAGTTAAGTGCAGACAGAGCTTGCATAAACTTACTCCAGAGTCTGGAAACCACTCCCATGACCACCAGCACAATTAAAGAATGTCCTTTCAGACATCATTTGTTGAACAGTTTCATTCTGTGCCACTCATTGTCTTTCCACCGGTGCCAGATTCTAGAGACTTTGCACCGGTGCAAGTGCAATGTTCTCAGTATCATCCCCAGGGCAGAGAGTGCCCAAGTGCAAATAGTATTGCAGCCGATGTGTACATCCTTTCCACCATGACAAGTGCAATATGGTGTGGTATAGGCACTATGGCAAGCATCGATAGTGCTCTAGTGCTAATACCCTGCATTACTGCACGTGCACCACGGCACAGATTCTGTAATCAGGCCCCAGATTGCATGTTGCCACTTGTTCCCCAATGGGATCTTGATTGCTAGAGCAATTAACTGCCTCCGGATCACCTTGGTGGCTGGTGACACTTTTGAATGGAGCAGTGTAAATCTTTGCCACAAATCTGCAGGAGCAAATGAGTGAAGTGAGGGAACTTGAACCAACCTAGTGTGGTCTCCTCCAATAAAAAAATTAAAAATCATGAGTTAAAATGGTGCATTTTACAGAACGCTTTCTGTGAAAATATTTAGTAAAAAGACTGTTTGCAATTAGTTTTTCTAGAGTCACATGTGAACACATCCAGTAGATGCAAGTCACAAGCAGTGCACAGGAGCATTTTCCCGATGGAGTCACATGTGTACACATCCAGTAGATGAAAGTCACAAGCAGTGCACAGGAGCATTTCCCGATGGAGTCACATGTGAACACATCCAGTAGATGCAAGTCACAAGCAGTGCACAGGAGCATTTTCCCGATGGAGTCACATGTGAGCACATCCAGTAGATGCAAGTCACAAGCAGTGCACAGGAGCATTTTCCCGATGGAGTCACATGTGTGCACATCCAGTAGATGCAAGTCACAAGCAGTGCACAGGAGCATTTTCCCGATGGAGTCACATGTGTGCACATCCAGTAGATGCAAGTCACAAGCAGTGCACAGGAGCATTTTCCCGATGGAGTCACATGTGTGCACATCCAGTAGATGCAAGTCACAAGCAGTGCACTTGAGCATTTTCCCGATGGAGTCACATGTGAACACATCCAGTAGATGCAAGTCACAAGCAGTGCACAGGAGCATTTTCCCGATGGAGTCACATGTGAGCACATCCAGTAGATGCAAGTCACAAGCAGTGCACAGGAGCATTTTCCCGATGGAGTCACATGTGAGCACATCCAGTAGATGCAAGTCACAAGCAGTGCACAGGAGCATTTTCCCGATGGAGTCACATGTGTACACATCCAGTAGATGCAAGTCACAAGCAGTGCACAGGAGCATTTTCCTGATGGAGTCACATGTGTACACATCCAGTAGATGCAAGTCACAAGCAGTGCACAGGAGCATTTTCCTGATGGAGTCACATGTGTACACATCCAGTAGATGCAAGTCACAAGCAGTGCACAGGAGCATTTTCCTGATGGAGTCACATGTGAACACATCCAGTAGATGCAAGTCACAAGCAGTGCACAGGAGCATTTTCCTGATGGAGTCACATGTGTACACATCCAGTAGATGCAAGTCACAAGCAGTGCTCAGGAGCATTTTCCTGATGGAGTCACATGTGTGCACATCCAGTAGATGCAAGTCACAAGCAGTGCACAGGAGCATTTTCCTGATGGAGTCACATGTGTGCACATCCAGTAGATGCAAGTCACAAGCAGTGCACAGGGGCATTTTCCTGATGGAGTCACATGTGTGCACATCCAGTAGATGCAAGTCACAAACAGTGCACAGGAGCATTTTCCTGATGAAGTCACATGTGAGCACATCCAGTAGATAAAAGTCACAAACAGTGCACAGGAGCATTTTCCTGATGGAGTCACATGTGAGCACATCCAGTAGATAAAAGTCACAAGCAGTGCACAGGGGCATTTTCCTGATGAAGTCACATGTGGACAAATCCAGTAGATGCAAGTCACAAACAATGCACAGGAGCATTTTCCTGATGAAGTCACATGTGAACACATCCAGTAGATAAAAGTCACAAACAGTTCACAGGAGCATTTTCCTGATGGAGTCACATGTGAGCACATCCAGTAGATAAAAGTCACAAACAGTGCACAGGAGCATTTTCCTGATGAAGTCACATGTGAACACATCCAGTAGATAAAAGTCACAAACAGTTCACAGGAGCATTTTCCTGATGGAGTCACATGTGAGCACATCCAGTAGATAAAAGTCACAAACAGTGCACAGGAGCATTTTCCTGATGAAGTCACATGTGAACACATCCAGTAGATAAAAGTCACAAACAGTTCACAGGAGCATTTTCCACAGTAAAAAAACAAACATGTCCAGACTGGCTTCACTAGCATGGGCCAATATGGCCACATAAGACACTGATCAGGTTAGCTTTACCCTTAATGCCAGTAAACAATATCATGCCAGAGTATAAAAAATATATATCCAGACTTGCTGCACCAATGTAGGGCAGTCCAGACAACTAATACTTATCATGTTCTCTTGGTGACCAGTTAAACATGCCTGAATACAGTAAAAAAAAACATGTTCTGACCCGTAAAAAAACGTACAAATTCTGTTTTACCCTTGAGGCCTAGTTAAAAATGTCACGCAAAATACAGGCAGCACCAATGTCTAGCCACGGTCAAAAATATGCCCCATCTTGCTGCCAAACACAAATGGGTCCTTCTGGTCTCACAGACAGCACTGGCACACCTCGATTCTTGAGACAGTTCAAGGGGGTTTATTTTCCTCCGAGGGTTCTAGGTCATCTCACCCTGACATCTGCCCAGGATCCTCCTCCCTAACCAGGGTGTCTGTAGCCTCTGGTTAGTTCTACCAAATGTTGACCTCTACTCTACTCTAATTCTCTGTCTTCTGCTAATGGTGGTTTCCTAGGATGCTGACTATGTAGACCCCCTCAGGGACTTTCTAACTGTCCCTACTCTAGCCAAGGATTAGTATTATATGGGATATAGGGAGAGTGTCTTGCACTTAATCTGTGGATCCAGCTAATGTCTTCAATGATGACACCAAGGTTCGTAGCCTCACAGGAGGGTGCAGGAAGAGGGCCCAGAAAGGGCAGCCAGAGAGTGAAAGAAGAAAGGAGGGAGCAGGTGTACCAATAAGGAGGATTTCAGTCTTGCTGGCATTAAGGCAGAGATCATTGGTGGCATCATTCCTGAATTGCAGCCAGAGTGTCTGGTATGAGAGAAGGAGCAGAGGTTGCTGAGGGGAGCCTGAAAGAGAGCTGGGTGTCATTCTCTAAACACTGAAAATTGGAGCAGAAATTAGCAATGCAGTGGGCAAGAGGTGCCAGGTAGTGGTTGAAAAGCCAGGGAGAAAGGTTAGACCCCTTGGGGGATACCACAAGTAGAGAGAGAGATATAAGAGTGTAAAGACCCCAGTTAGACCTGAGAGGGTGCGTTGGTGAGAACGGAGGTCAACCAAACCAGAGCCTGATCAGTGAAACAGAGGTTATCATGAGGCAATTTAGCAGAATTGTATGGTTGATCGTATCAAAAACAGAGGATAGATCGAGGAGAATGAGGACTGAATGAGGATTGGAGTCAAGATTAGAGAGCAGGTCTTTGAGGGTGTTCTGGCGAGCGGTTTCCATGCTCTGGCAGCTCTGAAGCCAGACTGGTTGCCCTGGAAACAACCAACAGATTCAGATGCAGATTAAGCTGGGAGATGGCCTGATTTTCCAGGAGTTTGCCCAGAAAAGGAGTTATGGAGCTTGGGCGATAGCTGCCCGGAGAAGAAGGATCAGCAGAGGGCTTCTTAAGAAGGGGGTGCACACGGGGGTGCTTGAGGGTGGAGGGGAAGTTCCAGTGGCAAAGGAGTGATTGCAGAAATCGGCCAAGTCTGGAGCAAGGGTGTTGATGAGGTCCTTGATGGTTCTGGGTGAGCAGGGGAGAACCTGCTTTGATGAAACATTCATAGATCAGACTTGTCTAGAAACATTGTTAGGGGCGAACAGGGGAAAGGAGGAGAAAGGAGGAGGAGAGAAGGCCCCAGATGGGCCAGGAGTGGTATAGAAGGTGGAGGAAGAGAGCATGGACAAGATATCCTGAGTTTTAGTGGTAAATGAGAAGCCGAGCCCATGAAGAGGTCCTGGGAGGGATCAGGAGAGGTACTGAGTGCAGCAGGATTGCCCAGTTCCTTGCAGATTTTAAACTGTTCGACTGAGTTGTTAGATTCCTCAGAGATGCAGGCTTGGATGTAGGCTCTCTTCTTAAAGAGGAGAAAGAGTCTGTACTGCCTTTGGAGCAGGCAGCAGACCTGTTTGTCAGGGGGTGCTCCAAAGCCCTTTACTTCCTCTCTGCCCCGTACACTTGCATTTAAAGTCAGCAAGGTCAGAGTCGTACCAAGAGTTGCACTTGGAATTGGGCTTCAAGCGGATCCTCATGACAGAGGCAAGGACATGCAGAGTGTCAGAGAACGAGAGATGAAAGTAAGAGAGGACTGTCCTGAGGGGTAGAGAGAGAATGGTGGGAGCAAATAAGAAAGTTATCACTAAAAGAGAGAGGAGTGGTCAGAGGGTTAGGGGTTAGGGATGAGGAGGTCTGAGGAGATCAGAGTATCCAGATTGTGTCCTGCAGACTGAGTCAGGCCAGAGAAAAGAATAAAGAGAGAAGGAGAGACACAGAGGCTGTGAAAGAGTTTTGAAGAAGGGATGGTAGCATCCAGGTGGATGTTCAGGTCTCCAAGGAGGAAAAGTTGAGAGGAAGAGGAGATGTCAGCCCACTAAGAGAGGAAAAGGGCCTCCTGATCAGGCTGCCTGTAGATAGGGGCCACTGTGAGAGAGAGGTTAGGAGAGATAGAGAGCCTGCAGACCGGGCATTCAAAGAAGGAATAGTCCTGCATTGGAATTATAGAAGCAGGGATCAAGGCTACACCCCCACCGGGATGGTTGGTTATAGGTTCAGAGAGGATCTGGTATCCATCAGGAAGGAGAGTGTCAAAACTCGTGACAAAGCTGGCCATGAACCAAGTGTGGGTGAGACCGAGTATGTGCAAATCAAGCTCTTCCAGGAGACGGCAGATGTCAGAGGAATGTTTGACAGCTGAGTGAGAGTTCAGAGTAACGATGTGGAGCAGGTTGCCAATTATGAAGGATTCCAGGGAGGGATACAGGCCAGAGGTACGCCCTGCAGAAGTGTTGGAGAATGGGCAAAGGGGGAAGGAAGAGAATGCAGGGTAGTCAGAGAGGAAGAAGAAATTGCCAGAGGTGTGGCAGAGGAGGGGGGCAACAGGGTGGCCAAAGAGGCAGCAGGAGGTGCTGGTGAGGTGGCTGAGGAAGGTGGTGGCAGAGGAGCCTGAGAGTGGTAAGACGGGATAGCCAGAGAGGAATGGAAGTTGATAAGGTGCACGTGAAGTGTCTATCAAAAAGGAGGAGATCGGCCTGAGGACCCTGGACCAAGAGTGTGCTGTTAGGCAGAATCCTGTGCAGTTCCCTTGGGGAACACTGCAAAAAGATTAAGACTACAGGAGTAAGCAGTAAACTCAATTGGTAGCAGTCTGCACCAGCCAGATTTACCTGGTAGCTGTGGCTGAGCAGTCAGACTTCTCTCAAGAAGAGTTAGGCAGTATACAGTGGATACACAATAGGGCTAAAAACACAGTAGAGCAAGCAAACACTAACCAGAGCTTGTTATCAAAAGTATATAATTATTTATTTAAACACACTTTCGAAAATACACTAGCACTATAAATCAAAAGCAAGTTCCAACACAATCAGAAAAGTATTCACACCTCCCTTAGTAATTACTAGACAAGTCTAAGTCAAAACACCACTTTTCGTTAAAACAGAGGTGAGCACATAACTTAGATGGCACTCCAATGATTAGGTTAAAGGGAGAGAAAAAGGCAGGTCTAACACAATCAGAAAAGTATTCACACCTCCCTTAGTAATTACTAGACAAGTCTAAGTCAAAACACCACTTTTCGTTAAAACAGAGGTGAGCGCATAACTTAGATGGCACTCCAATGATTAGGTTAAAGGGAGAGAAAAAGGCAGGTCATAAAAATAAAACAGTTCCCAACACTTTTAAGAGACAAAAACAAGATACTGACAGCAGAGTATACTGTAGCGCCAAAATTCATAGGCCAGTCCCACTTTGAATGGAGCAAGGCGAAATGTGCCCAAGATCACATGGTTTAGAAATACATTCAAGTCTTTGTGAAATGTTCAAAAGAGGTTGGGGTGATTCCAAAGGTAAAGCTAGAAGGTCTGGGGGCCAACCCAGTTGGAAAGCCAAGGATTTAAGGGACACCTTTAGCAATCTGACGAAAGGGAGGCTAGGTGGAACACAGTACCTTTAAGAGAGAGGAAGCTCCAGTGGTGGCAGTTGTTCCTGGCTGCGGGTGCACTTCATTGTTTCGACCAGGGGAAGAGAGGACCTCGTCGATGAGGAAAACCTCAGAGTCGTTGCACTGCCCAGGGAAGAAACCAGCCGCGAAGTTCGTCGGTGAAAAGGTGCCTTCCTGGTATTCGCAGTCACAGTGGTGCAGCTTGGTTATCCATCCGCTGGGGTGCTTGGCACGGGCGATTCGACCACGGGACGTCCTGGAAGGCAAAATGGCGAACTGGCTGATCCCACCAGCTCAGAGGGAGAAGACTCTTCCAGCAGAAGATCTCCTCTTGTCGTCGGGAAAATGGTGAGGTCGTTACAGCAGGGCTCCACTGGTGGTATCGTTGTTGCAGATGGCTCAGCTTCTCCCCTCTTCAGATTTCTTAGGTCCTGTGGCGACTTCTGAAGTTCCAGTCCCAAAAGCCCTGCTTTTATGCAGAAAAAACCCCATTCAACAGCCTAGCTGTCACTCAAACATGCTAAGTGGTGAGCCGGGCGGCTCACCACTGGGCCAATCAGAACAGAGTGTGACTTGGGTTGCTAAGGCAACCCAGTCCAGGGTGCCAATTCCCCCACCCACACATCCTGTGGAACCCAGACAGAGTGGCACCAGTTGGAGGGCTTCTGTGGAGAAGCCTGACAAAAAGTGGAACAAAGGGCCTAACCTTGGTTGGAGTTACAGAGACAGACACGAATAAACATTTTAGAAAAGAGTTCTGGCGAAAAGACCCAACTGATATGATTTAATATTAAATAAATGAATCGGCGGTATCTTTAACATTACATCAAAAAGTGGTGTGTTTAAAATCAATGGGAAAATCCCATAGGAAATATTCTGGTGGAATATTTGCCGTGGTAACCTCTGCCACCAGCCAGAAACTTGACAAGGGGGGACTGGACAGTGCCCCCTTGGAAACAGACCCAGGGGCAATCGAATTAAGCCCTTCCAGTACTTCCACAATATGATGGTTTGTACTGGTACTGTTCACAATTTTGGACTAGTAAAGCCAATGGTGACTTTACATGCCCTGGGAGACAGTAGTCAGACCCAGGGTATGGAGTCTATGTTTGGGGGTCACTATGCCACCCCTGTTACTGCACTGAGGGTGCTGTGTAACACATACACAACAAACAGATGATACCCTATGGAGTAAAGGACCCCATAGCCCATAAGCACACAAATAGTCAGAGACATATCTCAAATCATGTCTAAGAGTGGGAGAGTTTCACTCTTAGCAGGAGAAAAAAAAAACAAACCCCTAAAATCCAGCAAAGCTGCTGGGGGACTCAATAGGTTTGGGAAATTAGCCTTATAAGAGAATTCTCCCTAACAGGTGCCATTTCAATAGACATTAATTATGGGCTTAGAGTTGGAAGGGGGCCAGGAGCACCTCCCACTATGGTGCCACCATTGATGGGAGAAGAGGAAAAAGGAAAGAGAACAGAAACCATGTGGGGGTCCATAGGCCTGGAGAGGGAACAACAAAGTGTATGTCGGTAATGGTCTGTCTGGAGGAAGCACTGGTTTAGGCATCAGCAATAGGGAGGCCGGGGTTGGAGACCAGGTTGTCCGTTTTGATCTTCCTCCTGCCAGAGTTAGTGAGTGGGATAGGATAGTCGATAGAAAAGCAGTTGGAGAAGCTAGGTGAGACAGAGAGCACCATAGAGTGTGCAGGGAGGAAAGAGATGGGGTGAATAGGGGAGCCCAAGCAGGAAGAAGCGAGGGGTGGTGCAGTTGTGCAGGGGGTGTAGACAGGAGGTACGCACAAGGGAGAACATGAGAGGGAGGGGAACACAGAAAAGAGCAAGACAATGGACCTACAAATCAGATGAAATACAGAACCAACAACATAGCACAGAAAGCAGCAGGGAACCTACAACTAGAGAATACAAATGCATATGGAACCAGAAACAAAGCAAAGAGCACAACATGGAATCTAGACGGAAGAAACCAAATGTAATACAGAACCTATAAAAAAGCACAGCACACAAAAGGGAACCTATAAGTAAGAAAGCTGATGCAATACAGAACCAAAAGCAGTCCAATCGTACAACCATCTGCACACCTTAACTCAGGTTTCACTTTCAACCAGGTATCCATACCTGAGTTACAAAGAATCATAGCATCACTGATACCATCTAACTAACTTTGCCCTGCTCAAATCATAAAAGACGCTGCCAGTGATTTATCTCCTTTTATCACCAAACTTATAAGCTCTTCATTCACCAGCCACTCAGTCCCAAGTAATCTGAAACAATCCTGGGTTTTCCCACTACTCAAAAAGCAAACACTAGGGCCCTCATTACAAGTCAGGCGGTGGACCAATGTGCTATTAGCACCATGGTCCATGCCGGATTCCACCATGGTGGATGGCGGAATTACCGCCCCATTCCAAGGTGAGTGGGGCGGTAATTCCCCATTCACCATTTGCCCTTCCCCATTCCCATTTTTGCCCCATAGGGCATAATGGGGATGGGGAAGGCGCTAATTACGGCACCGTAAATTACGGTGCCGTAATTAGCACCAAGGTCGCTTAGCGCCTGAGACGTTAACGCCTGCAAAAAGCAGGTGTTAAAGTGTGAATCAGGCATTAAGGGTTAACGGCACCGACGGCGCCGTTAAAACCTTAACGCATGACTTGTAATTAGGGCCAAGATCTGTCTATACCCACAAATTATAGACCAATCACTACAGTCCCCTTCTTATTGAAAATCTTAGATAGAGTTGCATACTTGCAAATTCCAGACTATCTAGAGACAAACCAACTATTAGGAATCTGTCAGTCCGGCTTTGGACCCCAACATGGAACGGAAATGGCCCTGTTGACTTTAAGCAAATCGACGACCTAAAAGACAAAGGTAAAGTTGCTATCCTACTTCTTTTAGAATTATCAGCAGCCTTTGATCTGTTGGACCATAAAATCCTTTGTGACACGCTCCATCGGCAGCTCACTTTTCCAACTGTGCTGTCATGTGGATTGAATCCCTCCTCACAAATAGAACCATGCATGTTTTCTCACCTACAGCTGCGGCCGACCCAATCCCCATCACATGCAGAGTCCCTCAAGGCTCCTGTGTCTCGCCTACTTTGTACAATATTTTTACAAAGCCCCTTTTCTACAAACTGGTGACTGCGTGTCACCTACTCCAACTATGCAGATGATACCCAGATACTCTTAACACTATCAGGCATCTACGACTCTGATGTTTTCCGGATTAACAAAGTCTGCTTCATCATTCATGCATGGATGGCCACACTTGCTCAAACTTAGTCCCAACTACAACAGCATCCTCATTGATGGCAACAACATCCCAATTGCCAATAACGTAAAAACCCTTGGCTTCTACCTCGATGCCACCATTAATCTCACCAAGCAAGTAAACATGACTGCAGACCCCTACTGTCATCTAACAGCTGTCTTATACTGGCCAGAGCACTTATACAGTCCAAACTGGACTATTGCAATGACCTCTACTTAGGTGCCAACAAATCTATAATCAATAAACTGCAGCTTCTTCAAAATAATGCACTTAGAGCGGCATTAAGGAACCTGGAAGATAAGAATGAAGGCAATGATATGATATGATATGATAGGTTATTTATAACGCGCTAAATACCCAGAGGTTTTGAAGCGCAGACCCAGGTATCGAACCTGTGTTGTTCCGTATTGTCTTGCTTCCAAGGTGAGCACGTTGCCCCTGAGCTATCCCCCCAAGACGATGTATTGCCACAAACCGTGGAGAACAACACAATATCAAAACCGTAGAGAACAACACAAGTCAATACCATCAAGAAGGCAGAGAGCACAACAGGAGCCTAGAAAAAGGAATGCAGTGAGAACAACACAATGTCCAAAACAGTACACAATAGATACAAGGGAGTGCATGTGGCTAGAGGAGCAAGGGAGTGCACGCGTACAAGTTGCGTTGGAGTGCACACACGCAGGCACAAAGCGAGGGAACCAAGGATGCTCACACGGCCAGTTGAGAGGGATTACACACACATGAGCAGGATGCAGGAATCTACGATGCGAGGGAGCGCACATGGCTAGAGAAGCAAGGGAGCGCACGCGGCCTCATATTGCGAGGGAGCGGACAGAGCCTAAGTTGCAAGGCAGCAAACGTGAGAAGGGTAGGCATGAGCATGATGGGGGTGCAAAGGTTGGTTGCAGGGGAGAACGCATATGTAAGAGTGCAAAGAGGCACAAGGTCAGGGGGTCACATGGAGTTTAGCGAAGCTATCTCTCCCTGTACCTTCTGAACTTGAGGCCGCAGACAGGAGGGTGAGGCTGTCCATGCTCATAGTCTGTGCCGCTACACCATCACTGCCAAACACCTGTGTTGCTCAAAAACACAGCCTTTTACTGAGAGGGCTTTGCCGCACAGGGTCCAAAACTCAAGTTTTTGTAGGCACTCAAGCATGGACGTAGAAAAGCATGCTATATATAGTTGGGCAGCCTCTCATGTGCACCTGCATCACGCAACACTGCAAACTTATCCTGCTAGGACTTTGCCACTGAGGGTTCGGACCTCGGTTCTCATAGGCATGGAATCATGGACGTAGCGAAGTGTGCTATGTATAATCGGGCAGCGTCTCCTGCGTACCTGCATCTCTCATCACTGCTGCCTTGTCCTGCAAGGGCTTCACTGCAGAGGGTCCAAACCTCAATTCTTATAGGCTCAGTAGTGTGTACATAGCGATGGGTGCTACGTACAGTTGGATAGAGTCTCCTGCGCACCTGTGTCGGCAACATCGCTGCCATGTCCTCCAAGGGCTTTGACAAAGAGGGTCCGATCCTTGGTTCTTTTAGGCACGGAAGTGTGGATGTAGTGAATCATGCTACGTATAGTCAGGCAGCCTCTCTTGTGTAACTGCATTGCTCAACACCTTGGCAGTGTCTTGTGAGAGTTTAGCCACAGAGGGTCTGAATCTCAGTTCTTATAGGCATGGAAGCATGGACGTAGCGAAGTGTGCTATGTATAGTCAGGCAGCGTCTCCTGCACACTTGCATCACTTAACATCGCAGCCTTGTCCTGCGAGGGCTTTGCCACAGAGGGTTCAAACCTCAGTTATTATATTAACATGGAAGGGTAGACATAGTTGGGCAGTGTCTCCTGCGCTGATGCGTCGCTCAACACTGCAGCCTTTTCCTGGCAGGTCTTTGCCACGGAGGGTCCGAACTTCGGTTCTTATAGGCACAGAAGCATGGACATAGTGAGGCGTGCTACGCATAGTCAGAGTCTCCTATGTCGCTCAAGACTGCAACCTTGTCCTCTGAGGGCTTTGCTGCAGAGGGTTCAAACCTCGGTTCTTAAAGGCACGGAAGCCCGGACATACCGAGGCAGGCTACTCATAGTAAGACAGAGTCTCCTGTGTCGCTCAACACTGCAACCTTGTCCTTTGAGGGCTTTGCCGCAGAGGGTTCGAACCTCGATTCTTATAGGCACAGAAGCGTGGACGTAGCTAAACGTGCTATGTATAGTCGGGCAACGATTGCTGCGTACCTGCCTCACTGAACACAGTATTGTCCTGCAAGGACTTTTCAATATCAATGATAATGTTAAGCCACACTATATTTTTTGGTTTTGGCGCATTTTCAATCAATCACGTGGCATGCAACAACAGAAGTGAATTTATAGTCCCTTCAAAGCGATTATCTGCATGGGTGAAATAGGGTGGTACACGGGCTTGGCATACGTGTCTGGCACTTCAAACGGGGAACAGGGTTGGTGGTTATTCACAGCATGTGTCATAAATGTGGGGTCTGCGAAGGGACATGACAAGTTTTATGGTGATAGCTTGTTTTTCTCAAACCCCAGCTTTGGCCCGGTCATCCGCAGGTCAATAATGGACTGCGGAAGGTGAAAGATACAGGGCCTCATTACGAGGTTGGTGGTAACCATGGAGCTATTAGCGCCATGGCTGCCGCCAAACCGGGCACCTTTACTGGGTTCCCAGAATGAGGAATTACCGGGCCACTCCAAGTATGGAGGGCCCAGTAATTCCTCCCTCTGGGAACCTGGGCCCAGACCTTCCCCATCTGAGCCCCCATAGGGCTCAATGGGAATGGGGGAGGGAGCAAACAATGGGCCGAGTACGAGCGGCCCATTGTTTGCTCCCTGTTCCCCTTGCGGGACCCTGTAAGGACACCTGGTTTGACCAGGTGTTGCTTACTGGGACCAGCGAGGGGAGCTTGTAATCGTGCGGAATGGTGTTAAAGGGTACGCTCCCTTTAATGGGACCCGTTAACCCCTTCCGCACAGGCTGTAATGAGGCCCACAGTGTTTGTCATGTAACCTCTTTGCGCCTAGTCTCCCATGAGAACAGGCCTGCAGCAGGGCCGCCGAGGGTAGGAGGGCAAGGGAAGTGCCTTTCTCGCTGTGCATGATCAGGAGGGAAAAGCTGCAGCCCTGCAGACCGCTTGTATTGGTGAGGCCTAAATTGTTATGTTCAAAATAGACTCTGAGCATGCCACAAAATGGAGTCTAGTACCATGCAGCCGGCTGAACCACATGTGTTGACCTGCAGCCATCCCGCATCCCTGGCCATAGGTGCATGGGTGGCTGCTGGACGAGTCATAGTCTGCACGTTGGAGAGAATGAAGGGGAGGAGGGTCTTGGAGACCCTTCCTTCTATACAACATTCACACTGCAATTCTAGTTTATAAAATAAGTGCACAATCGAAAACTGAATAGCTGTGTCTTGCAGATGCAGGATTTAGAGCATGACGAGGCAGCAGAGCGTGCTTTGGAAAAACACTTTCATTGTTCAGGCTGTAGAAAGGAAAAGAGGTGTGTTTCACATTCATCTGGGCTTGGGTGGTGTGTTGGACAAAATTGCTGTGCCGGGGTCATTGGAGAAAAAGACTAGAAAATATTGGAAAGTTACTGGGGGTGGTGACTGGCAGGTGGGTGTTGATGGGCTAGTGAGATCACAAGTAAACCAGGCCGTAGGAGGGAAAACAATAAGGAATCCATACAGAGGTATAGGTAAGAGGCAGGTGAGTGGAAGAGGCTTTAAAAGATGAGGGGAGGAGAATAAAGGGAAGTAAACAAAAACATAGAGAAGTGAGAGAGAGAAAAGGGAAAAATTACAAGGTTGGAGGTCGGATAGCTGCTGGCTGTGGATTTACAGTGCATGATCATGTGAGCCACCTTAGACGGGAGCCAGACGCTGGGCTGAGTGCTGGGCCGCTGAGACACTGGAGTTGTAGCCATTGCATGAGAGTGAGAGACAGCATTTGTGAAGGGAGGGTGATTGCAAGTACAAAGCAATCTGAGCTTCAAAAACTATGATCTTGGTGAGTATAGGTAAAAAGAATAATTAAGTATGGCACCTCCCATAGTCTCATTAATGAAGTGTCAAACTGGACACAAAAGGGCGAGAGCTCATTTGTCCTTGAGGTACCAAAGATCAACTGAGTTAGCCTGTGTGTAAATGTTGCATCGTTGTGAAACGGGGGTTTTACTTTGTTACACAGAAATGCTAAAATGTGCCAGATATATTTCCTAGTGGGAAAGAGGAACTGCGAAAGTTGTGTGAAGAGAACACAATATTCCACATGTGCTTGGCAAGGTTGTTTGATGCCACTGAGCATAAACCCAACAAGATTGTCTTGGTAGGTTGTTGGCCAAACGTTGGTTCTTCCTGCACAGATGTTACAAACCAGTGTAAGAGGATTCAATTCAACACTACAGCTAAGTCAACGTCTAGTCTATAATACTGAATGAAAACCCTTATTGATATATCTTTATGTCCAGTTCATGCGTTCTGGATGACTACCCCTATATAACACCCCTCTCTTGGAATCCTCCTGACCCCACTGAGCCAAGAAGTAGTTCTGTTTTGCAAGTGAAAAGGTTTATTTGATAATTTAAACAATAGATATATATATCAGACTTTATAATAAATTAATAATTGAATATCACACTTAATCTGATATGATAAAGATTAACAACAGAGAATCTGGCACTAGCACACTTCTTTATAATCACTAAGGAGTTGACATGAAATGGATAAGATAGCAACAATACTTTTATGGTTTCCAATGGATGCAATATGGAATGAAATGCAGTACAGAAAATAACTTGATAGGATTTCAGCAAAAGACAATGTAATCACTTTCTTGGACAATTCACCCCCCCTTTTATGCAATGCAGGGAAATGGAAGGAAGGCACACAATTCTCAGAAATGCAATTCAAATGTAATTCAGTTCACCCAGCAACTTAGACTACAGAAGTTGAAAACACAGGCCCAAATGCTTTTAAATGTGCTGGCAATGAAGAAAAAAATATGCTAAAATGCTTTTAATTCCCTCTAGAGGTTTAGGGTGAGTGGTATCTAGTTAATATTAGCTCAGGCTCACTCTAGCAGTGATGCAGGGATAGTTTTTATGAGGCAAACGATTTTTTTCAGAGGAAAGCAAAAGCAGCTATCTTTTTGCAAGTGGAGAAATTTTCAAATCGCGGCAAAATTCGCGAATGCGTCTGGTGCGATTACAGAGGAACTACAAGGGCTAGGCAATATCGTTTTGGGGTCATAGGAAAGCCTAGGATCTCAGCTTCCAGATGAAAGTTACTGCAAGTCTCTAGCACAAACGGTCACGGAGATATGAGCAATTAAATAAAGGTCATTTTTCAGATTTGAAATTTTAAAGTTCAAAAAGACAAGTGCAGCTTGCAACTAGAAAATGACAGGTGACAGCTTTGCAAATGACAGGTGACAGTTAGGAGACAGTTCTACTTAGATTAAACTAGATTGAATTATATTATTTTAACTAGGAGATTGGTTCTGCACAGTTTTCTAGGTACTCACACTATATTCTTGAGTGAAATGGGCCTCGCCATGGATCTGGTCAGGTTTTAGACGGGACTCTGGTCTCTGCACTTCACAGTGATCTGGGTCTGCTCTCTCTCTGGATTCTGAAGATTGAGGGATTTAAAGTCTGGATCTTTCTGCACAGCTTTCTCTGGAGATTGACGGAGGTAAAGTATGGATTTTCCCGGCAGAGCTTCCAGCTGCAAATGGATTTGAAAAATCCCTATCTGTCCTGTCTCTCTGCTTTTATGTGTTTTTAAAATGGGTGTGTGTGAGCAGCATCACTAGCCAGCCCCTCTCCACTTATCATTGGCCAAGCTTTCATTTCTCCCCTGATTGGGGAAGGAACTGTGAGTCAGAGCGATGTCATTTTATGGCTTGCAGAGAGGACACTCCCCTGTCAAATTGCACATAATCTATATTTGATCAAAAAAACATATTTTCAGAGGTACATATTGTTTTAAAATCATATGCACCCATCATGCATTACAGGAGGTATACCCTGTCCAAATCTGCTCTTCCTGAGGGCTTGCATTCAGAAATGGCACATATTTCACTTTTTAACTGATTTTGCAATTCCGGACATTGACCCAAATTTACACACATGTGCGCAAGGAGTATGGACATTAGTTGATGAAGTGTCAGATTTTTCACATGCACACATTTTGAGTAATATCCTCTTTTCCGCTAAAACCCCCCTGAACATGCCACCGGTTCTAAAAACCTCTTAAAATGTGGGCAGAAAAATCACAAGAATTATGGTGTCATTTATACAATTTTCACATGTCCGCTCTATGAGTTATTCATCTTTTTAGAGTTATGTTCTGGCCCCAAAGGGGTGTGGTTTTCCTCCAGCACAAGGTTGAATTTCTGGTTTTTCCAGTTCTGCCAAGCCAGCTTGCTCTCACAGGCAGTGCCCCTCCCCTGTGCTTCCAGGAGAAATCTCCATTTATGACTCCCGCCATAAAACATTTGCCTGAGTCAAGACAGGGCTTTGTTCAATTTCCTGCAGAGTGTCAACCATGTTTCCTGCAGAGCCCAGGTAATTCAATCAGGGAAGTGTCATATCCCTTTTGGTGTGAGCAGCAAAAGGGCAGCTAGGCCTGGGAACACAGCTGTGACTCAAGTTTCACTCCTGATGGGGGTAGTTGCCAGGCAAATTGGAATCTCTTTAAGCCAGTTTTTAGCTACATGTCATTTCTGTTCCCCAGTTTCTGCATTCAAATAAAACTAAACATTTTCACATATGCAGCTAGAAGGCTGATTCTAAGTTTAAAACTATGACATTTAAACAATTGCAACCTATGTGACACTGAAAAGTAGGTCACTCAGTCAATTTAAACATTTAGATTTTTTTAGTGTCTTTCAGTCCAAATTTACTTAAACTGCTGAAATCCACAGCTCAGCCAGTCTTGTTATAAACCTTCAAGTCACTTCAGAATATAACTTTACATTGTATCCCCCTCTCAGTAAGTCTTTCTTTGGCCTGTTTTGGGTTCATTTATTCAGTTTTCTACAAAAAAGTAAAATCTGGTGGTTTTAAAACGCCGGCTTTCTGATAGTGGTGAGTACTGGTACTGCACCCCTTTTCGGGATTTAAGAAAATGAATTCCCAACAGTTATGGGTTTGCTTTTGGCAATCAGCATTGCCACTCCCAATGGTTTCAGACTACTGTGTGGGTAGTCCCATGGTGGTTTTAGGCAGTTTCCTTCTGTGCCCATAACATCGGCAAAAATGAGTGGCAGCCTATTCTTCATGCATTTCTCTGTGCATTTTCTGGGAAGCTCTGGCCATCATGATGTTTTCATGTCAGTACTGCACAGTTTTGAGGTAGGGCTCAGATGCATGGGTAAATACATCCCACAAGCCCCCCTTCTTGCGGTGGCCATCTGATCCTTCACTGGTGGGACCCGCAAGATCTGGGATGTAGTTCTCATCTTCTTCCGGTAGATGGCACAGTTCAGCATCTTTTCCTCCATCCGGTACTGATCGATCGGTTCTCCTCGCCGGTCCTGATGGGAATATTGGGCGGTACCCCGGCCCATTGCGTCTCTGCTCCCGGTCTCCGGATCGTCCTCCTTGGCCCGTCTCCAGGTTTTCTTTCTCCTAGGATGACAAAGGAAGAGCGGCAATACCTATCCATAGACATTTTTCCCCCACCATTGATATAGTGGGGCAGCATATGCATTTCATCATAACGAAACATTACATTCTTATTTTGAAAAAAAAACAGTATAACTAAGAGACAGTTTCATGCAAATCACAATATTTTAGAGACTAGATGTGGTATGTTTTATGGTTGGAACTGAATTAGTCTGAGACAGTACCCGCTAGGATTCCAGAGGATTTCTCCAGTTGTTGCAGAGCGTGCCTGGGATGGCAACATTTCAACTGGTTTATGTGGACCCACTTGTCTTCCCCCGCTGCCAAAGGACCTTTGGGGATGTGTATTTTGTAGGCCAGAGGGGAGATCTTGTCGATGATCTCAAAGGGTCCCTTCCACGTAGGCAAAAATTTCCGCTGTTTTGCCTGGTTTCTTTGGAAGTTGTATAGATAGACCCGGTCCCCCACCTGATATTCCTTCCTGGAAGTTTTCAGGTCATAATGGGTCTTCATGCTATCAGCCGATCTTTCTAGATTCCGCTGAGCATAAGCAAAAGCATGTTGAAGGTGTTTCCTTAAATTCTCCACATACTCATGAGTAGTGGAGGCATTTATCAGTGTCTGCTCTTGGGTCCTGTAGAGCAAATGCTGAGGAAGCACCATCTTGCGCCCAGTCATCAACTCAAATGGTGACATTTTGGTTGCAGATGAAGGGGTAGATCTGATGGCCATTAGGACCAGAGGTAATCGGATATCCCAACTTGGCCCAGAATCTGCCACAAATTTTTTTAATATGCTCACAATGGTTCGGTTATATCTCTCTACTGCTCCAGAAGAAGCTGGCCGGTAAGCAATATGCAACTTCCTTTTGACACCCAGTATCTCCCACATCTTTGTCATTACTTCACTAGTGAAGTGGCTACCCCTGTCTGACTCAATCCTTTGAGGTAGACCAAAACGGGAAAAGATGTGGTTAATCATCAGGGCAGCTGCGGTTTCTGCCTTGCAATTTGGGGCTGGGAGACATTCCACCCACTTGGTAAACAAGCATGTCACAGTCAACATGTACTTATTCCCCCTAGCAGAGCAAATCACGGGGCCTACAAAGTCGATTTGTAAATCTGACCATGGCAGTGTCATCCCCCTCTTTTGGAGAGGCGCACGGTGCGTGAGGGATGATGGCTGAAATTGTGCACACACAAGACACCCCTTCAAGTATTGGTCGAGGTCCTGCCCCATGTGTGGCCAGTATGCAACCTCTCTTAAGATTTCCAATGTTGTGTGAAACCCCCTATGACCGGCGGTGGCCGCATCATGGGCGTGACTTAACATCAGGCTTCGGAATGAGGTAGGAACCACCCACTGATCGTGGCCAGCTTTGGATTTCCTTACCAGCAAACCGTCTTGGATTCGGAACATTTTTGGACATTTCATCAACACTCTTAGGTCCTCTTTCCCAATGTAATCGGTATCCGTCAGGGGAAAGTTCTCAGGGTCCTCAAGGTGCTGGTAAAATTTACCAATTACTGGATCCCCCTTCTGAGCTGTAATCAAATCAGCATCAGGGGTCTCCTTACTCCATTGTGCAATTGAAAGGTCGTTGTGAGCATTTGTCTGGGACCTAGTGATAGCAGTGACCTGGATTTCCCCCAACAGGGACTCAATCTCAATTAGATCCCCTTGGATGGCCCCGGTTTTGGCCAGCTGATCAGCTAAGTCATTTCCAGTTTTGTCTGGTCCCTCTACTTTGGAATGACCCTTGATCTTTTTCCAATAGATGGTCATTCCCTTCGAGGTGACCAGATCATCAATGTTTTGGATCAACTTCCCATGTTTCAAGGGTTTGTTGTTAGCACATAACATGCCTCTGGTTTTCCAATTAACCAGGTGCTCCACGAACCCTTTCCGTACATAATCCGAATCTGTGATTATGACCAGTTCGTGGAGTTGATGCTGGACAGCAGTGAGGATGGCCTGATGCACAGCCATCAATTCTGCCACCTGACTACTTCGGGGACCAATTTTGTATCCAGCGGAGGGTTCTGGGGACTCATTCACCCATGCATTCCCTACGCCGGCCACCAGTTCTTTCTCCCCGTTGTTGTCAACATGGTACGAGCATCCATCCACATAGACAGTGGGCATTCCCTCACACTTGTCCTCTTCAAAGACTTTGTGGGGGGAATTAAGGTATGCCCCCGTGTTGTCCTTTAT
Organism: Ambystoma mexicanum; assembly: GCF_040938575.1. Lineage (NCBI taxonomy): Eukaryota > Metazoa > Chordata > Amphibia > Caudata > Ambystomatidae > Ambystoma > Ambystoma mexicanum. Next base: position 1,367,241,318 of record NC_090933.1, on the reverse strand, counting down.
TTTTAGACTTTCGTCCTCGAGACAGTTTTCTCTGGCACAATCATGCAAGTCAGCCAGACCTTGCGCGAGGGGACTCTTCTTGTTTTGGCCATATCTGACCTCCACAGGAAAGCCTTGCATTGACAGAATCCAAGAAGTAATTCGGGAATTACTCACATTTCCGGCCCGGATTCTGTCACTTTGGAGATATTGCAGAGGCTGGTGTGGAGTCTCCACTATGATGTGTTCCCCCTGGATAAACAGGCGGTAATTCTTCAATGCCCACACCGTTGCCAGGAGTGCCTTCTCACAATCGTTGAATTTTTCCTCCACAGAGGATAAAGTTTTGCTCGCATAGGAGATTACTTTATTGACCCTGTCATGCTTTTGGTATAATACTGCTGTCAAGCACGTATTAGAGAACCCCGTCTCCAGGAAGAACTCCTTGTTTCTGACAGGGTAAGCTAGGCAGGGCGCTTGTGAGAGGCTTCTTTTGAGTTGTCTTACTGCCTCGGCTTGTTCTGGACCCCATTCCCACTTGACCCCCCCTTCAGGAGATGAATCAGGGGTCTGGTGATCTCTGCGTAGCCCTCAATGAACTTTCTGCTGTTATTAGTCAGTCCAAGGAGGCTCCTTAGTTCCCGCAGAGTTGTGGGGTCTTTCAGTTTCTGAAGTGCTTCCACTTTCTTTTCCTGGGGACAGAGACCCTGAGGAGTAATCTCATGCCCCAAGAAATTAACACGGGTTCTACACCACTGTGCTTTCTGAAAGGAAAGTTTTGCTCCGGCGGCCCTCAACTGTGTCAGAACATAACGGATCTCCGCTATGTGTTCCTCAACAGTTGAGCTTTTGATGAGGACATCATCTACATAAGCCAGGTTACCCCTCACACCCTAGTCGGGCATGGCCTTGTGTAGAAAAATGTTGAATTCATTGCCGGAGTTGAGGTATCCGAAGGGAGTCCGGGTCCATGTATACTGCTGGCCACCAAAGGTAAAAGCCAGCTTGTATTGGTCCTCCCTACTGACCGGCACAGTCCAGTATCCATTGGTCAGGTCTATTGCAGTGAATACCTGTGACCCCTGGATCTGGGCCAGCCCTTGGTCAATGTAGGGCAGAGGCCATCGGGAAGTATGGATCCGTTTGTTGAGTTCCCTAAGGTCGGCGCAGAGTCTCCACTGGCCGTTTGGCTTCAATATTCCCAGCATCGGATTATTGAAGGTGCTGTGGACTGGACGGATTATTCCCCGGGACTCAAGGTTCTTAATTATTTCAGTAAGGGACTCCATTGATGCGAGAGGCAAGCGATATTGCTTCACAAACACAGGAGTCATGCCAGGGTCCGTGGGGATTGTTGTTGTGTGGATGTCGGTGCGACCACAGTCATATGAGTCTACCGCAAAGAGATCTTGGAAATCCAAGAAAACTTGTTTCAACTTTTGCTTTTGTTCCAGAGTCACACAGGCATCAGCTAGGTGGACTCTCTCTTCCACCATCTGCCTGAAGCCTGGAAAGACTTCTGGTTTGGCTATCTCCGCGGCCTCCTCCAGCTGGGTGGAGAAGTCCCTGGTCAGAGTGCTGATTTGGACTGGAGGCTTCAGGTGGAAAAGGCAGCCCTCATGGACTTGGAAAATCACCTCATCCCTTCTGAAGTCACAAGTCACATCTTCCTTACCATAGGGGCAGGAAGTGTACACCAGGAAGTTCCCCCCATGCCGGGTAAAAATCCTGTCTGGTGTTGTATTGTCCTCACTGTCACTGTCAACACAGTCCTTGGGGATTGGCCCTAACAGTTCCTTTACTAAGTCGATGGAAAAATGTCGGTCATCAACCGCCATTCCAATAATGGTGCCTTCGGCCAGAGTAATACTCTTTAAGTCGCTGTTATCCACCTCTATTAGAATGGTGTCATGTTCTATGTTGACTAATGGTGTTGGGTTTACCCCCAACCCTTGCTGTTGGAGAGAAGCATTTAGATGTATTTAAGCATCAGGGTTTTGCAAATATTGTCCTCTTAACTTTCACTTCCAGGGAGAATTGTCGGGTCCTTTCTGGGATGGTGACTTCTTCTTTGATCTGAATTTCAACTGCATAAGGTAGCAATTGAGCTGACCTAAATGCTTTTTCTGGATCATCAAAGCCCATGGGATTATCCGCTAATCGGGACCAAGCTTTGAAGTTTATTAGGTCCAAACTAATGGCAAAGCGATTGAGAATGTCACTGCCTAAGTAAAAGGCGGCAGTGACGTCTCGCACGACCCAACAATTATGGACTATGCTCTTGTTGCCAATGGAGATTTTGAGCATACACCTGCTTGGCAGGAGATGTTTGGAATTAGGTGCTTCCAGGTCCATTTCCCATTTGTCTATCAGTTTGAATGTGGGAATGGCTGGATCTTTTGGGAGTTGGCGGAACATGGCTTCGCTGATGAAGCTCTTACCGTTGTTCACACACACTCGAGCGAGAACAGAGTCCTTCCCATCATTTAACTGAATAGGGATGAACAACTGCTCTCCAATTTGCTGAATCTCAGCCAGGCTCTGAGCTGATTTCACATCTTTCTGGACTATAGGAGTGGGAGTTTCAGATTGTGGATTAGTAAACAATCTCAGAGTGTTTCCTTCCAGTGTGGAATACCACCTTAAACTGGAAGGAAGGTTGATTTTCAGAAATAGAGAGGACCCTCCATCACCAGTCTGTTGTCCTACTGCTATTACTGTCACGTCTGGAATTTGGCTATTCTGGAAGTGAAATTCTACTTGGTCAGGTTTTTGTTCAACCATGTGGCAGGTGCCGTTTAAACTAACATGGTTGACACTCTGTTTTAATTTTATTGGTCGGCTAGTCTGGGTCCAGAGGACCTTGTTTACGCAATCTATTAGGGGTGACAACCTCCTCAGGAGGTCATTCCCTAGTAAACAATGGGTGCCCTCTGGGGTCACTACTATGACCGGGTGTTTCAACTTGTGTCGCCCAATTTTAATGTCCAAGTCTGCCGTCCCCTCGACAGGAATTTCCTTCCCGTCAAAGTTCTGGAGTTGTCCAGGAAGAGAGGTGAGAGGAATTTGGTAATTCCCTCCCCTTCCTGCATTCAGTTCATCAAAGGCCCTTCTGAACAGAAGGGTAGCTTGAGATCCCGTGTCCACCAGCGCTGAAATCGTACCCTGTCCCTGTACTTGTACCGGGGCATAATATCTTCCCTCCTTCTCCTCAAGGGGGCACAGATAATGCACATTTTTGGACAACTGGTGGGCTAACTTTCTGGTTTTGGACATCGCTAGCGAAGAGATTTGGGCAGAATTCTGTGGAGAGCCTTGGGAATCTGAAAGAAAAATTTGGCAACTGGAGATCAGAGCCATTGTGGGTTCCCCTGGCTCCGGTTCTGGGCCGCCCCCCCTTTTTGGAGGCAGTTACCAGGATGGGTTTGAACCAGGGGATTTTCTTGCTGTTGGTTCTGGGATGAGATGGTGGGCGGCGGTAGCTCAGTCTCCACATCTCCCCAGTCTGGATTTGCATCCCTAGGGACCCATTTTTCCTTGGGAGGGGTTCCCCCCTCTCTGAAGGAGAAGATCCTTTTCCCAGGATCCTCTGAGGATCCCTCTCCCTCAAATTGGAAGATCTGTACCTCCTCCTCAAACTGAGTCTGTTTGGGTCTTTTGTTTCTCCTACCACCCCTCTGCTCCTTAGGAGGCAGACTTTCAGGGGCAAGAGATTTTGTTTCCGGTTCCTGGGTTTCCAGGGGCTGTTTACAAGTGAGGAAGGAAGCTTCCTGCAAGGCTTTACACCCCCCTTCCCCTTGTGCCTCCTCCCTGGGAACAGGTGAGTTATCGGGGTGCTGCCCCCGTCATTGTTCTGGAGCACCAGGTCCAGAGTTGGGTGCGTTCTGCGCCGGCATGCCGATCTGAGGGTTCTGCTGAGCCCTCAGTATGTGACCCAGATCCCGCGCCATGTTTTGAACCTGGCGCTCTAACTGGGAAACCCGCTCAGGCTGATACGGGGCCCTGTTTTCTCCCCTGGGCTGATCCCGGGAAGGGTAGCTATCCCTTCTTTGGTAGTACCCCGGGTTGGGAAGATTTGGGTACCCCTCCACCCTTGGCCTCCCCTCTCCCGGATTAGGTTGTCTGGGCTCAGGGAATTGGGGAAAGAAGGATGGATGATTTTGGGGTTGGAAATTGGGTGGATACCTGGGCAAAAAGTTCTGCCCAGGATTTGGAGAATTTCTGCCCTCCTGTGGGAAGTTGGGAGGGAAGTTCCCTGGGTTAGGTGCTTGGCTGGATCCCCCCCTTGGGCTGGAGGAGTCCACACATAACCCAGGATGGGTCGATTTCCCTTGTAACGGGGACTTACATAATCAGGAGAGCGAGGGTCTCCTGTTTCCTGTGGTGCTCAGAGGAGTCCTCAGATCCCTCCTTGCTGCCAGGATTTGCTGGGTACCCCCCCACTGACCTAACTGGGCAGAGGTTTTCAGGATGCCCTTAAGGGGCCTACTCTCCTGGGGTTCCCCATTAAATTGCACTGTGCTGGGGTGCCCATACCCGGATGCCCACCCCTCCATACCTGGGTGGTACTGGCCTATGAGCCCCATACTTTTGTCTGGATAGTAGTCTGCCATCCCTGTGGCCCGGTGCTCATGTGCGCCAGGGAATATGGGGGTGGCAGAGTCCAGTGACTGAGAGGTATGAGGGCCTCTGGTACTAGGGCTCCTGAGGTTATGCTCCGGAGCTTCCCTTTCCCAGCGAACCTCATCTCTATCCGCCCCTGCTCCCTGTTGCAATGCAAGAGCCTGCATTTGTGCCTTCAGTTCCTCAGTTAAGGCCTTACTAGACTCTATCAGTCTCTCCTGCATCGCTACCTGTTGCTGGAGCCTATCATTGTGCTGGCAGAGAGCCTCATTCTCTCTCTGTGTTTCCTGATTGGTCCTGGAGCACTGGGCCAGTCTTTGCTGCAGGAGGGTTACCTCCTGAGCTGTGTCCCTATTGGCCTGCTCCTTTCTTGCTAGAGCATCCTCCACCCTCCTGGTGTGCTCTAACAAGTTCTGGTGTTCTTTTTGGTGGTCACCCAGTCCCTGGTGGGCCAGGTGATTTTCTTCCATTTTTCTTTTTAAATGGCAGACTTCCTGGCCTAAGGCGTCTCTTTCTGACTTAGAGCCTGCATTTGTGCCACCAGGTCATCCCTCTGCCTTTGAAAGGCACCAGCTTTCTGGCGTTCTTCATCAAACTCTGCCTGGGTATCCAGGTCTTTCGAAATCAGCTTGTTGCTCTCTACCTTCACTCTATCTAGATGACTTTGCAGGGTGGATACCTGCTCCGTGCATGCCCTGTTAAAGTCTAATTGTTGCTCCAGCTTTTTCTGGCTCTGCAGTAAGGAGTCCAAACTGTCTTGGTGCTCCTTCTGCAGGGCCAGAAATCTAGTATCCTGGTCAGCCTTTTCCTGTTGCAGTATATCCATGTCCTCTTTTATTTTAATGATATACTGCCTACTGTCATTTTCTGACTCCTGGCTCCTGAGCAGCCTCTGCTCAGAAGAGTCCAGATCAGATTGGGCCTTCTGTAATGCCAGCAGTTGCCTACTCGCCAGATCTTGGCCTTCAGCACATTTGTCCTGCATGGCTCCCATATGTAAATATAAATATGCCGCTACCCTGGCAATCTTGTTGTGCTCATCCTTGGCCTTAGAGGACATATATAGTTCACTCAGGGCCACATGTAAGGGACCCTGGTCTCTCCATATATCTGACCCTGTTTCCGTGATCTGTTGTGTGATTGCCTGCAACCACGCCTCCTGGCCCTGTTCGGTCCATTCACCTCTCACAAATAGCTTATGTAAGAGGTGCTCTCTGGCTATTTTCATGTCTACTAAGGTCGTCATTCTAGAGATTGGTCTCTGTCCTGACTTACAGAAATTAGTATTTTATTTTTGCAAAACAGACCTTTTTCTTAGAGCGTTCCTATGAGGAGTGCTTTACAGCGTAACACAGCGTGGTGATCCGACCGGATATGTGTATCTGGTCAGCTGGCACGCTGTATTAATCTGCACAAATGGTAGATCTAACCCAAACGTCCGGCACGAGCCCCCAATTTGTAAGAGGATTCAATTCAACACTACAGCTAAGTCAACGCCTAGTCTATAATACTGAATGAAAACCCTTATTGATATATCTTTATGTCCAGTTCATGTGTTCTGGATGACTACCCCTATATAACACCCCTCTCTTGGAATCCTCCTGACCCCACTGAGCCAAGAAGTAGTTCTGTTTTGCAAGTTAAAAGGTTTATTTGATAATTTAAACAATAGATATATATATCAGACGTTATAATAAATTAATAATTGAATATCACACTTAATCTGATATGATAAAGATTAACAACGGAGAATCTGGCACTAGCACACTTCTTTATAATCACTAAGGAGTTGACATGAAATGGATAAGATAGCAACAATACTTTTATGGTTTCCAATGGATGCAATGTGGAATGAAATGCAGTACAGAAAATAACTTGATAGGATTTCAGCAAAAGACAATGTAATCACTTTCTTGGACAATTCACCCCCCCTTTTATGCAATGCAGGGAAATGGAAGGAAGGCACACAATTCTCAGAAATGCAATTCAAATGTAATTCAGTTCACCCAGCAACTTAGACTACAGAAGTTGAAAACACAGGCCCAAATGCTTTTAAATGTGCTGGCAATGAAGAAAAAAATATGCTAAAATGCTTTTAATTCCCTCTAGAGGTTTAGGGTGAGTGGTATCTAGTTAATATTAGCTCAGGCTCACTCTAGCAGTGATGCAGGGATAGTTTTTATGAGGCAAACGATTTTTTTCAGAGGAAAGCAAAAGCAGCTATCTTTTTGCAAGTGGAGAAATTTTCAAATCGCGGCAAAATTCGCGAATGCGTCTGGTGCGATTACAGAGGAACTACAAGGAGGTAAAGTATGGATTTTCCCGGCAGAGCTTCCAGCTGCAAATGGATTTGAAAAATCCCTATCTGTCCTGTCTCTCTGCTTTAATGTGTTTTTAAAATGGGTGTGTGTGAGCAGCATCACTAGCCAGCCCCTCTCCACTTATCATTGGCCAAGCTTTCATTTCTCCCCTGATTGGGGAAGGAACTGTGAGTCAGAGCGATGTCATTTTATGGCTTGCAGAGAGGACACTCCCCTGTCAAATTGCACATAATCTATATTTGATCAAAAAAAACATATTTGCAGAGGTACATATTGTTTTAAAATCATATGCACCCATCATGCATTACAGGAGGTATACCCTGTCCAAATCTGCTCTTCCTGAGGGCTTGCATTCAGAAATGGCACATATTTCACTTTTTAACTGATTTTGCAATTCCGGACATTGACCCAAATTTACACACATGTGCGCAAGGAGTATGGACATTAGTTGATGAAGTGTCAGATTTTTCACATGCACACATTTTGAGTAATATCCTCTTTTCCGCTAAAACCCCCCTGAACATGCCACCGGTTCTAAAAACCTCTTAAAATGTGGGCAGAAAAATCACAAGAATTATGGTGTCATTTATACAATTTTCACATGTCCGCTCTATGAGTTATTCATCTTTTTAGAGTTATGTTCTGGCCCCAAAGGGGTGTGGTTTTCCTCCAGCACAAGGTTGAATTTCTGGTTTTTCCAGTTCTGCCAAGCCAGCTTGCTCTCACAGGCAGTGCCCCTCCCCTGTGCTTCCAGGAGAAATCTCCATTTACGACTCCCGCCATAAAACATTTGCCTGAGTCAAGACAGGGCTTTGTTCAATTTCCTGCAGAGCCCAGGTAATTCAATCAGGGAAGTGTCATATCCCTTTTGGTGTGAGCAGCAAAAGGGCAGCTAGGCCTGGGAACACAGCTGTGACTCAAGTTTCACTCCTGATGGGGGTAGTTGCCAGGCAAATTGGAATCTCTTTAAGCCAGTTTTTAGCTACATGTCATTTCTGTTCCCCAGTTTCTGCATTCAAATAAAACTAAACATTTTCACATATGCAGCTAGAAGGCTGATTCTAAGTTTAAAACTATGACATTTAAACAATTGCAACCTATGTGACACTCAAAAGTAGGTCACTCAGTCAATTTAAACATTTAGATTTTTTTAGTGTCTTTCAGTCCAAATTTACTTAAACTGCTGAAATCCACAGCTCAGCCAGTCTTGTTATAAACCTTCAAGTCACTTCAGAATATAACTTTACATTGTATCCACCTCTCAGTAAGTCTTTCTTTGGCCTGTTTTGGGTTCATTTATTCAGTTTTCTACAAAAAAGTAAAATCTGGTGGTTTTAAAACGCCGGCTTTCTGATGGTGGTGAGTACTGGTACTGCACCCCTTTTTGGGATTTAAGAAAATGAATTCCCAACAGTTATGGGTTTGCTTTTGGCAATCAGCATTGCCACTCCCAATGGTTTCAGACTACTGTGTGGGTAGTCCCATGGTGGTTTTAGGCAGTTTCCTTCTGTGCCCATAACATCGGCAAAAATGAGTGGCAGCCTATTCTTCATGCATTTCCCTGTGCATTTTCTGGGAAGCTCTGGCCATCATGATGTTTTCATGTCAGTACTGCACAGTTTTGAGGTAGGGCTCGGATGCATGGGTAAATACATCCCACACCAGACAAAATAATGAGTAGGATATGTTGAAATTTGGAGCAGAGTTGGCTGCCATGCATAAAAAGGTACTTCACTGAGAAGAGAACCAATAGAGGGGAAATTCTTTAAAAATGGAGATTGTGCAGAAAGATGAGCATTTGGGTAAAGTGTGGGGGAGCCTGATCACCTAAAACAGTTTTAGAAGGTGTCTAAACAGATGGAGATCTTGCTTTGTCAGAGATACAGTCACTATGCAAACATAACCAATCTATTAGGTTTATACAATGCTTAGAAAGTGAGGTGTTTCAGTTAACCTTTTAAGTGCTAAATTCATATCCTCAGGAGTGCGTTTTCTGTGCTGAAGGCAAGATAGCTCATCCTTTTAAGCCCTTCAGTTTGTCTGGTCGCTGCAGTGCAGCAATCGCACAAAATGTAAATCCAAACCCTGGGCTATGTGAGTAGGAGGTTCCTCCTCATGGCCCGGGGGTTGGATTTCATTCTGTTTCACTTCAGAATGGGTAATGCGCACTGACGTGAGAGTGAATTAAATTATACACGCTGCAACCATTTTCGGCTGCGGCATGCAAGAGAAGGTTAGTTTCTCTCCCTTCGATCTCCAGCATTATTATGAGGATTTGATCGAGGGAGGTGTCCATGGAAAGGGGAGACACTCCCGTTTCCAACAACACTTCCCTTGTAGCATTGCTGAGGGAGGATCGCTCAATCCATGCCCAGGAACACCACTAGAGCACCATGGAAGATGTATTAGTATATTAGTAGCCCTCTAACTCCCCACAACCCCAAAGGGATGGGGCAAGGTATGTTGCCCTGCCTGGGGACAGATGATGGGCAGCATAACCTGTCCATCGGCCCAAAGGAAGAGGCCTCTTTTTTATTTTCCCATGTAATCATAGATTTTACCGGAGACAGCTAGAGAACCAGGGATGTGCTTTCACTGCTCCTGTGATTTCCCTGCCTTTGAGAAGCTGTGCTGTATTGTGCTCTTAAGGAATTCACAAGTCCTATGACTGGGAGGTCCAGGCACTAAGTGCCTGCACAGAGTCCTGAGGAGAGTTTGGTCACTCTTGTACAAGACTTGGACTTGGGAAGAACTCCAGTGATTTCCCCACCTCTGCAAAGCTGTGCTGGGCTGTGCCTTTAAGGAATTCACAAGTCCTATAACTGGTCAGTCCAGGCGCAGAGCACCTGCGCCAAGTCCCGATCAGAGTCCAGTCACTCGCCAGTCAGCCAACAGTAGTGACCATGGAGGAAGAAAAGGACTCCCTGAAAAAGAAAGGCACTAAGAAGCCGGGTCACCGGGACGGAAGAGAAGCCGAGAAAATGCTGGAAAGGACAAAATCCCTCAGAAGCACCATGCCGGGGGCAGCCGGTTCCTCACCTATGAGTCGGTACCTGATAAAGACACCGCCCCGGTCCATACTACAGGAACTGCATCCCATACCGAGTCAGACTGTGACACCCCAGAAGGATGTCAGTAAGTCCAAACTTGCATTACGCAGTCCCCGTCTCAATTGCCCCCAACATTGTTTATATTTCCAGAGTCCCTGCAGTTTCTGAGACTATCCCTGAAGCTATCCCTGCAGGGACGGACTGCCCACTTTGATCCAAAATGGAGTGAGTCTCCAGGACTGAAGGGGAGACAAACACCATCCCTCTACCTGACAAAAGCAGTCCTGGAGTGTCTGGGGAGAAGCAGCCCTGGAGTGTCTCCCAGTAGAGCATTGACCAAGGCCTCTAATGACCAACCTGACCTCCTACATGTAGTCACTGACAGATCTACATACACAGGCCCTGTAGGGACTGGCGCAGCAAGGAGGCGTAGGAAGAATCTGTCAGGGTCCCGCCGGATGAGCTGGCTCCCGAATCGTACTGTACAGGTCCTGTGTCTCCGTAGGCAGGCTCGGCTGGAAAGAAACCTTCCTGTCGTATTTTTCCTTTTCGAACTGCCTAACCATGGAAACCTGGGGAGTGGTGGTAGCACGGACAGTCACTGAGTCCCTCCACTGTGCAACATCCTCCTACATGATGGCCAACATGCAAACAAAACCAAGGAGCCCGGATCTTGGGGGCCTTGGCTAAGAGGTTCGAGAGGTGTTGACAACCGATGGAGGTTGCTTTTTTCTCCATGAACGCCAAGAAAACAACAGACCGGTCCAGTGGGAGAAAGTGCCCCTTTAAGTCTTCACCCTGAAGCCAGAAATTGGCACGAAGAGTTGATATAAAAGGCACCTACCTACAACAGTCTAACCCCTTAAATCCCTTTTAAATCTCTCTGGGATACATGAAGCAAAGGAGAAAAGGCGATAGAGCCAACGGATGGCAACATCCTAGAGGGGTTGGTGGAGTTTGAAGACTGGCGGCCTCCATTGAGTGACACTGGGTTATTATCCCTGGGGAAACAGTGAGAGCTTGTGCCCAGAAGAGACCGAGGATTTCCTCTTCAAAGCCACCTCTGAAAAGGCCCTACTTAGAGACCAATGAATCTGGGTGGTTTCCCTGTACCAAACACCTGCTACCTCCAACGGAGGGCCTGCCCCATATCGACCTAACAGTCCTGCCTAGACCTGCAGAAGTACTCCAGGTGCAGGAACCTCTTGCATCTCCTTCATGGGTTGATCAGCCACAAGGAGAGGAAGCTTACAAATTCCGTTTATATGCCCCAGGCTCAGTTGCAAGGCCCACTATTGAAGGGGGCCAACGGAAACCCACGAGGAATCACAGAGTGATCCTTGAGGATGTGCAGGAGAGCCTGGCCTCTGATCTTCTGCATAGCACCCCCTATTTACAGTCAACTGCCATGGGGAGTGCAATGAGCAACCGGCTGTCCACACAGTTGATCGGATTTGAACAAAACAATGAGGACAACAGACAAAGACAACAGTTATCTTCTGGCGCAGATGTCAGTGATAACCATAGCTATCTCACCATTTACAGAACTTTATTAAGCACCAAATGCGACTTTTGAAAGACCATACAGCATTGCTGGCAATGCTCCACTCCAAGTTGGTGTTCATAGATAGCTTTGTGGTAGCGGGCTCTAAACAAGGTGGTGTGTTGACCCAATACATAACCTCAGATAGTAACACGAGTGTCTGCTCAAGATCCACATCAACTTCAGATGGGGATCATAATGGAACAAATATCAGTCAGCAGAATGAGTGCGAAGCAGCGGGGGGGAGGCAGGAAATGCAGGCCCCAGCCTTTTGTCATAAGTCCCCTTGCTGCATGTGATATGCCATTTTTTGAGAAGAGATCCCACTCTCGGAGTGAAGAGGAGGTACTGCAAAATTCACAGCAGGAGCTTCTCGGTACCAAAAGCAGTCCAGCCCCCCTAAATCAGACGATTTACTGTTTCCTGGTCCAGGAGAAGACACAGATAAACAACTTCTCACTGTTTGTTAATCCGAACAATGGCCTGCCTGAACAAAGCCGGTGAAAAAAAACAAAAAACAGCTGCTCCTCACCTGGAAAGCAAAGGTAACCTGAACAAAAAGGTACCCTTATCAGATCGGCAAAGCAAAAGAATAGCAACAAAAAAGCCCTGCTGAAATAACCTGAACTAGCTCGGCAAGATATAGATGTTATACACATAGAAGATATGGCTATTGAGAGATCCCTAGAGAGGCTTGACCCTGACTCAGATGGCCAGAATACAGCACCCCAGGTCTGGGGGAGGAAGGGCATCTCTACTTAACTTACATATCCTCATTCTTCACTGATGAAAGATCTGATTGAAGCCCAAATGGCACTCCACCATAATAGTGAGGTGAGGCCCGAAGACACCATATAGGCAGACCAGCCTGCCACAACGAGGAACAGCCCTTTCCGCACTCTTGCCGAAAGAAGGGAGTGAGCAACAATGAATAATGCCTCTGATTAAAGCACAAAGCCTCTATTGGAAATCTTTAAAGACCTGCTAGGGTGGCTTTCAATACAACTTCTCGGCTTGCACTGGTGCATCAGAGACCACTATGCACCAAAGGTGCGGTTTTGCGGATGACAGAAAGCCCCTGATTAATGCCGGCAAGCTTTTTTAAATCACAATTTGCAAACCGAAAGGATAAGAGACGAGACCATAAGGCTGAAGACTTGCGCATACTTGGGTCCCAGCATCGGGAACTCCTGAGGGACTGTGCTTGCTGTATAAGTCTAGAAAGAATCCTGGACAAAGGCCAGAAGTGTACCTTTAATAGACTCAATTTTATTAAACTATGACATTGCACCCTTTACCTTTGACAAATTTTCCCGAACGATGTTCGTTTTGTGGAGTTCTCTAATGAAAAACATATGGATGAGGTATTTCTACACCTTCGCTCCTCATAAATCAAAATAGACATGTCGCTGGAAACATCGGCCTCCTTTCTATCACTTGGATTTAATGTAACTAGTCTGAGTGGGCGGGCCTCCTAAGAAAAGGCGTCCATAATAGAGTGACTCAATACAGATTAGCAAAGAGTCAGCAGAGGAAAGCCTCGGAAACCTCACAGCAAAGGTCCGAGCTAAGAAGCCCCTCTCCTACTTTGCTGACAGAAAGACCCCTAAAAGGTCTAGGTCTAGGATCACTTACATCAAGAAGGAAGAGAGAAAATCTGGTCCTGAGGATTGGAAAGACAGGGGAGAACTATGACTGCAGACGGGAGACACTTGATGCCCGCTGTTCAGTAAATCTGGTCTGAAAACCCATGGAAAATAAAATCTAGCAACGAGCCGAAGGAACGGATGGGTGTCCTACTTTATCATTCATGTCCTGGAACAAGAGAGGCTTCTCCCAACTGACATAAAAGTGACATTGAATGGAACAATGTAAAATATATATGCCACCAGGAAACGTGACTCTCAAGAAGAAGAGAACTGGGCCTACTATCATCAGGGGCAGCCGTGGACTGGAAATCTCTATGTCTATACAGGAAATATATATCACTGAGCCCGGCTACCTGCTTCCAAATGATACAAGTCAAATTAGCAAAACGAGATAACGTACTAGGCTGAATGTGGGAAAGATCTTGCAGAAAGCTCCTAAACACAACTGAGGCCTCTCCAGAAGAGTTATTGTCCAATCCAGACAAAATTAAAAAAACCTTTGGGACCACGACTGGATAACGACTGAGGAGGAAGGTAAAGGATACAAACTATTCAAACAGTTGGGGCTTGAGGAGAAACCACCTGGCCAGCCCCAGAGCTGTATAAAGAAATACCCGGATCTGGTATACAGATCCCAGCTGATGAGGACAGATTTAATCTTATACCAATGATGGAGATTATGGCAGATTGGTCAAAAGGCCACACAATATCAACGATGTGTAGATTCTGCAGATTGGAAAAATCCCGGGAAATCTGCAACATTGTGAGACTCTTTGTGAGGCCTTAATAGAACTCAGATCAAAGCACCTCGCTAAACTCATCAAAAACTCAGAATCCTTATCTGCTGCTGAATGGTGGTCATTGGCTCTAAGCGGGGAGCTTGTAGGCCCTACTGTCGCCATGAGCGACTTCTTTAGAGAATGTCTGGTCCTAACTTGGCCAGACCCACCATCTCCCTCCGATTAACTGAGGAGGTATGTGTTTGATTACAGAGCCACTTTTTGAGTGAAGAAGGAAACAAGTTAAAGAAAGGAAATCTATGAACTAGCTCTTCCCTCTCCCAGGAGTGCCCGTTCGAATGTGGGGATTATAGAATTTTAGAATGATAGGATTTAGAGGGATTTTTCTTCTGTTGTAAAAAGTTTAGTAAAAAACTAATAATCAAAGATAAAAATAAAATAACAAAATATGTATTATCTGCCAATCTGCCCCTACAAATGTGCATTTTGGGTGTGTGTGTGCGTGCGTGCGTGCGTGCGTGAGTGTGTGTGTGTGTGCGCGTGCGTGCATGTGTGTGTGTATGTGTCTGTGTGTGTGGGGGGGTTCAGCTCTTGAACTTAGCAGCATGATAATTTGGATTTGTTTTTGCTGAGCTGTCCACAGATGATCATTTTAGTTTTATTTCATTTACAGTTGGGACACCCTGATTGCATCTGAAGCTTTCACTGTGGTATGTAAGTATGTAAGGGGTGGAGTGTCAGTGGTGTGGGCAGCAGTTGTGGCTCTTGCCTACATGGAATGGAGTTCCGGCAAGACACTGTTTGCCAGAGTGCAGCTCCATCTTGTTCTGGCCCAATTCCTTCTCTGTGCATGTGGGGGTATTTCAGTGGGCCGGGCCACAATAGCACGGTTAGCCCACTAAATGCCCCCATGCTGGCAGAACATTTCTGTACCCCTGGGAGGGCAACTTAGAGGTTTGGGACACAAATTTGCTAAGCCTGGGAGGCAGCAATGGCCACTAGGCCATCTGTAAAACTATGTTCTGGGTGGTGGGGGTTTCCATATGGCTATTGCCCTCATCAGCATTTCCCATCATGCATGCAGTAATTACAGTTTGCAGCCAAGCCTTCCATGGTGACAGATAAAAGGTATGTTCCATTTATCTGGCCCAAGGAAGTCAGAGGTTTGCAGATAGCAGTATGAACGTTGGATGAGTTTTTGCTGGGCTGACCACAGATGATCAAGTTTTGTTTTTGGTTGAAGCTGAAGCTTTTGCTGTCTTATGTAAGTACTGCATATTTCCTTATTATACATTATAAAGGGGCGGATTATTAGTGGGGTGGGCAGGACTGGGGTTGGAGTGTTAGTGGTGTATCAGTGCCAGTTTAAACTCTGTGGAGGCCCATAGGCAGTGAAAGTATGGAGCCCCCCTCACCCAGTTGAGTCCCCTAGCCAATCAAAATTGTGTGGCCCATCCCTCCCCAAAGGGAAAAGCTTTAATGCGGGATGATCAGAGCTCAAGGACAGCTGGCGGTGCTGTCCCAAGCCTTGGGCAACTGTTTTCCATTTGGGTTGACTGTCCCCAAACTCAGTGGCTGTCCCCGGCATCCATGATGGGGGTTCCCATTACTCCCCTTAGGGAAACGCTGTTAGGTGGCCTGGTCAGAGGTCCAGGACAGTCAGGGTTGATCTCCCCTGCCTTGGGCACCTGACTCCCATTTGGATATACCATCCCCTAGCTCAGTGGTGGTCCCGGTGAGGCCCAGCGGGGTCGCCGTCCCTCCCCGGAGGGAAAAGCTGTAACGTGCCAGCTGTTTTACAGCTTCTCCCTCTGGGGAGAGACGGGGACCCTTCGGCGCTCCTTGGAACCGTGCCGGAGTCTGGGCAATGTTGAGCAAAATGGAAAACAGGTGCCATGGACTGGAGCAGCACCCCAGTGTCCTGGAGCTCTGGGTAGGTGCTTTACAACCTTTCCCTTTGTGTATGGACTTGGATACCACAGGGCCTCCTCGGGCTAGCCTCTCAGCTTGGTGACGGACAACCCAACTCTGTAGGAGAGAGCACATATCTAAAAGATGCATGGGTTTTTTCATTGAGGACATAATGAAGTTTGCCCACACCTTATGTTGGGGGCAATTACCAATAATTGATGAACTACATGGGTCCTTTGGCCTGATAATAAAATGGTGACAGTGAGACTCTGATGTGTTAGGGACTGGATTGTACTTTATTTGGTTGAAATCTCAATGTTTACAATACATCAGAGCCGCCTATTCATTTCTAAATGGCCACCACTTTGTGTACCCTATTTTCTCTTGTTGGCCCTTGTAGCCGTTTGGTGCTCGTTTCCTTCACCTCCAGCCTGACCCTATCTAAAGGAGCGGGGGGGGGGGGAGGGTTGTGGAAAGGGTGCCAGCAATTTTCTTTAAGGGTCCTGTCATGTACTTTCCTCATCTTCACTAAGTCCATTGCCTCCCTGTCTTTTCACCTCACACAACTTGAAATATATTGCAATGCTGTTTCTCAACTGCATTTGCCACCCACCTGCACCCATCAGGAAGTGGAAGGTTTATCTCACGGTGGGTCTCTTTGGATTGTCAGTGTGGGTTCCATCCTCTTCCCCACACTTGTATTTGTGTAATGTATAGGTAAAGATGACATCCTGCTAGATTTTCTGTTTGCTTTGTTCCAGGTGCAGGTGTGTTGTTGCAGTCTAACAACTTGTAAGTAAGCAGTGAGCTTTACTTTTGTATTTCACTTGCGTACCATCAAATTATTTCTCCTTTTTATTTGGCGTGTGGAGAGTAGCTTACATTTAAGAGGGCTGCTACATTCTGTAAGCAATTTGGGACATTTTAGTGCAAGTGTGTGCTCTTGGTCTGTGAACTTACTGATGCAGTCTGAGTCGGAGCAAGGCACAGAACAAGAAGCAGAATCTGGAACAGAATCTGCTTCTGAGGGGGAGCATGTAGTATATTCGGTAAGTGAGTTTTCGGTTGAGGCTTTTACACCTCCTCATCTGACGAGGAAGGGAACGAAGGGGTACATGCACCTTGTGTGGCACTTCAGTAATGTTGAGGGAACGTTCAGGAAGTGTGAGGAACGTGCCAGTTCATGACATGGCTGATGAGTCGGACTGGGTGCCTCCAGCAATGGCTCAGCTTGTTGTGCACCTTTCACTGGAGTATCGAGTGCACAGAAAATACAGATGGTTTTGAGCCTATTGGCCTTTTCAACCATTTTCTGGAGGATGGGTTCATTTCAGATATGGTTAAGCAAACCAATCTGAACAACCATTCCAGAGCACACCACTGGGTTGCAACAATGGGTACTGAGATGAGAGCATTTTGGGGTCTCACTTTGCTCATGGAAATGATATGATATGATATGACATTTATAACGCGTCTGTACACAAGTGTTTCTAGCGCAACAATTTAAGGAGGGGGGAAACAGGGAGGACAAAATAATGATCTTACCCTAACTCTCTGCTTGAAGAAGCATCTGACTGTCAGAGAGTTATTTACTTTATTTATTTATTTATTTTATTTATTGTTTGCTTGTTAGGTGCTTAAACAATAAGAATAAACAGTTTCAAAGCGCCCAAAGGGCAGGGAGGGAGGGTGTGAAATACAAGTTACAACACAATATTAAGAGCAGAGGGGGAGGGGGGAACATACTATGCCTTGTTAGTACTCAGAATGTGCAAGTGCAGAAAGGAAGAAGGAGGAGGGATAAGTGCTGGGGAGTTCGAGGTGGATGAGCGGAGTGCTCGAGAAGGAAGATGTTTTGGGCGAGAAAGTTGAAGGTAGAGTGGTTCCAGGCCCCAGAATGCCTTGTGGACGATGCAGAGGGTCTTGAACTTGATCCTTGCAGCCACGAGGAGCCAGTGAATAGATTTCAGAGCTGGAGAGATATGATCCCTGTGCTTGAGGCCCAGGACAAGTGGTGCAGACTTGTTCTGGAATGGTGCAGAAGCCGTCTACCTCACTACACTGGTCTACTGAAGTTGCAATGACAAGCTCTTTTTTTCCATGAATAATGAGTAGAGATTGTTTCCTAGCACTGCAACACACAAACTGACCCAAATTGTGATAGGCTATTCAAAATTCATCCACCACTGAAGCACTTTGCACAGCGATTTTCTGAGGTTTATATTCATATCCATTGATGAATCTTGGGTATTGCTCAAAGGCTGGCTACTGTTCAAGCAGTATATTCCAAGCAAGCGAGCACGATATGGAATCACGATGTACATGTTGTGTGAAAGTACCTGTTAGGCAGAATCCTGAGCAGTGCCCTTAGGGACCACCACACACAATTAAGACTACAAGTGGCAATACAAGTTCACCTTTGGTACAAGCCTGTACTACACTGTTAAAGTGGTAGCAGTAGCGGAGCAGCCAGGCTTATCTTAAGAGCAAATGAGGAATAGTAGAGATTACACAAAGGACCACAATTACTGTGACTCAAGCAAACACTGACTCAAGGTTTTTGGTTAAAAAGTAAAAGTACATTTATTTTTAACCATCTGTTCACAAAACACTTCACTTCTATTAAATAAAAGCATACTTCAAACACACTACACATAACAAATTCTCCTTGTGCAGAACAACTCAAGGTAAGTACATTAGGATTTGACAGACTGGTGTTATGAAACATAAGGCATTACCGTGAATACATATGCAATCACTTTTGACAGTGATGACAGTTCCATCTTAATAAAGATATGCATACCCGCGGGAAGAAATGTTACCGGAGTTAAAACACACTTACGACAAGAGAGTTGGGGCCAAAAATCATAGGCAATACTTTTGTTAAGGCAGACAGAATCAGATAACACATTCTGACAAGAAGATACAAGTCAATAGGCCTGCGCCAGTGTCAAGTGGAACTGGGTTCCTGTTGTTGAGGATCACACAGTCAGACAGTTCACGATTCAAGGTTGCCAGGAGCAAAAGTTATAAGAGGGAAGGAAGACAAGGGAAAGCCATGGATGAGGAGAAAAGGGTTCACCCTAGTTCCTCAAAGCTGGACACAGTACCTTTTTCTTTGAAGAAGCTGGTGCCACAGCAGTTGTTCCTGGTAGTTTCTGGCAGTCTCACGGTTCCTGGAGCTTCAGTCGTGGGGACAAGAAGAAGGACATGTGGAGTGATCTGCACTACCCAAGGATGAGGCCAGCAGCAGCGAGGGTGAATAAAAGGTGTGCTCCTTTAAAACAGGAGAGGCTCTACAGATGGCCATCCGGACCACTACAGCAATGTGCAGCGGTTGTGACCACGAAGAGGATCCTCTGGCTGTGGAAGGTGAGCTGGTTGATCCCACCAGGCTCAAGGGAAGAAGACTCCGGACTGGATCTTCTCTTGTAGTTGAAGGGTAGATAGCTCAGGACTGCAGCAGGGCTCCATCGGGACTTGGTAGTTGAAGCAGCCGTCTTCTTCTCCGCTTCCCTTCAGTCCCTTGCAGTTCCAGAGGCAACTCTGACTTCCAGCTCAAGAGTTCTGCCTTTTATGCGAAAATCTCCCCTTCACACAGCCTGGCTGTCAATCACACAGCAGAAGGGTTGTCCGGCCCGGACAACCACCCCAGCCAATCACAACAAAGTGCGACTTGGGTTTCCAAGGATACCCTGTGCAGGGGCTGACTACACCCCTCCCTCACGTACAGCCCACGTAGACAACCAGGTGCCAAGAGAAGGGCTTCTTGGAAGAAGCCCGCCAAAAGACGGTGAACAAAGAAGGCAAACCTGCTTTGCCGCGCAAAGTAAAACACAAAAAGGACTTTAACAAAATAAATGGTGAATAAACCTGACCGGAGCCAATAGAAAGAGTTTTTGGTCAAGCGGGTTTATGTTTGAGGCTAATATGCTAGCCTGGAACAGTACCACGTTTATATAGTATAATCGCGGTAGAATGGTTAGGATAGATACCACTGCCACCAGCCAAGTCTAAATGTTAAAAGAGCAAAACAAAGCTCAGAGAGGCACAGAAAAAAAGGGATAGGAATTAACCCTTTCCAGTACTCCATGTAAGATGTAGTTTTAAATGACGACATAAAGTAAATGGCACATTTACATGTTTCTGGGGACAGTAGTCAGCCCCAGAAAAATGGAGTCAGTGGGAAGTCTAAAAGACAACCCTGCGTCACTGCACTGAAGGTGCTGTGTAACAGACGCCAAAAAGTGGGGCTCATGGAGTGGTGTGCTCCAGAGCCCAAGATCACACAACCAGTATAAATACACATGGCAAAACACATGTAAGAGTGGGAAAAAGGCTCACACTCTCACCAAGTGGAAAAAATAAACTCCAGAAATCCAGCAAAGCTGCTGGGGGACTCACTAGGTGAGGGAAATTAGCCATAGAATGAGAATTCTCCCTAACAGTACCACTGGGTATGCGTACAGCGTGAGAGACTGTGCTGGAAACGACTCGAGCATAAACCCTGCGGGCTGCCCAGCCCACTGAGAGATAAGGGTACCTGTTCAATCCGTCGAATGCTATTGCATCTAACACCAATCCATCGAATTACAAGCATCGGAATGCTATTCAATCGAATTACCATTTTGTTGTCTATAATTCGATGGATCCATCGAAATGTGTTATATTGGATTAGGGTTAGGGGTTACTGTTACATTAAGGGTTAGATTTAGGGTTAGGGTTAGGGGTTAGGGTTGGTGCAAGGGTTAGATTCCCTGTTTTCCATGTTGGCTGACACCTCAGACCCAAATCTGTGCATTGCCCAGGAGGCCAAATCTCAGGGTGTTTTGTGTACCAGCAGTGTAGCCTCTTCCCTTTGTGCACAGGTCAGGGCACCCACACATGTGAGGTACCATTTTTGTAGGGACACCTCTGGTAATGTGGCTAGGTAGGGCATGTGTTGTTCGCCGTGTGTTTCCCTGGTGTCCAGGTTGCAAATGTCTAAAAAATCTGTTTTTCCCTACATTTTGGAATTTGCGGGGCATTCTGGGTAATAAATTGAACTTATTCACGGAAACAACGCCTCTTTAGATTCCCACAAGTGTCTTCCCTTCAGAAATGTATGGGGTTCACTATTTTCCTTGGTGGCTGTGATACCTCTGGGCCAAATCTGTGGACAATGGCAAATCAACATTATGGGCATCATTATAACTCAGGCGGTCCGGAAATAACGGTGGCGGTAAACCCGCCGCCACCGTTGTTTCTGGACCGCCTGATCCCGAATCCTGCAGGTGGGAGGTGATGTTCCTGCCAGGTCTGACCTGGCGGGTTTAACACCGCCCGCCTGCAGGCGGACGAGGAAACACCGGCAGCATTACGAGATGCTGCCGGTGTTTCCATGATCCCCATTCCCATCGAGTCCCATAGGACTCAATGGGAATGGGGATTAACACCATTCCGCCTCCGTGATTCCCGGAAAACCGGGGTTGTAATGCCCCGGTAATTCTGGGAATCACAGAGGCGGAATGGTAATACGAGTCCAGGGGTAACCAGACAGTTTTACCGCCACGGTTACCGCCGGACTTGTAATGAGGCCCAATGTCTTGCCAGGGCATTTGGTGTAGCAGTGGTTTAGCCTTTTCCCTTTGTGCCCAGGACAGTGCACCCACACATGTGAGGTACCGTTTTCATTGTGACACCTGTGGGAACGTGAAAAGGTAGGATGTGTGTTATTGACCACGTGTTTCGGTCATTTCCTGGTCGCAAATATATCAAAATTGTGTTTTTTATCCTTACATTTTGGAATTTGTTGGTCATTTTGGGTATTAAATTGTATTGTGATTAGCACAAGTAAGACCTCTTTGGATTGTCACATGTGTCTTTTTTCAGAAATGCATGGGTTTCCCTGTTTTTCTTGGCGGCTGTGACACCCCAAGCCCAAATCTGTGGGTTGTTCAGAATTCCCAATCCAGTCTTCTCAGGGCATTTCGTGTACCAGTGGTGCGCCCAGGTCGGTGCACCCACACATGTGAGGTACCATTTTCATTGGACACCTGTGGGATTGTGGGAAGATAGAACCTGTGTTGTTGCCTGATAGGGAAGAGTTTCATTGGAATGGCAAATCTCTCTCACTTGTGAGACCCCCAGAACTTGTTGCTGGGCTTGTGGATTATTTTTCATTGTTGATCAGTGATCAGGAACCTTATTCCCCACTCACCATTTATTTTACTCTATTTTCTAGACTCACAATAGTTTATACTTTGTAACACATTTTCAATTTTTTATATTTTTTTTTATTTTCTCTGGCTTATCTCTTGTGAACAACTGTTCCAAAGGGTAGAACAGATATTTCTATCCTCTCTACATTTCATTTTGTGAGACCGGCACACCACCTTATGTGGAGTGCTGGGGAGATGCATTGTATCCCCTTTCTCGCTGCTCCCGTAACATTTAGGAACAGTGAAAAGCTTAACCTAAATGGCTGCTGGCAGTGGATCTTTTTCTACCATTTAGGTGCAGCCTACTTACAAGTTGTTTTCACAGCTACAGAAAGGCACCCTTGTGTGACCATTTTCCCATAATGGCCCCTGTCTTCGTATTTTGCCATTTTTTATTTGCTTGCCCGATTTGGGTCCTTCCCCTATCCTTCAGGGTGAGAAAGTCCTTTGTGTAAGTTTTGTCTTTGGCGGAAGACCTTGGGCAAGCTGGCCCAGGTTTAAAAATGCGTTGGAAGACAGGAAATGGGGGAGGAATCTGAAACTCCACAACTCTGTCTTCTAGCCTGCCTGCCTAGAACCAGTTCCAACAGGAAGGATGGCTTTCCTGGAAGGACTGTCAAACCCTCAGGTTTGAATGTTGCGCACCTGTTGATTGGCTGGGTTTCTGTATAAAGCTCTGAGCATGGGAGCTGAAGAGGTATTCGACCACTGGACTGAAATCCAAAAAGGAAGATGAAGAAAGGCCGGCTGAGATGATTTCCAGCAACCAGAGAACCTACCATGTAACCAGCGCGTGCAGTTACCGTTACTTCCAAGCGATCGGTGTGTGCCAAAAATAATGAACATGTCCCAGAGTCTAGTAGGAGCCAGTAAACTCAAGGAGCCCTGCTAAACAAGCCAGCCCTCGACATGCTGTGACATTGCTGGGCTACAAAACGTGAATACAAGAGGACCTACAGCCATTGTGCAGTGCATGGGGTCCCAAATTCTGAACATTGCGGAAACTTTGGTGGAATCCAACTGGACCTCCAGAGACTTGATTCAAATCCTTGACGACCACTCACCAGAGTACAGGACCATATTAGTGATGAGAATTCAACTGGCGATATTCGTTCTTTGGTTGGCTGCTGAAAAAGGGTGGTAAATTCACAGAGCCGTAAGAAGCACCAAGGAAACCTTTGTCTGGAGTATTTCCCATTGTTCCCTGCTTCAGGTTCCCATCCAGAGTCGTGTCTTCAGTCACCACAATCAATCATCCAAGGACCGGGTCCTGTGCTGCACATCCTGAAGACATCCAGCTGCAAACTCCTCTTTGCTGCTGAGTTACTGCGTTGGTTTAGGTATTGTTTACCTTAAGACTTGTTCGATTCTTGTGAAGCGTTGGGGATGATTTGTGTGATTGGGAGTCCGTTCAACCAGTTTGCCCAGGCCTACAGCTGGAATCCCTCTAGGGTGTTGCTGGGAAAGGAAAACGATTGTCCCACAATCCAACCGCTTACAGACAGTTACAAGATTATGTTATTATACATTTTGTAAGTGTAGTATACACATGGGAATAGCAGCCATCTTATATACAAGCAGCAATATGATGGCACACACCTTAAAATTGGCACGACACTCATCACCCCTGGCCTAGGCTGCAAACATTAGCAAAATAATAGGTTGTGTCCCACCCCCTGTTGAGAAAGGTCACAGCTGCACAGTTCCATAAAACCCTTCATTGTCCTAAAATGCTGCCAGCCTTCCCACTTTGGGAAGAATGTGCCCTTCAAGGCCATGGATGGAGGACTGACTGTCTGTGTACAGCACAATCCCATGAGAAGGAGGGCCCAGGCCTCCAACATCCACCAAATCCTAAATTATAGCACCCACATGCTTTGGCCTTAAGACCCTCAAATTTGAGTGTACTAGATAACCCCAGACCACTGACCATGAACCTGCCGGATCTCTGATCGATCAGAAGATCAGAATCCAGGGTTTTCTGCCTTTATTCCTAGGTCAGGTGATTTGTGCTGCGAGGTGCAGGGAGGGATGAAATTGTAGCCAGAACGACGGTGCGAGACTTTGGAAGAATGCCGGCCTGTTGGGGGGTGAGCGAAGTGTTTGTGAGTTAGTATGGCCTCTGTCAAACCCCCACCTCCCAGCAGGCCCATGTCTGCTTTGTACCTGGTGCCCTGTTACATAGAGATAGATGTGTCTTTTGTACTTAGTAATGTAATTGTTACTTGATCATCGGCTGACGAATGATGACTGCAGAATTGCCGACTTGGAAGAAGATGGGCGGACGAGGCTGAGACCATTGGCCTGGCATCCCTTATGGAGCAGGTGACCTATGTGTACAGTTTTACCAACCAGCAGCGTGGTTTTCTACTGTATGCAATGACGTCATTCATGATGCTGTGTATGGTTATAATATACTGCACATGTTGTTGTTCTTCGTTTCTGCTTTTTTCCTTTTGTATGGAAATAAAACTTGTTATCCTTGCAAGTGGTGTATTGGGTCTTTTTCCCTGGTGGTTTGTACTTTTTCTGGTGTGAGAGTCTAGGGAGCTTTCCTACGGTGTCTTGTGCGAAGTCACTGGACCCTTTCTGGCCCCTTTCTGCAACTCTAAAGTAGTTACTTGTCTGAAGAGTTTCCCTCAGGAACTGTGCCCATCATGACCTATATGTTGGCCACTGGGGATTAAAGGCTCAGGGACGGCCTCATTCTAATATTTTATAAGGAGCTGCCTGGTGGTAGCTCAGTACTGAGCAGGTTGAATTAGCAGCTAAGACACAGCCTCACTCTAGTATTTGATAAGGAGCTGCCTGGTGGTGGCTCAGCATTTAGCAGGTGGAATTAGCAGCTTAGACACAGCCTCATTCTAGTTTTTGATAAGGAGCTGCCTGGTGGTGGCTCAGTACTGAGCAGGTTGAATTAGCAGCTAAGACACAGCCTCACTCTAGTATTTGATAAGGAGCTGCCTGGTGGTGGCTCAGGACTCAGCAGGTGGAATTAGCAACTAAGACACAGCCTCACTCTAGAAATTTGATAAGGAGCTGCCTGGTGGTAGCTCAGGACTGAGCAGATGGAATTAGCAGCTATTTGTGCTTAGGGAAGTGCTGTCAGATGTGGAGGCTACTCATTGCTCAGCTGGACTTAAAGCAAAGGACTTTCTTATTTACTATTTTGAGCACTAAGCTCTGCCCCTTTTCCCCATAACACCATAAAACTGTTGGCCGCGTGCATTTGGCACGCGCGCATTTGGTGGAAGTGCTTGGTGAAGTGCTGTTGGCTGTCAGCTGGCAGCGGGCGTTGGGTGAAGGATGTGAATATATTTTATTTATAAACTAAAGTTGTGGTGGACTGTGGTGTTCAACTCTGGAATTGGTCAGGTGCCTGCCATTAACATTGTGATTTGCAAGTACCCTGCTTAGATTACGTGGCCATGGTAGGGTGTCTGTGAGAGATCCACAAAACAATAGAGGCAACTTCGTTGCTACATCTAGAAATTATTGGATCCTTGAAGATGGGCATGTCGTTGTTAGGGAGAATTCTCATTTATGGCTAATTCCCCTCACCAGTGATTCCCCCAGCAACTTTGCTGGACTTCTGGAGTTTCTTTTTTTTCTACTTGGTAAGAGTGTGAGCTTTTCCCCCACTCTTACCTGTGTTTGCCATGTGTATTTCTATGTTTTTGTGATTGTGGACTCTGAAGTACACCACTTCAGTAGCCCCCTTCTTTGTGTGTGTCACAGAACACCTTCAGTACCGTGGCACAGGGATGTCTTTGAGGCTTCCCCCGACTCCATTACTGAGGCTGACTACAGTCCCCCAGAAAAGGGTAAGGTTACCATTAACTTCACTTAGTCAATCTACCACATATCCAGTACACCCCATCTTCCATGGAATACTGGAAAGGGTTAATTTGTATCCCTTTTTATCTGTACCTCCTAGAGCATTGTTTGGCTCTTTTAACATTTCGACTTGGCTGTTGGCAGTGGTATCTACCCTAACTTTTATACCGCGATTATATTAGATGAACATGGCATTGTTCTTGGCCATTATATTAGCCTCAAACAGAAACCTGCTTGACCAAATTGTCTTTCTTTTGGCTCTGGTTGGGTTTATTCGCCATTCTTTTTGTTAAAGTCCTTCTTGTGTTTTACTTTGCGCAACAAACTAGGTTTGCCTCCTTTGTTCACCGTCTTTTGGCAGGCTTTTGCTCAGAAGCCCTCCACCAGGCGCCTGGGCAACCCCCCTGCTGGGTGATTGACAGCCAGGCTGTGTGAATGGGGGTTTAGCACATAAAAGGCAGGTCTCTTGGGCTAGAAGTCAGAGAGTGACCACTGGAACTACAAGGAACCGAAGAGAAGCGGAGAGAACAACGGCTGCTGCAACTACCCCGTCCCGGTGAAGACCTGCTGCAGTCCTGAGCTATCTACCCTTCAACGGCTAATAGAAGATCCAGTCCTGAGCCTTCTTCCCTTGAGCCTAGTGGGGATATCCAGCTTATCTTCAGCCAGAGGTCACCTTCGTGGTCGAAATTGCTGCATGCTGCTGTAGTAGTCCGGATAGCCACCTGAAGATCCTCTCCTGTTTTTAAGCAGAGCACCTTTTATTCTTTGTCGCTGCTGCCGGCCTCATCCCTGGGTGGTGCAGACCCCCTTCAGACGTCTTCCTTCACAACGAAGCTCCAGGAATCATGGGTCTGCGGGAAACCATCAGAAACAACTGCCAGGGGACCAGCTGCACCATTGGAAGAAGGTACTGTGTTCTGCTTGAGGAAACTGGGTGAACCCCCTTTTCTTCATCTTCAAGCCTTGTCCTTGTCTTCCCTCCTTCTTATAACTTTTGCTTCTGAACATTGACAATATCGAAGTACTTTTGGCTATGTTGAATTGTGAACTGTTTAACTGGGTAATCTTTAGCACAGGTCTCCGGTGTCACTTAACCCTGGCTCCGACCCTTTGACTTTTGAACTCCTTTCTCTGAGTGTTTCTTGATTCTGCCTGCCTAACC
Organism: Ambystoma mexicanum; assembly: GCF_040938575.1. Lineage (NCBI taxonomy): Eukaryota > Metazoa > Chordata > Amphibia > Caudata > Ambystomatidae > Ambystoma > Ambystoma mexicanum. Next base: position 1,367,214,300 of record NC_090933.1, on the reverse strand, counting down.
AAAATATTGCCTGTGATTTTTGCCTCCAACTCCCTCTGGGTATCTCAGGTGCTCAGTGTGTTTTTGCCCTGGTAGCATTTCATGTCACGGATACATGTTTATTTAGTAGACCAAACTGTCAAAAAGTGATCGCATTCGTGTTTGCGGTAACATGTTTTGTTCATAACACTGATTCATTCAAAGACAGGGTACTTGCCATGAGACATACTGTACAAAGTGAATTGGTTAGTTGTAGTATATTTGACGTGTGTTTTTTGTTTAAGTTTAATAGAAGTGTTGTGTTGATAACATATGGTTTAAAAATAAATGTACTTATATTTTTCTACCTGAAACCTTGAGTCAGTGTTTGCTTGAGTCACAGTAATGGTGGTCCCTTTGTGTAATCTCTGCTACTGCTCATATACTCTTGAGATAAGCCTGGCTGCTGCGCCACTGCTTCCACTCTGACATAGTAGTACAGGCTTGTACCAAAGGTAACACTTGTATTGCCACCTGTAGTCTTAATTGTGTGTAGTGGTCCCTAAGGGCCCTGCACAGGATTCTGCCTAACAGTCGTCCCAATGTAAAATCTCCGCCCGTATGGCACAAGCAGTAAATCGGCAACAAACGCACGTGTTTGTTCCCTATTGGCTGACATCCTATTGTGCACCTGGATTCAAACCGTGGACTGACTCACATGGTCACCTGTTGCCCCGCTTAACATCTAATGTGGCAAAACAGGTAAACATTGTGTCATTGATTAGTGGGGAAATAGTAAACATATCCCTGAGAATATTTAATTATTGTCAGAAACAAAGGGAGAGGCCCTAAGACACGATGACATTGTTGTTAATATCCATGAAGCAAAGGAGAACTGAGCTGCGCACACGTTAGAAGCGGATGATCATGAACAAGCTCTAATAATCAAAACCTATCAGAATCACCAATAATGTTTTCTCCAACTGCCCATAACTCATCAGTCCTATCATGCTCATTTTCCCACCCAACCTCAAGAAGAAAACCTGTTACTCCAATGGAGATACCGCAAGGTGTCCCAGGGAACATCAAAAAAATCCAAGAATGTAAAAATTACAGCTAATTCTAAACCAACTGACGACTCCAAAATCTGCAGCGGCAGTGGCAAGAAGCGCTATAGTCAATAAATATCGAAAGGCAGTCACACAAAGAGCTGAGGTGGTTAAACAAAAGTTAGACTTATGCCCACCTTATCAACCCCTGGAGGACCTGGTCATGCTATCTAACCAACAAAATATGAGTATGTCGGGGGCAGTAAAGGTTGCTGAGACCAAGAAATCTGCAATGAATGAAGCTGTCAGGTTGCCGCCCAAACAAATTGAGAACCGGAAAGAGAGAATGAATAGAGAAATAATGTCAAATGACTCTACTTAGTCAAATAAAGAAAGGGGAATGACAATGGATGAATGGAGAGGTGAAATAGATGAATCACTTATATGTTTCTTCTCCCAAGCGAAAAAGGAAGAGCTAATAAACCAGCGAGAGATCACAGTGACTCCGCAAACCTCATCTCGGAATAGTGGGGAGCAACTGAGAGATACTCCTCAGTGCAGTGCACCATTTGTGCAGTTTAAAGAACCATTTACACCGAGACAAATGTCTGGCAATTCAAAGAGAAATCAGGAGCTAAAATGCTTAACACTGCAATGTTTTTCACATCCCTATCAACCCTTTGTTCTAAATAGACAATCTGTGTTAAACATTTTTGCGGATGTGCCAGCTTTGGGAGGTCTGTGCTCCGCAGATATAGACCAAATAACGTTTGTTCATCAACATGACCTAGCAGTAGCGGAATTATGGATCAGATCGGGTTTGGTAAAAAATACACTCTGGCAAGCAAGATTAGAATTATATGAATTGTGCTTTTTATTGCTAGACCTATCTGGTCAAGATCCTCACCCCACCACAACAGTGACAAACTAATATCTTTCTAAAACCTACACTGGTCAAAACGTTCAAATGGGCAATCAACAGCAGAATATGACAACTGTAAATACCCAAATGAACACTACACGGGACACAAGAATAAATCAATGTTAACTAGATTGCATAAAGTGTACCTTAGCCTCGTGGAATACACAAGGTTTTAAACATCTAACCAGTACAACACACAATTTGCTACAGACTTATGACATTTTAGCATTTCAAGAGATATGGCTTGCAGTTCCACTGGTATGGGACAATCACAACGTGTCTCTTGTACCTGCCATTATGCCAGTTAAGGGTAGGCCAATGGTAGGCCTTATGGTAGCAGTGAAAACTTCATCTAACCTGGAAATTGAACCATGGGCATCCCCAAATAGCTTTCTACAAATGGTTAAGATCATTACTAACTCTGACACAATTGGTCTCATTAATATATATTAGAACCATGTCGCCATAAGAGATGAATTTTCTTTTTTATGCACTGGAGAACTTGTTGGATCTGACAGTTTTGGAAACAAATTGTAATGATGTAGTTATAACAGGTGATTTGAACATAAATTGCATGAGGAAATTTGGAGTGGATCCATTGAATACTGTAAAACGGTGGAATAGATTGATGACAGAAAGAATGTTATGCATGCTTAATAGAACCAAAAAGGGGGATATACCTCATCGACCAACTTGGCATAGAGGAAACCAAGAGGCCTTGATTGATTACATCTATGTGGATGCTGAATTGTTTAACAAAGTGCTTAGTTTTGAGATCATATCACAGGTTGTGAGTGATCATGACATATTGACAACGCAATTGGAGTGGAATAAGGGTGGCATTAAACCTCAAATATTAGCAGCTTGCGGTATGACTCTGAACACAGCCTGCAATAGATTTAGATGGTCTCCTAAAGTGTTGGAAAGTTTACTTGATAGACTGACAAGAGTCTATGACAGCTCAAATGATCGGAACACTGAGCAATCAATATCATTTGTTGATGTTATGCAGATCTTCAAGGTAAAGAAAAATATAGGAAAGAAACATTCTAATAACAATCTCCACACGTATGATCATGATCTTGCAATGCGGAAAGCCCCATTTAGAGCTGATAAAAGAAAAACTAAGTATTTGAGCAATTCAGAAAGAACCCAATGTTTGACAACTATAAAGTGTAACTATAAAAATTGGATTCGGGCAAGATAAGCCCGACTTTATAAGCAAGATGCTGATATGATTCACAAAATTTTGAAATCCAAAAATTCTGTAAAAATGTGGTCTTTGTTGAAAAACACTCAAAATAAAACATTAATGATATCTCAAAATAATCCCATTCCATAAAAAGTGTGGGCAACGTATTACAAGTCATTATATGCTAATGTGAACACCAACCATCCAGTTGTAATGGATAGACAGACACAAGATGTGAACATCCAATTTGAAATAGATGACATCTTGTACTACATTTCAAAATTGTCAGCATCTCAAGCACCGGTTCCTGACGGACTTCCACATTTTGTAATTAAACAACATCCCTTAGCCGGGGGCAAATCTTTAAGGATAGTATGGACACAATGTCTGCCGCCATCGTGGAAGAAGGCTGTAACAATTCCAATATGCAAAAAGGGCTCTAACACTGATCCATCAAACTATAGACCTATTTCGCTTCTCGATATCCCAAGCACATTGTTTGCGAGACTTCTATTGAGAGATTTAAATGAATGGCTAGACAAGAGGGGATTGAGAGATCCAAATCAAACAGGCTTTATGCCAGTGATGGGCACAGCTATAAACCTGCATGTCCTGCAAGCTATTAAGAAGCAAGAACAAGCAAAGAACCAACAGGTATATCTTGACTTTATAGACATCCAGGCAGTCTTCGATTCTGTCTGTAGGAAACTTCTGATTGAAAAACTAATAAGAGCCAATTGCCCTTACCACCTAGTGTTTTGGATAAATCAACTTCATCTAAATACTACTTTACAAATTAGACTCTCAAAGGATGGTACCCTATTGGAGCCAATTGAGACACTGAGAAAATTGAAGCAGGGTTGTGTACTGGCTAGTACACTATTTAACTTCTTCATCTTTGAAATATGTCACGATCTTAAAGAAATGGTATCAGATGCTCCCCAATTAGGAGGTCAGGTGATCCCCTGGTTTTTCTATGCCGATGACCTTGTGTTTTTGGCTAGAACTCCCAGGGTTTTGCGTGCCCTTCTGTCATGTTTATGCAGGTTCGCTGATTCGAACTTACTAAAAATAAATCAAACGAAATGCAAAATCTTGATTCAAGGTATGAAAAATAAAGTAGATAAGAAAGCAAGATCATGGGTCCTTCAGGATGTAATCCTTGAAGTGGTATCTGAATTTAAATACCTCGGTCTCACTGTTAGTAACAGTCTGAGTGACAAACCATACCATCGAGACTTAGATGAAAAAATGAAAACAGGGATTTCTCATTACTGCCGGCAACCACATTCTACTTACAAAAGGTCATACCCATTGTGCTATATGGTGCAGAGACGAGAGACTACAACCCGGAGGAAGTGTGGCAAAAAAAGGAGGAGAAGTTTTGGAAAGCAATCACTGGTATACCACAAACTGTGCCGTCTTCGACATGAATGGGGCATTTTGTCTCTCTACGCCAACTATATGTGGAAATTAATGTCACTATACCTTAAATACCTGATGGTGATGTTAAAAAATTCCATAATGTCAACAGTAGGACAGTACATCTTAGAGGCAGCATGTCCGAATATAACGACCTGGCGGTCGTAAATAAAAAAGGCTATGGAAGAGGCAAATATTGATGCTATTCTCCCAGTGTCTAATCCAGAAAAAGCTGAAAAAAATAAAAAAACTGTAGTGGCACGATTGGATAAAAACAGGAGAATCATGCATGAAATTAAAATCGCTGAGGAACTCTCCACACAGAGTTAAGAAACTTCATTGGGTAGAAGACTACTTAACAAAATGTCCAGACCCAAAAAGTAGGGTGAGCTCCATGCAAATAAGGTTGAATTTATGTCACACAAATTAGATACTTTTTCAGAGGAAAGAAAGTCTAAATGAAGAATGTAGATTTTGCATCAGTCCGAAATAGACAGAGAGCCTAAAACACCTGGTAGCTGAATGTCAGGCCTTACTAGACGTACGCGTGCGGGTCTTAAAACATATGTTTGCAGAAAATCACTTATTAGACTCTGATGATCTAGAGGTTGCTAGAAATGTAAAGTATCAGAAATTAATTCTTTTTGCCAGAAATTAATTTGTGATTCTGTTGAATGTTATGTTGTAAAGCATTTTATATGAACGAATCATGTTCTATTGTTAAATATTTGAAAGGTTGTGTTTTCACAGCCATGACAAATAAAAACATTTTAAAAAAATTAGCAGCTAACACACAGCCTCATTCTAGTATTTGATAAGGATCTGCCCAGTGGTAGCTCAGGAATGAGCAGATGGAATTAGCAGCTAAAACACGGCGGGAGGAAATACAAAATTATGCATGTTTGAGGTTTGCTTTCTAGGGCAATGCAAGAATAACTATCTCTTTAGCGACAGACAGATTGCCATGGTCTGGCTATCACTTAGCACCCCATGCACGCTCTGTGGCTAAGGGACGCGAAAGGCTGAGCTGACTTGCGTGTCTGGTTCAGGATATATGAAAGAAGAGCATGAAGGGTCATCTCTGAGTGGGGTGCTGTGAACTCCCTGCTTTGCCTACCTCCTGGGTTAACAATTATATGTCCATTGCATTAATTGCTTGTTTGTTCCTAGTAGATGCAGTGAGCATCAGTGGATGGCAACCCAGCTCCTCTCTCCAGGACATGTGTACACAGATGTTGACTTAAATTCACAATTGTGCACTTTCTAGAGGAGTCTTTGCCATAATAAGTTGATTATTGAAGCTTATTTCCTGTTCTGTGTGTATGGACGCAATGGCATGCAAGCATTGGACAGTGAGCACCACACACCGTGTGTAATAATAAGCAGTGCTCAGCTACCCTAGGGCTCGTGCGCTATATAAATGCATATTATTATTATTATTATTATTATTATTATTATTACTATTATTAATAAAGATATCCTGTGTTAGGCAGAAACCTGTGCAGTTCCCTTAGGGACCACTGCAAAAAGTTTAAGACCACAGGAGTAAGCAGTAAACCCAATTGGTAGCAGTCTGTACCACCCAGATTTACCTGGTAGCTGTGGCTGAGCAGTCAGACTTCTCTCAAGAAGAGTTAGGCAGCATATAGAGTATACACAATAGGGCTAAAAATACAGTAGAACAAGCAAACACTGACGAGAGCTTTGGTATTAAAAGTATATAATTATTAATTTAAAAACACACTGATGAACATACACTGGCACTAATATCAAGCAAGTTCAAACACAGTCACTATTAGTATATACACCTCCCAAGTTAATTATTCGACAAGTCTAGGTTAAGACACCACTTTTTAGCAAAACAGAGGTGAGCGTGTAACCTTAGATGGCACTCCAATAATTCGTTGAAAAAGGGAGAGGAAAGGCACAGTACATAAATAACACAGTACCAACACTTTTAAAAAACCACCGCAAGTCAAGAAAGGCAGGGCCTACTGTAGAGCCAAAGTTCATAGGCCACACCCACTCTTGGAGAGAGCAAGGTGGAATGTGCCCAAGATCACACAGTGGAAATGCACTCAAAGTCTTTTCGGAAAATGTCAAAAAGAGGTTGGATTCGTTCAGAAAGGCAAAGTTAGCAGGTCTGAAGTCAACCGAGTTGGAAAGTCAAGGATTTACGGGACACCTTGGACAATCCGTTGCAAGGGAGACCAGGCGGGACACAGTACCTGAAATGGTTAGGAAGCTCCAGCGGTGGCAGTTGTTCCTGGCAGTGGGTGCAAGTCGTGGCTTCGACCCCAGGAAGAGATGATCTCGACGAGCAAGAAAGCTGGAGGTCGTTGCACTGCCAGGGAAGAAACCAGCCGTGGAGTTCCTGATTAAAAGGTACGACCCTTTTTTTTGCGGTCAGTAGTGAAGCGTGGCTATCTGGCCGCCGGGGTGCTTGGCACAGGTGATTCGACCACGAAAGGTCCAGGAAGATGAAAAAGGCAAACTGGTTGGTCCCACCAGCTCAAAGGGAAGAAGACTCTCCTGGAAGAAGATCTCTGTTGTCGGGGAAGTGGTGAGTTCGTACAGCAGGGCTCCACCGGTGGTGTCATCGTTGTAGATGGTTCAGCTACTCCCCTCTTCAGATTCTTTAGGTCATGTGGTTACTTCTGAAGTTCCAGTCCCCAAAGCCCTGCTTTTATGCAGAAAAACCCCCATTCAACAGCCTAGCTGTCACTCAAACATGCTAAGTGGTGAGCCGGGTGGCTCACCACTGGGCCAATCACACAAGAGTGTGACTTGAGTTGCCAAGGCAACTCAGTCCAGGGTGCCTAATCCCCCTCCCACACCCCCTGTGGTACCCAGACAGAGTGGCTCCACTTTGGAGGGCTCCTGTGCAGAAGCCTGCCAAAAAGTGAAACAAAGGGCTCGATTTGGGTTAGAGTTTCAGAGACGAACACAAACGCCATTTAAAAACCGAGTCCTGGCAAAAAAGACCCAACTGGGGAATACATATTAAACAAATAACCCAGCGGTATCTTAAACATTGCACCAAAAAGTGGTGTGTTTAAAATCAATGGGAAAATCCCATAACAAATATTCCGGAGGAATATTTCGTGTGATATCCACTGCCACCAGCCAGAAACTCAACAAGGGGGGACTGGACAGTGCCCCTTGGGAAACAGACCCAGAGGCAATCGAATTACCCCCACCAGTACTTCCACAATATGACGGTTTGTACTGGTTCTGTTCACAATTTGAGACTAGTAAAGCCAATGGTGACTTTACATGCCCTGGGAGACAGTAGTCAGTCCCAGGGTATGGAGTCTATGTTTGGGGGTCACTATGACACCCCTTTGTTACTGCACTGAGGGTGCTGTGTACCACACATACAGAAAAACAGATGATACCCTACGGAGTAAAAAGGAACCCCATAGCTCATAAGCACATAAAAAGTCAAAGACGTACCTCAAATCATGCCTAAGAGTGGGAGAAAAAGAGTCTCACTCTTAGCAGGAGAAAAAAAAATAAACCCCAAAAATCCAGCAAAGCTTCTGGGGGACTCACTAGGTTTGGAAAATTAGCCTTAACAGATAATTCTCCCTAACATCCCACAATATACAAAGAACATAAACACAGGACGATGGAGGTCTTATAAAAGATACCTGTAGCATATCATTCGCAATCTCATCAGCATGGCAGGTGCACATCTACAAATCAATAGTTATTGGAAGCACAATTTATGTTTGCATAAGTACATGAAATTCCCTCTTTTGATAAAAGAAATGTAACTTACCTTTGTAGATACGTGGATTGAATATCCGTTTTTCTGCAGAGACAAAAGAGGTCAAAGGTCAAATATGTGCAGCCAATGTTATCATGAACACGATGGCCATTACATATCTCTGAACCAAGAGATGCTTCACATCATATTCAAGTAAAGGCTTTGTGCAGGTAACACCTTAGTTGTATAAAGCCGATCATGGAAGAAATGTAAACAGTATTTGCCATGGACTGCTAAAATAACATGACTTGCACAGCTACAGTGTGAGAACCAAAAATGTGGCACAGTGAGCAGAGTGGTGGTGCTAAGGGACATAGTGACGAACATCTGGGTGGCAGCTCAGTCGGGTGGTGTTTAGGGAAGGAAGAAGGAACATATCTTGGTGAACATCTGGGGTGGCAGTTCAGAGAGGGCAACAGCTTGTCCATGGTAGTCTGGTGCTACTCAGGGAAGGAGTTACATTGCTGGGTGGACATCTGGGGTGGCAGCTCAGTCGGGTGGTATTTAGGGAAGGAAGTAGGAACATAGCTTGGTGAACATCTGAGGTGGCAGTTCAGAGAGGTCAACAGCCTGCTTATGGCAGTCTGGTGGTACTAAGGGAAGGAGTAACATTGCTGGGTGGGCATCTTGGGAGGCAGCGAAGGTGAGTAGTGTTTGGGGAAGGAAGAAGGAACAATGCTTGGTGAACACCTCGGGTGATGTCCCAGTGGTGTTAGTCTAGAAAATACCCTACCATAGAATAGACGATATATTATGTTGGCTGAAAACCAACCGCATCGTATGACCAGCATCGTCAGTAAAGAATTGTCAGCATAACAATAGAGCGTCCATTTTGTAAAAATAGAATTCACCATTTTGTAATTTTGCTTTTTCTTTGCTTCTGTTCAAATGCTTTGCTAAAAGTGAATTCTATTTCGTACTGCTCATGCACAGAGCAAGGCCACAAGTTACATGTTGAGAGACAGCCCAGACACCCCAGGCAGCGATGCACTGTTTCCCTCCCTCCCTCACAAGTCCTTGGAAGTAAGCAGAAAGGCCTTTAATCACTAAACAGATGCCAGGTAGTCTTGCTGGAGCGGCAGAAACTGTCGGCCCCTTTAGATCGAGCTGACCTCTAGCTCACAAATAGAAACCAATAGATAGTAAGGCTTTGAACGTGTCCCTGCTACGAACACAGCTTGCTTTCAGAATAAGAGCACTATGTTCTTGGTAACAAAGAATAGTGTCTGCACCTTCGCAGATCGCAACTGTTGCTGAATAAATGTCTTTAAGGGTGTTATATTTGTCATATTTGTCATAATTGTCAATCATCGAACACTTGCTAAAGAAGATACATTATGGGCGGTTTCAGATGTGTCACTACTGATAATATGATGGTCTTTTTGTATATATGGAACTGATGTAGAATGTTTGCTCTCTTGCGTCCCACGAGGTCTAGGTGACACACATTGCGGGATGTGAGACCCAGTCAGCCGACTGACACTATTTGCTTTGCAATAAACCCTAGATTTTGGGAATTGAACCTCGTGTCTGGTGTATCAGTCCGTTTGTGGTGATTGTGCCTTGTTTCCCTGCACGAGGGTCCCCTAGGGGCCACGTCAAAATGGCGCCGGAATAGGGACCCTCCCCCACTTGCTCCATCGTGTACGATGTAATTTGAAGAAGGCTGAAAAAAACAAATTGAGGACAAGACCGTCAAACCGCGATCGAGAGGTGTTCGGGGCACCCCTGTGGAAGTGATGAGAGACTCCTTTGCAGATCTGTACTCAACCGGTCCCTGATCGACGTGTCCGGCCAGAGAGCAAGAAGGCGACGGTCCCGAAGCGAGGCAGAGTGAGCCAGATACGCAGACACAGCGATCCTTGGTTGTGTCAGTATACGGACGAATTGTGTCTTGGTTGATCAGCTGAGTCGTGCCCCAATTCTAATAGCCCTGATTTTGGTTGAGTGTTGCTCTTGCAAGATCAAATGCCCAGGGTAAGGTATGAAAAAGATTAAAACATGCCTGTGAAATTGCCTTTCTGTTTAGTGGGATTTTTCCACTGCGGTAGACAATCTTTGGAAACTGGCCACGCTGTGCCACCCATAGGGTCGCCAGCAAATGAGATGTATGTGAAGTATGGAATGGGGCAATAATGTTTTGTGAAATTTGGCATAAGCAAACCAGACACGAAGAAGCTTTGCAATGGCCTAAAAATGGAAGTTATGAGATGGCGCATAAAGATTATTTGAAATCAGCATTGCTGCACAAGAAAGCTCGCCCTGGAACATTTGACGTCATTAGAGACTGGAGGAAGGAAGCTATGCTCCGTTTGAGGAGCAGAGAGAAACATGCACGTAGGCACAAATCTAGAGAAGATAAAGCACTAGATCAGGAAGAAAAAGAATGGGATGAGCAAATTAGAAAGGCGGATAGAAGTCTCCAAATGGGCATAGATAAAATATATCCCCAACAAGAATTACATGCATCGGACAAATTAATCAATAAGATTTTAAATGAAAAGAGACAAGAACCTCCCAAACGTAAGACTGACATAATTGCACTAGTGCCCATTGCTCAGCTTTTGCCCCAGCCCACCCCCGTTGTTCAGCCTCCATTACAGCCGCAGCTACCACTCCCCCTTCCAGTTGTACCATCTGCACCAGCCCCTCCTCTCCACACAATCCCACTCCCCCCTCCGCCTACCGAGCTTGAATCAACAGTGAATAGAGAAGACAGGGTGGGGGGAGCAGGGCATGCACAAAACGCGTATGCTAGAATAACCCGTAGTGCGGTCAGCAAAGAGAGGAAGAAGGAGCTGAAAGAACAGGCAGAAATATATATTGACGGAATGATGAGGCCTCATCGCTGGGATCGATGTACGATTATAGGAAGCTCAGTGAAAAACAGGTATTGTTGGAATGCATGGGGGAATATCTGATGGAGAGATGGAAGCAATCAATTGGAATGGTGCCGCCGCAGAAGTTGCAGGACTTGAATGCCTTTGCGCGTATAAGAGAAAGTGATTTAGAGTTTAACATTAAATTGATGAACTGTATTCTGAAATGTTCTCTATGTCTGGGTTTCGAAACAAAGACATAAGAAGAGGTAGGCAAGAGGCGGTACCATATGTACAACAGCAATTGTTTCTGCCGTCAAAACATGTTAGTGAAGAAACAAAAATATGCACACGGGAGGCACTTAGATGGATTACAGATGCCAGCATTCCTACAATGGAGGTGCATGAGAAATTTGATCAGTATACGTTAGGGATGCAGAGGAAGGCATCGCAAGTAATGGTTGAATATCTACAGGATAAGTATGTAGATAAAAAGCAAAGTTGTCCACCTGACTTAACGCCAGTTTATAAGAGAGGATTTACACGAGATACAGGAGTAACTGCCGCATCCCTTGATTTGGCAACAGCGCTGCATATGAGAGAGGGAGAAGGAAATGCAAGTGCAATATTTCCCATGAGGGAGGTTCCACCCACTTTTGTGCCGAAAGTAGAAATTCCTGCCGCAGGTGGACATCCAGCGCAGGTGACAGAAGCACATTATACAGCACAGTATGTACATGTCCCTTTCTCCAGACAAGAGGTGACTAATATAAAACAAACGATCCCTGATTTGAGAAAAATTCTGGTGGGATTCTATAAAGAAATCGAGTCCTATTTGAAATCGTCCATTTTTACTATGAACGATATTGACCTGATATTCCCAGTAATTTTACGAAACAAATAAGAAAAGTAGATGATCAGGAGAGTTTCGGTGATACGTGGGAGAATTTCGCAAAAGAGGATGCGGACAGGAAAGCAGGCGAAAAACCATCGTCAAATATGGCAGCATTACCAGCACTGATAATACAGAGATTGAAGATTATAGTTCCAGAGATGAGAATTGTATGGGACAAACTAACTGCATGTGTGCAGGACAAAGATGAGTTGGCTACAGACTAGTTCAACAAATTTGAGGAAGTGTTTACAGATTTTAGCAGGCAAGATTTAAGTACTGAGGCGGGAAAAAGACTATGGGCCTCATTAGGACCCAGGCGGTAAGGGGTTTACGGCGGCGTAAACAGCGCCGACCCTTACCACCTGATTCCGAGGTCCCTTAGCGCCATGGAGGATTTAACACCTGCTTTTAGCAGGTGTTAAAATCCATGGCGCTAAGGGACCTTGTTGTTAATTACGCCACCGTAATTTACGGTGGAGTAATTAACGCCTTCCCCACTCCCATTATGCCCTATGGGGCAAAAATGGGAATGGGGAAGGGTAAATGGGGATTGGGGACTTACCGCCCCACCAACCTCGGAATGGGGCGGTAAGTCCGCCAACCACCATGGCGTAAACATAGTTTACGCCATGGTGGTAAAGGTACGACCCAGGCGGTAACTTACCGCCTGGGTCGTAATGAGGCCCAATTTGTTGACAAATATGTGAGAGGATTGTTACCTCTGATGCAAACCTTGATAATGACATCAGAAAGTGCATGGCAAGCAAAATTACTGAGTGAGGTATTACACATGGCCCAGTATTATAAAAACATAGTGAATACGGAGAATGAAAAAGAAGTAAAAGACAGAGTGAATCTAAAAACAAGGGTGTTACTACAGCAGGTAGCAGGTCATAATAGAGGAAGAGGAAATGCACAAGGGAGAGGAAGTAATTTGAACATGCATGGAGGTGTGCATATTGTAGTGGAGAGGGTCGTTGGCGAGCATAATGTCCACACTTGCAAAAATAAGAATGGGTATGGCCAGAGAAGACAGAACAGAGGTCGCCTGGGAGCACAGGGGCAGGATAGAAATAATAGTATGCAGCAAAACCCGAATAAACAAGGAAATGGCAACCAGAATCAGAACCAAAATCAGAATCAGCACAATGGAGGTGGGGACGGGAATATTTTTGATACTCAACCAAATACATACTATTCTGATGACTAGACATCAGATGATGTATTGTTCCCTCGCTAGGATAGCCCAAGACAGGGGTCGGAACCAGTGTCTATTCCCGTTGATCAGAAAGGACCCTACGTAGAAATGAAAGTTGGGAATAAGGAGCATAATTTTTTTGTGGACACAGGTGCACAGAAGTGCTCAATAGACCACCACTTGGTTCCAGGAATACCACTGTCAGGGCAAAATAATGTTTCAGGAGGGTTTGCAGGCATCCCAGTAATTAATCCTGTGTCCCAATCGGTACAGATAACGCTAGGACCATTCACTGAATATTGCCCGTTCTTGTTCACAGAAAATTGTGGCGAGAACTGGTTTGAACTTATTAAAGAAATTAAGTGTGCTTATCCATTGTACTCCTGATGGAGTGTTTTTGACAATAGCACCACAAAATGTACCAGTGTCCGAGTTCCTGTCTAAACCACTGCCAACAGAGTTAAGACATGTACCAACTTGTGTATGGGCAATGAATGATAATGATGTTGAATGTCTGAAAATTGAGTCAGTGAAGATCATTTTGAAAGAGGGAGTAACATTGCCACAGATTCCCCAGTATAAAATTTCAGTTCAGGGTGAAAAAGCATTGAAATGTATTGTCTCAGATTTAATTAAAAGGAACGTTATTGAAGAGATTACTGGTAGCACTTGTAACAGCCCTATTCTTCCAGTTTATAAGAAAGGAGGTAATGAAATACCGTTCCATTTTATAATTGATCTACACACATTGAATAAAGTAGTTGATCCCCAGTTCCTGTTGGTCCCAGATGTCACTACCATTTTGACTATGATTCCTGCTTCGGCTTCATATTTTAGTGTAGTCGATCTGAAGAATGCATTTTTTAGCATTCCAGTACATAAGGATAGCAGATACCTATTTGCTTTCACCCTAGGGGGACGTTCATTCACATTTACACAAAGTCCACAAGGTTATACTGAGAGTCCAAGTATTTATAGCAGGGCATTGAAAGAACAACTAGACATGTTAGAACTACCAGCAGGGTGTGTACTATTGCAGTATATAGATGATGTGTTAATTGCTGCTGAAACAGAGGAAATTTGTAAAAAAGGAACTTATTTGTTTTTGTCGCATTTAGCAAAGCATGGGAATAAAGCATCTTTGAAAAAATTCCCGTATTGTCGAAAGAAGGTGGCCTATTTGGGCTAACTAATTTCGAAAGAGGGGAGAAGACTGACACCAGAAAGGATAGAAAGTATCTCTGGTATGCCCATTCCAAAAAACACAGAAGGGAGTCAGAGCCGTAATAGGCATGGCTTCCTATTGCCGCTAATGGATAGCACATTTTGCAATGATTGTGAAGCCAATGGTGACATTGACAAAGAAGGATGTGTTGCCTTTGCATTGGAGTGAGGAATGTCAGAAAGCATTTGATCTGCTCAAATTGGCGTTGTGCTCCGCCCCAGTTTTGGGCACACCAAATTATGAACACGTTTTTAAATTACTTGATGAAAATGAAGGCTGCACGCTAGCTGTTTTGACACAGGAACAAGGTGAAAAAATAGACCATGCAGTTATTTTTCTTCCGCGCTGGACCTTGTAGCATGCCCTTTGCCGCGTTGTTTGCGAGCTGTCACTGCAGCTGCGGCGTCAGTGAAACGAACCGAAGGAATGGTGTTGGGGCACACTCTAATTTTGATGGTGCCACACACCATAGACGTTCTCTTAAACAGAACGCAGACTCAACATCTTACATCAGCTAGTTTGACTAGATATGAAATTGTCCTATTCGCCCCATATATTCAGATTCAGAGTTGTTGCGCTTTGAACCCTGCAGAATTGATGCCCCTGCCCAGTGAAGAAATAGGTGAAAATGAATCATCTCCCCATGAGTGTTTAATGGTTACTGAAGAAGAAACAAAGGGAAGAATTGACCTAACAGACACCCCACAGAAAGAGCAAGATGGAGATCTGTTTTGTGACGGCTCCTGTTTCAAATTACCTGATGGCAAGTCAACTGCTGCCTATGATATCACGATGCTAAAAACTATTGTAGAGAGCAAAAGGATCCCACACAATTCAGCGCAGGCAGGAGAGATAATAGAATTGATGAGTGCATGTGAAATATGTGAAAAATTAAATGGAAACATATCTAATGACAGTCAGTATGCCTTTGGGGTGGTGCACAATTGTGGCCGACTTTGGGCTGAGAGGGGTTTCCTAACATCACACGGATCTAGAATCCAACATGGCCCTTTGATAGCGTGATTGCTGTCTGCACTTATGTGTCCAAAGCGACTGGCGATAATAAAATGCCAAGCACATAAAAAAGTAACATGTAAGGTGGGAGAAGGAAACACATTTGCAGACAAGATTGCAAAACCAACTGCCACTGACTTGAGAACAACAATGTTGATAGTACAGTCGGACGAAGTGCCCGTCATGATAGAGAATGGGATTGCTACAGTCAAAGAAATGCAGGCGGATTCAACTGCCAAGGAGATGGACGGGTGGGCTAAGGGCTCTGCAGAATTAGACATGGAAGGATGTTGGGTGGACAAAGAGAATAGAAAATGGATGCTGCCCAACTCCCACATAACTGCAATGGTCACCATGGCCCACAGTCCCACACACATCTGTGCGAAGAAAATGGTTCAGCATTTAACTACGGTATGGCAGGAAATGCACATAAGAAAGAATGCAGAAAGTCTAGTTCAGAACTGTATAACATGCCTGCAACACAATGTTGGAAAAGGAACAGCTACTCCAACAGGGAGTTCTGGCCCCCTCTATGTCTTTTCAGGTGATCCATTTTGATGTTAAAAGAGTATTTTTCCCGGTTCGGCCTGCCACGAGTCATATGGTCGGATAACAGCCCGCATTGTGTTGCTGCCGTGATACTACAGATTTCTGCAGGCCTTCAGATCGATAAAAGATTCCACTGCGCCAGGCATCCAATGAGTGCTGGGCTTGTTGAGCGCCAGAACAACATATTGAAGAGTAAAATAAGCAAAATATGCGCAGGGAGCAAGCTGAGATGGACAGATGCGTTACCCCTAGCTTTGGTGTGCATGCGCACATCTGTGAAATAAGGACTGGGCTCTCCCCGTATGAAATTGTGATGGGGAGACCTGCTAATGTTTGGTGCAGCCGCGGCGGTTGAGTGAAATAGAATATCCTGGCTTAGTACATATTGTAACCTTTTAATACAGAAGCTTTGTTTGATTCATCAGCAAGTGTAGGAGGATCTTCCTGTCAGATATACTGGTCCAGGGCATTGCCTGCAAAAGGGAGACTGGATCCTCATCAAAAAACTTTGAGCGGATATCATCGCTTGCACCAATATGGCGAGGGCCCTATCAGGTTCTCCTGCCAACACAAACAGCAGTCTGTGTGGATGGTCGAAAGGCATGGATACATGCCACGCATGCTTAGAAAGTTCCATTGCCAATGAAAGAACTGCCTGATCCAGACGACAAGAAAGTGCAGCTGCCTCTGACTCGAAGAACATAATTGCCAGTTCTTTGCCGCAAAATCTGACAGAGCCTGAGAGAAAGCCTGAGAGAATTGCTAAAGAGGAGAAAGAGCTGGGTGCGCCTCAACTTTGCCCAGTTGAATCTGCAGCACAACAGGTTGACACGAAGCCTGCATCAACGCTTTGGCGCCCACCATCACTTGCTGCGCCGCAGTCTAACATTGAACCTGAATCTGGAAGTACACCTGCACTATTCATCGATCACACAGTACCCAGAGCAATGCGGTACAACCTATGTTCTCAAAATCGAGAGTGATCTGACCTTCGTGTTTGATTTTGTTGCCTCTATTTCCCATCACAGATGAAGTGGGAATCGCAGGCCTAGGGGAGTGGAGCGTGGGGGTTGTACAAATTCGACAGCTCTGGAACGCGGCTTCCCGGTGCTATCTCTGTGTGAAAAATAAAAAAATAAAAAATCCATGTGTTGATCACCCCGTACAAACGAGCGGGGCTCATACGGTATGAAGGCAATTGATGTTTGCTCTGGTGTCTTATGAGCAAAGTGCAGGAGCACGATAAATCTTGCCTCATGTTTAGCAACCCAGGCTCTCGAGAACTGGCCTAAACACTTTGTTTATATTTTGCTGATGATGTAGTAGATATAGAGATTATAAATTTGCCGAGAAAGAATTGTCTGAAAAAATGTATGCTATTCACTATGATATTCATGTGTATTATGAGTGTACTAGCACCCATATCAGTAGTTCTGGTATTATGGTATTTAGAGGAAATACATCCAATAGGGGTGTTTCTACATATTTGAAATGATCCTGTCACCGAGAGCCTAGTCCATGTAAACTCTTATACCTTGTCCCCAATGGAAGAAAGACATAGCGAAGAATATGGGAATAATATGTTACTTCTGATAATGAACATGACATACTCAATCTTGGGAAAGAACAATTGTTGGGTGAGTACCTATATACCACAACATGGTGGAAAGTGAATAGGTTGGTATGTGCAGCCATTGCCCTTAAGTTCAGCATGTCATGCATCATTAAGTGCATTATATTATGGAAATGGAATAAGAGTGAAACGGGTCGATTAGATAAGACAAATATGAACGAATTTGAAGAAATGGTAATGAAACCTGTAGGTTGCTCCATATTTAAAAGAGAAAGAATGATAACACCAGTAGTAACACCACAAGATAGACTGTATGTGCCCTATAAATCATCAGTGATTGCGTTTCACATGAACCCACTAGATAATAAAGATGCAGTGCCCCCCTCACATACAATAAATTACAGTCCTCGCACTGTTCCATTTTGCTTGCAAAAGAAAGGCTCCTATTCAATAGGGGCATACAATAGGTGCATGAATATTGCAAATTTTGAGAGAGAGGAAGAACCTGTATATGTAGGTGACCCTGTCTACTTCATATGTGGGGAAAAAGCGTATCCATGGTTGCCTAGAAATTGGGGAGGTACCTTTTACTTAGGGATCCTTTTCCCCAGGGTATTTCTTGCAAAAACGTCAGACATAGCAAGATTATCTAGGTCAAGGCCACGACGAGAGGAGGAAGGAGGATTAATTGGAGAAGATATAGCAAAATCATTTATACCATTTTGGAGTCAGGCAATTAATTAGTATAATATAAGACAACTGTCCAGAATTTTAGAGAGAACAATAAATGGAACAACGGACATATTGTATACTATGGCTCTGGAGGAAAAAGCAGTTAGATTAATGACACTTCAAAATAGAATGGCTCTTGACATAATTTTGGATGACCGTGGAGGAGTTTGCAAATTCGTAGGGTCATTGTGTTGTGTATTTGTGAGTGACTCCTCCCATATGATTTTGAGGCAATAAAAAAGTTACACGTCCTGAGCTCTAACCTCCACCCCCAGCAGGTAGTTGGGAGCTGAACATAAGCTCCTGGTTTTGGGAATTATTACGCTCATGGGGATGGAAATTAGCTGCAACTTTAGCAGCAGTCCTCAGAATCTTCCTAACATGTTGTTGTTGCATACATTGTCTACCAATAATTTGCACTGACATAAGTGATGAATGCATACACATGGTGACACAAAAAAGAACTCCCAAAGTCATGACAATCACGAACCATGAAAAGCAGACTGTGAAAAAATGCATGTCAATTAATATTGATGATGATGATGATGATGACGATTATATGAGTATGCCGAGTTAAGAATCAGATACATGGTCAGAGAAAGACGCGATGTATGGTTGATGCGTTTGTCTTATGGCCAAAAGGAAGGTTTGTTAGTCTAGAAAATACCTTACCATAGCATAGACGATATATTATGTCGGCCGAAAACCAACAGCATCGTATGACTAGCATCGTCAGTACAGAATTGTCAGCATAACCATAGAGTGTCCATTTTGTAACAAGAGAATTTGCCATTTTGCAATTTTGCTTTTTCTTTGCTTGTGTACAGATGCTTTGCTAAAAGTGAATTCTATTTCATACTGCTCATGCACACAGCAAGGCCACAAGTTACATGTTGAGAGACAGCCCCGACAGCCCAGACAGTGATTTACTGTTTCCCTCCCTCCCTTGACGTGTCCCCTAGGGGACCCTTGTGTATTGAAACAAGGCACAATCACTACACATGAACTGACACGCCAGACACAAGGTTCAATTCCCAAAATCTAGGGTTTATTGCAAAGCAAATAGCCTCAGTCGGCCGACTGGGACTCACGTCCCGCAACATGTGTCACCCAGACCTCGTGGGACGCAAGAGAGCGAACATTCTACATCAGTTCCATATATACAAAATGACAATCATATAATCAGTAATGTCACATCCGAAACCGCCCATAATATATCTTCTTTAGCAAGGGTTTTGGTGATTGCCAATTATGACGAATATGACACACTCAAAGACATTTATTCAGCATCAGTTGCAATCTGTGAAGGTGCAGACACTATTCTTTGTTAGCAAGAACATAGTGCTCTTGTTCTGCAAGCAAGCTGTGTTCGTAGTAGGGGCGGCAGCAAAAGTGAGTAGTGTTTGCTGAAGGAAGAAGGAACGTAGCTTGGTGAACATCTGGGGTGGCAGTTCAGAGAGATAAACAGCTTGTCCATGGCAGTCTGGTGATACTCAGGGAAGGAGTAACATTGCTGGGTGGACATCTGGGGTGGCAGCGCAGTCGGGTGGTGTTAGGGGAAGGAAGAAGGAACAAAGCTTGGTAAACATCTGGGGTGGTGTCTCAGTGGGGTGCTGTTTAGGGAAGGAAGAAGGAACATAGCTGGGTCAACATATGGGGTTACATGTAAATTGTAATGTGTTGGCTAGATGTGTGTTTAAGTATTTTGTCTTTTTTTGTTTTTTTTGTTTATGGTCGTACGAAAACCTTTTGCAAAATAGTCTCATTAAGAATTAATAAAGTGCTTTTAATTAGTGTTCAGTTATTAATACAATCTTCACTATATTCGGGGACAATGATTGATAGTTATATATTCATTTTTATCTATCCTTTTCTGTGAAAAGCTTATTTCTTATGTATGAACCAAAATACTATACAAGAAATACACATATATTATGCTTTTCTGCAATGTATCATTATGTAGAGACCTGGAAATACAGCCCTTGTCATTAATATAAGCCTAAAGGGTTTCAATATAGTAAATGAGAGATATATGTAATATCTGAGAGCATTTAATAATCAACATGTAGATTGTTCTAATGGACTCTGGCTACGCAAATATCAAATTCACTGACTTTGTGGATGCTATTTTTTTCTCAAAGAATACTCATATCATTATCACACAAACAGACTACCGAGAGGATGCTCAAGTACCAGTCCCCCTCATTATTAATACATTGTGACATATTCTCATTATGTTTCTGCAGTGTTTGTGTTTGTACTTCCCTTACCTGAACAAATCACTCCAGCTTCTCTTCTCAGCGTTACACAGGCATTGTACCCCCAGCCTCCATGTGGACATTGGTGGAGAGAAGTCTCGTTTCCTCTGCAGTCGACATCACTCAGCCAAACCCGCCGGGTGCCTTCACCAAAGGCACCACGATGTGCTATTATTACTCGTTCAGGTGATCCGCATCCAAGCTCTCTGCAGACCACCTGTGCATCCTCGTAATCCCAGCCAATGCTACACACCGCTCCCCATTGGTTCTCGTGTTTAATCTCCACCCGTCCGCTGCAGGCATCACCGGCATTCACCAGACGGAGCTCATCAGCACCACCTGTGAACCGAGGGGAAGAAGGGAGAAGAGTTTTAATGAAGTAACGGAGTGACTATGAATGAGTGTGAGGTGGGCATTGACCCCAGGTGTACACCCAGCCTGGTTCCCATTGTTTGCATAGAAATGCTTGCTTGAAGCAAGACGGAATTAGATTCCATTATAACTCAGTGTATCATATTTCTGAGACCAGATCACATGTTTACTGCTTGCAAATTTGCAAATAAAAAGTTTTAGAATTATTTTTTAAATAATATCATCAAATTCATCAAATATCATCAAATTCTTCTTTTGTTGGAAGTAGGGCTGTACCGAATAGCATATTTAGTATTCGGCCGAATACCAAATAGTTTGTCAACTATTCTGCCAAAGCCGAATAGTTGCTTTATTTAATAAATCATGTTCCAAACTTCAAAAAGCACACTTATAAAAAAAACAAATAAAGCACAATTTTAAGTGCATTCTATACTTTTATTTGTCTTCATTGTAATTAATGTAGCATCTTTATTTAAAGTATAAAAGCCAGAAATAAAGCAGATTTAACCATAATGAAGGGACCAAATGTACAGAAGATTGTTGCATATTCGGTGGCAGTTAAAGTAGGAACCTTCACAAATACAGAAGGACTGCCTTTGGGAATCAGGTGCATTGCATTCGCTATCCAGTTGCAAAGTCGATGCGGTCGAGTTTTGAAACTTCTTTGCAGCTTACATAGAAATGTATAAAATTGTCCATGTTGGATCTGAAATGCGTGAACTCCATCTCACAACTATTTACCCAACCCAAACAAATGCTGCTCACTTTTCACTTATCTTAGCCACTCTTTCTCGCCAATACACAAACATATGCAACTTATAATTCCTGATAAAATATCAGATAATGTTAAACTCAGGACTCAAGTCCTTAAAAAAAGAAAAGGGGGGACTTAGACGTACGCAATGGGAAGTGACATGACAGGAACTGAAAGTATCTATGCACATTTCTTTCAGTTTGTATATTCCAACTGAAAAAAGTACACGTTGCATATACACATTCACCAAAAGAAAATATGTTCCTGTATTGTTGCAGACTAAGTATAAAAGATGAGCACCTTTTATGTCTAAGAATCTGTAACAAAACATGCCCTAAAGAGCAGATTACAATATAAGATATTTTTCGGCTGCGTGATAGCAATTTGTCTGCTCTAATTCTATTCAGTTTTGCAAATTGAAATCTATATTTGCCTTTTTGAGTACAATGTTGCATTGTATTCAAATGAGAATGTCAAAGTATTCGGCAAGAGCCGAATAGCAATAAAACTATTCGGCCGGGGCCGAATAGCTTTGTTTCAGCCGGAATTCGGCCGAATACTTACTCGAAGCCGAAGTTCGGTACACTCCTAGTTGGAAGTAACTGGTACATTGTCTCAGATAGTTTGGTATATTTGAAGGCCAGGTTTTACTTTTAGTGCTGCCACTCAGTTTGCCTCATATGCCTGGAACCACAAACATAATACCTCCAATGTTCTAAATTATATTAAATTTTGCAAATACAACATTTTTTAGTGAATCGAAAGCAATAGATTGTTTTTCAGGCACTGCTGTGCCTTCCATGTGTGGGTCTTGTTTGCATAGAAACATTTTAGAATTCTCTGGAGGCAGGAGGGGAACATATTTGGTGGCTGTAACACATTGCACCTTCTTTCCCTTCTTTTTTTGGCTAGACCAAATACTTGTTTGTTTCAAAGTTGCCAATGAAAAGTCTTAAAACCCCTTTAGAAAAGTGAGTGCACTCAGTGTTTGCAAGAGTAGGTGTAGTAGTTTTGCAGTAGGTCCACCTACATGCTACTTAAATGGAAAACCTTTAGTATAATTTGGAGGTAGGAAGTGAATACATTGATTCAATAGCTAAACCACATTCTGCCATTATTTGTGCCTAATAGGTGAAATTATTTGTAAATTAAAGGTTTTGGAAATGTTTTTAGCTAAAATGGTCTATGCATCTATAAAGGATTGTCCCCTCTTTTTGTGGCCATTCTCCATATGTGCTTCTTGTGCCATGAATATTAGAATGTGTTGGTGGAAGGAAGAGATTATATTCAGTGGTTGTAGCTCATTGCACCATATTTTTGGGGAAACACCAAACACATGTTGCTTTTGCTGTTAAAATAAAAATCTATTTGCAAATGAAACATCTTAGAATTATATCAGTAAATGAGCAAACTCAGAAATCAATTTAGGTAAGGCTATGCCAACAGTGTCTGCAACTTAGGGTGTTGTCTTTTTCAATTATGTCAACATACTTGTTTGTAAAGTAATATCTTACATTCTGTAAAGGTATCCATATATTACATTCAGTGGCTGTAAAACAGTGCATCAAGTTCCTGTGGTCATACGAAACATGTTGCCAGCAATCTTGAAAATACATTTTATACATCTGTTTGGAAATAAAATGTTTAGAATTCTTTCAGCAAATAACATCTTTAGAAATATTTCGAGTTAAGTCTATGCATTCAGTGTCTTCAGCCATGTGTGCATTCCCTGTTTAAGTCTGCAATCTAAAGACTGAGGGTCCAAGTCATGGAATAAATAGGGTACTTGCTTGCCAAACAGCACGCAAATCTGCGTTTGTCAATTCATGGAAACAAATGCACGTTACTTTTCCAGGACTTGCATGGGGTTTGTGCAGGATTGGCACTTCTCTGCGAGCGGTCAAGCGCCTTGTGCGAGACACCACTTAGAGCGTGGGCGAGGTTGTTGTATAGGGCGGAGTAGGGGGCGTAAAATGGAAAATGAGAAGAACATGAAAAAAGTGGGAGTTCCGAGGGCCGGCCTGCAGGCAGTTCTTCGCACGCCCACAATTGTGTGGCACAAGACATATTCATGGATTGTAACGCGCAGCCTCTCAGAATAGAAATGGCCGTGCAAATCCCTCAATCTCTGCACCACCCGAAGGCAGGCGTAAGTACAACTGCACAAAGCAATTGCATCGCAGAGGTGGGTTTGAAGGTCGGATTTTGGTGCGTGTATGAAACTGGGGTTCCAATCTAATTTAGGGGTGAGCATACGCAGTGCAACGGGTTGTCGGTATGTTTTGAGGGGGTTTGCACACAGATTTTCGGAGTATACACTGAGTTACAAATTTTCATACGCATGTTTTTGGGGTGTCGGCAACAGTTATGGGGGACTGTGTGCAGGGTCCCAAGATGCAGGCTCACTTGCGGGGGAGCCCACGTACTGTTTGAAGGGAGCATGTAATCACGCTCTCTTAATACTTATAGTGTATGAACTGAGAAGTAAACACCTTTCGACCTCTACCATACCACCGCTCTTGACCTGACCACCTCTAGCAGCATATAATATGCTGCAGATCTTAACTGCACTACCTCCTCGTCCTCGCCAGTTACGCTTGCCGCTGCCCCAGTCTTGTCCCAAGCACAGTGTTCCATCTGCTCCTACTTCCAAGACTATGACAATGATTACATACTTCTTTGACCCCAAAATACTGAAGCCCTGTTGGAGAGAATTCTCATACAATGGCTAATTTCCCTTACCTAGTGAGTCCCCCAGCAGCTTTGCTGGAGTTTATTTTTTTCACTTGGGAAGAGTGTGAGCTTTTCCCCCACTCTTACCCATGTTTTGCCATTTGTTTTTCATCTATTTTTTGTGATTGTGGACTCTGGAGTACACCACTTCAGTAGCCCCCTCCTTTTGTGTGTTACACAGCAACTTCAGTGCAGTGACACAGGGTTGTCTTTTAGACTTCCCACCGACACCATTTCTGGGGATGACTACTGTCCCCCAGTAAAGGGTAAAGTTGCCATTAACTTTTCATAGTCATTTAACCACAGATCAAGTACAACCCATCTTACATGGAGTATTGGAAAGGGTTACTTCTTAGCCCTTTTTATCTTTACCTCCTAGAGCTTTGTTTTGCTCTTTTATCAATTAGACTTGGCTGGTGGCAGTGGTATCTACCCTAACTTTTCTACCGAGTTTATACTATCTAAACGTGGTACTGTTTTAGGCTATTATATTAGCCTCGAACATAAACCCGCTTGACCAAATACTCTTTCTTTTGGCTCCGGTTGGGTTTATTCGCCATTTCTTTTTGTTAAAGTCCTTGTGTTTTACTTTACGTGGCAAACCAGGTTTGTCTTCTTTGTTCACTGTCTTTTGGCGGGCTTCTGCCAAGAAGCCATCCTCTAGGTGCCTGGTTGTCTAGGTGGGCTGAATGTGAGGTGAGGGTGTAATCACCCCCTGCACAGGGTATCCTAGGAAACCCAAGTCACACTTTGTCATGAATGGCTGAGGTGGTTGTCCGGGCTGGACAAACCCCCTGCTGCGTGATTGACAGCCATGCTGTGTGAATGGGGGATTTTCGCATAAAAAGCAGGACTCTGGAAGTCAGAGTCGCCACTGGAATTACAAGGAACTGAAGAGAAGCGGATAAGAACACGGCTGCTGCAACTACCCCGTCCCGGTGAAGCACTGCTGCAGTCCGGAGCTATCTACCCTTCAACGACCAGAGAATATCCAGTCCGGAGTCTTCTTCCCTTGAGCCCGGTGGGGTCAACCAGCTCATCTTCCACAGCCAGAGGATCCTCTTCGTGGTCAAAATTGCTGTACACTGCTGTAGTGGTCCAGATAGCCATCTGAAGAGCCTCTCCTGTTTTAAAGGAGTGCACCTTTTATTCACCGTCACTGCTGCTGGCTTCGTCCCTGCATAGTACAGACCCCTCCAGACGTCCTCCTTCTCATCACCACGACTGAAGCACCAGGAACCGTGGGACTGCAGGAAGCTACCAGGAACAACTGCCGTGGCACCAGCTTCTTCCTTGAATAAGGTACTGTGTTCTGCTTCGAGGAGCTAGGGTGAATCCCTTTTCTCCTCCTCCAAGGATTGCCCTTACCTTGCCTCCTTCTTATAACTTTTGCTTCCTCTGTTGACAATATATAAGTACTCCTGGCAAAATTGAAACTTGAACTGTCCGACTGTGTGATCCTTGACAACAGGAAACCGGTTCCACTTGACACTGGCTCCGGCCTATTGACTCTTGTATTTCTGTCAACGAGTGTTCTCTGATTCTGTCTGCCCTGACAAAAGTATTGCCTATGATTATTGCCTCTTACTCTCTCTTGCTAACTCAGGTGCTAAGTGTGTTTTTGCCCCGGTAACGTTTCTTGCCGTGGATATGCGTATCTTTAGTAAGACCGAACTCTCATTACTGTCAAAAAGTGAATGCATATGTATTCCCGGTAACGTCTTTTGTTTCACAACACCGGTCCGTTAAAACATAGGCTACTTACCTTGATTTATACTGTACCTAGTGAATTGGTTGTGTGTAGTGTATTTTACATGTGGTTTTGAATTTAGTGTTGTGTTTTCTAACAGATGGTTTAATAATAAATGTACTTATATTTTTTTACCTGAAACCTTGAGTCAGTGCTTGCTTGAGTCACAGTAATTGTGGTCCCTTTGTGTAATCTCTGCTTTTGCTCATATACTCTTCAGATAAGCTTGGCTGCTCCACCACTGCTATCACTCTGACATAGTAGTACAGGCTTGTACCAAAGGCGAACTTATATTAAGCTAAATGAGTAGTTTAAAGAGATGAACTTTGTACATTTTAGTCTATACATTAGGTCATCACAGATGTGATTTGGTTTGCTGACCTTTGTTAAAATGTTTCCTCATGTGACTGTCAAATGCAACAGCTAAGCATAATACATAAATAAAACACCTGACACAAACTTACCTTTTCGCAAAGAAAGCTTGCTCGTGGTTTAGAAGCTGCACTTTCACACAGAAGCACACAGAAGCACATGCTATTTTGATCCAGCTGCTCTAAAGAATGAATCATAAACGTGTGTACATATGTACATTCTTGACACGTAGAATATTAGTGCAGAGTTAGCATGATGAAGTGACCTGCTATCCACGTAACATCTGGAATTTAGGTACATATATGTCACCATTTTTTGTTGTCATAGAGAGAGACTGTGATGGCTTTGCTATCGTGTTCCTTCCCACTTAAGTGTAAATAAATGTGGTTTTGCTAAAATGCAAACTTTAAAATCACAGTGTTGGATTCTCAAATCTGTTTTGTTTTATTATTTCCAAACGGGGTGAACCCAAACTACATTTGTAATTGTTTACAAATTACCTACGAGACTCCTCCTTACCTGCCTTTATCATTGGCAGAGGGTCTGTAATCACACTAACATTCATTCAAAATTCTCTTGTCAGGGTTTTTTTGTACAGCTTCAAGGATGAAATGAAGTTACAAAAACTACCTTGAACGAAATTAATCTGAAACTTGTTTCCATTTGAGGGTACTCTGAAAAGCGGGTTTAACATGAAAGACAAATTTATGGTGTCCTTGCAAACTCCAGATCACATTTTGCTTAGATGTTCAATAATGGACTGGGTTACTGTCTGCCACTAAGTGAAACGTCCATGTGTTCTCACTCTTTAAAAGCCAATTTACCAGTGAAGAAAATAATTTCCCTCATGCCGAAATGAGTAACGATAGTAACCCCAGTGAAGAAAGTGTCAGAAAGTTAAATATAAAATCTAAAAACAAGAACCTCAAGCCCACAAATAATAGTCCAATCTGTGACCCAGATAGAAGTGAACAAACCCGATCATGAAAACACTGAGAAAAACGAATTAACTAATGAACACAGAACCAGCCTCAACTCAACTAACCACCTATGCCTGGAAGCAGTTATCCTTGATCACATCTGAGCTATCCTCCTCCTGCCCTAGTTGCTACTAACTGGAGTCCAGAGGGTTGTTCCCACCACACCCATGCACCCCTTAGAAGAGGGATATCATTTGGCACCCTGACGATGTCTATCATGTGTCCCAGTCTCTGCTGCAAACCTCAAATAATTCCCCAAATGCACATAAACTCTGCCTCTCTTTCCTCCATCCTATATATTAACCTTTCATACCCTGCTGACTTTAACATCGCCACCTCCCAGGTGAGCTCATATACCGAGAGTCCTTTAAGACGTGGTAGCAATACTTAGAGGCGCGGGGGGATGCAGATGTTACTCAAACATCAATAATCAAAACGACTCAGGAAGTTGGCAAAACTGCCTTCTGTTTTATTATTATTATTTTGTTTTGATGTGATATAGTTTTATAGACAAAATTTTACACATTAAGCAAAATACAATCGACTAAAATGTGTGGAATTTAGCTTTCCATATATGATATATAAACATAAAACAATAATTAAAACGAGATGATAAAGCAATAAAGTAATAAAGCAACGAAGCAATAAAGCAATAAGCGAAAGAAGGAAATAAATTAAATCAAAATAAAATAAGAGAAGAATAAATACTCACTAATCATATTTACATTTAATTTCTAATCCCTTTCACATTAACATTTCGTTGTAGTTATTCAAACTTATTATTTTGTTCATAATCCTTCACTTATTTACTTTGTTTACAGTCCTTACATCAGTTCGGCCAAGCGATCATTCCAAATTCATAGTTTTATCTGCATCATTCCACACTGTAAAAAGAGCCATTTCTAATCTAGTGTTAAGAGTGTGAATTCCATATCCAGAATAAGATCCATACTATGCACATAATCACCATAGTTTATTATATAGCTGGTAGTCATAGTAGCACAGCCCGTAAGTATGTGTCTCGCTGTTTCAGGGTCAGCATGGTTTTTACACAGCCTGCAATATCTGTCTACCTTGGGTACTAACCTCTCCGGCCCCATGGCCTCTAGGGTAGGTAGATGGTTAATGCGTAGTAGTATGAATCGCCTGAGGTACTCTGATGGACATAGGTTCAGGTATTTTTGTGCTTTTGTTAAAGTAAAAAGGACATTTGACACAAACCCATAGCTTTTTAGGCTTTCTGAATGTAAGAAATTGTTCTGGCAGTCCCACAGTTTTAATTGTTTGTGCATGTGGTATTTCATGTACTCATAATCATTTCCCCCAAAGGCGGTGACCAACTCATTACCTCAAACAACCTATGCATTTCTGCTGCCAACTTAGATTGTGTTCTATCGCCCATGTCCTCCTTAAGGGATTTTAATAATGCATTTGTAGGGCTATTCCGAATTTTGATGTATAATTCTGCCCTTTTCCCCAATACAATCGCTTTTAGCGAGGAGATTCCCAGTCCCAACCTAAGGATAGCCATGGATATATATTGTGGGAGACCCAATAGCCTCCCCCAAAATTTCCCTTCAATGATCTGTAGCCACTCAAGATTCATAGTAATCAGGGACTCCAGGCCATAAGTTATCATGGGCACTGTACACATAGGTGACGTGTTCCACCACTCTGATTTTGTGTGAACTTGTAAATCATAAATGTTAATTGTGCAGCTTTAACTTTGCGATGTTGAATACATATCTCATAGTTACCCTTGCTCTCAAATTCCACTCCCAGGTATTTATAAGAGTGTGTATACCTGAGTTCTACTTTTCTCAAGAGCTTATGTGGGCAAGCAACCTTACCAAAGGAAAATAGGATGAGTTCCATTTTACTGTGATTTATTGCTAATTCATTGGCTTCGGCATACTGCCAGAGTTGAGTAGCAGATCTAAGTAACCGGCTCAATGTGTGATCGCAAATCACAATATCATCCTCATAGGCCATGATTACACACTTAGAAGTACCAATTCTAGGTGGACTATTGTGGGTTCCCAATATATATTCAGGGACGTCTGAGACAAAGGTTGCAGAGCAGGGGAGCTGTTGTGCAGCCCTGCTTTACACCTCTATTTTGTTTAATCAATCTAGTCATTGTCCTTTTGTTGTCCAGTTTAAGTTGGATGCAGGTGTTAGTTTGGAGGGAGCTTCAGATGGTATATCAATGCATCCAGACAGTTCATTAGTCTCAGTTTATGCCATAGCTTTTCCATGTTCACTAGGGCAAAAGCTGACCTAGAATCAACAAATAATGCATACAGTGGTCGGCTGTTATGCTTCAAAGCTTTACTCCTTAGGAGGTCATTATCATTAGATGGTGGGATGTAGAGCACCCAGTCCTGAAACCACTCTGGAATCGATCTAAGACCCCTGCATTATCTACCCATGTGTCAAGTTCTTTCTGTAGTAGAGAAGCAAACATTTTGCCAGTACAGTCAAGCATGGATAGTAAGCGATAACTTCCAGGGTCTATTTTATTCCCTTTTTTATAGACTGCTACTAATATGGCAGATTGCCATGTCACCGGGATTCTACCATCTCTTAACACTTTTTCAATTAAAATCTCCATAAGGCTTGCCCAGAATTGAGGATTGCCTTTCATGACAATATTTGATAACCCATTAGGTCCCGGCGCCTGGGAAGATTTGAATTTACTGATTTTGATTAAGAGTTAATCACTGGTAACTGCAAATGGTAACTGCAACTGCTCTATCACCATCTACCTTTGGGATGGTTTCCAAACCATTCCAACCATCCAGAAACTTAGTCCACTCTTGGGCCCCTATGGGGTTAGACATGGGGGTCTTTCGACTTCCCCTGGCTTCCCACGGGAGTGCCCATATTTTACAAGTGTTTTTAGTACAAAGTTTCTGGACCGTATTTTGACATTGTTTCAATTTTTAGCTCTTTTCCATGTTTTGATCCATTGTCTATATTTATTTTTGAGAGCCCTGACGTTACTGTGGATTGAGATCAGGGATTGAGACACTGCTCTTAGTTTGCGGATTTCCCTTCTCAATCTACGCTTGGCTTCTCTAATTTCCCTACGGTACTCACCATCATTAACCTGGTTCCTTACAACTAAGGGCCCACTGTAGGTAGGATGGTTGTCCGCAAATGTGGAAATCCACACTTCGATTTCTTCCAGTGTCATAGATTTAAACATGTTTGCATTACTCTCATCCTAATTCCCTATTGCATTCATAGCCTTAGAAATATTCTTGTCAAACCATGTTACGTGATTGGCGGCATGGATTACAAGTAGGACGCCTGTATTTATGACCATAGGGGAATGATTGATTACACCTAAGCTCAAGGTCACTGTAAGGAGTATTAGATATGCTCACATCCCTAACCCTTGAAGTGACTTCACTACTAGTAAATATATAGTCAGGTGTACTGCAGGTGATTCCACAAGTCCAGGTACTCTTACCAGGCCTATTACTAAGGGTCCGGCCATTGATAATTTCAAGCTCCAGCAATTAAAGAAACTCTGCCAACAGTCTCCCTCAATGTCATCGATATTATGCCCCATGATACAGTGTGGGTAAAGTGAAGGGTTATTTTCCGTACCTCCTTCCCCTTTAATTTGACAATTAAAATCAGCCGCCAAGACAACAGAGTGGTTGTTTATGTCCTGCAGCCATTCTCCTAGGAGCTTCTTTAGTGCTTCCTGGATCAGTTCTGTATGCTTTGCCCCAGACGGGCTATAAACATTTACCAGTAACATTTTATCCCAGACGTGGTTCACCAGCGTTTTAACCTCCACAACACTTACAAAATCTTCAAGGGTGGTGATAAGCTTCCTACTGGCCAATGAGCTAACCACCCCAATTATTAACCCTCCAAATGGGCGGCCGTGTGGTCCCGTTTTTGCAGGCGAGTGGTATAAGGTATACCCATCTATTGCAATGGGTGATGTTAGCAAGTCTCCTGTAGTTGGAAGAAGGTATGTTCAACAATCAAAGGCAACAACCCTTTTGCTGGTTAGTAGGCGCTTGAAGCCCCGAGTATTCCATGTCACTAATGAACAATCTAAGGGTTTCTGTGGCACCAACGGTAAAGAGTCTGCTAACCATTCAGAGTGCCTTGAATGTCGCTCATTTGAACCTTCTTCCCTCCAGGCAATGCTGGTTTGCTCCTTTTATTAGTTTGATTTTGAGTAATGGCTTTCTTTGGCAATGAGGGGTCTTCTTCTTCTGGGTCTGCATCAACTTCTAGCTCTACTTGCATCCGGCTGCTTTTGTAGTTCCATATCAATTGTGCCGAGGCCAGAACTCTGCAATGCAATGCTGTAACATTAGGGATGCGAGATCTGAGCGGCTCTACAAATGTAAAATCTTCAGACAGTATAACTCGCAAATGTGGTATAAAATGTAGCTTTGCTAATACCTCTGATCTTGGTAACCATTTGTCCCTTTTCTTTTCAATCATATTTTTTATGATACATATTGCATTCTCCTGTGCCTTAGAATTCCTCAATGCTTCAACCCTATCTTCCTCCAAAGATGAGGCCTCTTGTGCCCGAGGTATGGATCTCCTACGGGGGGTGGAATATGTATCTCTGTCATTGCCTTCTTTAGAGGTATTGAGTGTTGAATCAGTGTTGTTACTACTCAATACTTACATTTCATTAGGCTTTTCTGATAAGATCCAACTGGTCAGAGTCCTGGGGCCATTTGTCTGATGTTTCTTGGTTTTACAAGCTCTTTTCGTTGATTTTTTGACTTAGTGTTGGGGGGGTTGAGCTGTAGCCAGCAAGGGAGGAATTGTTTCTGCTTTCCCTGTGTTACCTTCGGCTCTTTTTGCTTTGCGCCTCTGCTTTTTGGAGAAGAATATTACTGAATTTTCTACAGGATCAAGGTTAATCTCTTCCGGCACAGTATTTCCCTCTTGCTCCTTTGCAGGCAATGTTTTTGCATGGACTTCGGGTATATATGTAGTCCTTGGGTCCAGGAGTCCTAACTGAAGAACTGTATTCACATGAATTCTTCCGCATAGTTTCAGTCATATTTTCAGGGCGAACTGGAGGACTGTAGTTCAGCAATTGCTGCTATGTTGGAGCATGGCGACTCATTAGGTCTGAATTCATTCATTCAGGCATCCTGAGTCTTCAATGTCAATTAAAAGATTAGCTGATTCTGATAGGTTCCCAATTGTTGGTAATTTACGGTGGCGTAATTAACGCCTTCCCCACTCCCATTATGCCCTATGGGGCAAAAATGGGAATGAGGAAGGGTAAATGGGTTAATGGGGACTTACCGCCCCACTCACCTCGGAATGGGGCGGTAAGTCCGCCAACCACCATGGCGTAAACGTAGTTTACGCCATGGTGGTAAAGGTACGACCCAGGCGGTAACTTACCGCCTGGGTCGTAATGAGGCCCCTTGTCTCAAAGGTTCTTTGTGGCATAGGCATTCTCACTGGAACTGCACGTGTCATCATTTGCGGTTCTCAAAATATAGGCAACTTGGGGATGTAGGTTTTGATGGGGGTACTTGACTCCATCCCTACCCCCCGCCCCTTCTGGGCGATTCATTGACCACTCTGTCATCAACCTTCAAATCCAGACATCCTTGTCTGAAGAAATGCTTCTTTGGGAGCCATATCTTCACTACTCCTTTCAGACACCCAGCTGATTTTACATGCTCATCAACACTCCAGGTCATAAGCATGCATCGTCCATTTGGGCTGCAATAGATCCATCTTCCAACATACTTCTTGTGGTGTCTTGGATACAGGAATTTCATTACTTCAGATCTGTGAATGCTGGCCTTCATGTAGTTTCTGATTATTTAATTTGTCAGCTCGTTATGTTCGGATCCTGGTTCGACATCAATCACAATCTTCATTCATATTGCTTTCTTTGCAGTTTTCTTGCATTGTGTGATTATTATTCTGATGAAACATAATCCAATGATCATCATAACTATCAGGGCTCCACAGAACTTGAACATGTCTGCCATCCATTGGGGAACCCATGAAAATATCGATCCAAACAAACTGTCATCAGCAATGTCTTCCATTTTGTCTATCATCTGGACTTGGAGGTTCATTAGCATCAATATGGCCTCTGTCATGGAGCCATTCTCGTCATCATGAGAAGTTATGAATGTGCAACATGATTCTCCAATTTTGGCACACACAACTCTGTCTATCGCTGTGATCATGTCAAGGGCATATCCATTCTGGAGAGTCATTAGTTGTATGGCTCTCATCTCTTCCTTGGTAGCATTGAATACCTTTATGGTAGTGTTGTTGTCTGCAACAGTTCCCATCTGGTGATTTGTAACCATTTAGTGTTTGCATCCATCTGGATCCTGGGCATAAAGATGATCGTGAAGATTGATAAATTCTTACTAAAGAATCTGTGTTCATTTGGGATGCAATCAAAAGCTTCTATTGAGTTTTCTGAGAAATAGTTCTCCCTCTTCAATGAATTCACAAGCTCAGCAGATCTTTTCTTTCTCAGGTGAGCATCTGCTTTTGGGAATTCACCAATGTTCAGGTCACTCTTTGGAATCACCAATGCTGTAACATGGACAATCACTATAAAACATAGTCCTCCCCAATCTCTGCGTAGCTTCATGTAAGCTCTGGATCCACAAGCAAAGTATTTTTCCATTATCACTGCTGTTCCAATGTTAATTCCTGGCACATCAAAGATTTAACCAAACTGATTCTCTCCAACTTTTCTTGTACCATTGTTCATAAAACACAGCTTTGCATCATCCAGAAGCACACTCTGCAAAGGACCTCCTTTGTCTTCGACACATGTCAGCAGTTTTGCAAGTCTTGGCCATAAAGGTTGGCATCCATTTTCCACAATGTCAATAGTTGGCTTGTGGTAACCAATCACTACCCAAGCTCTGAAGATAACCTCACCTTCCTACCACCCATCTGGAGAGAGTACTGATCCCCAGATCAGCATCTGGCCTCTTTTCTCATATCTTCAAATTTCTTCTGTGGTCTTCCTGGGCTCTCAAGTCTTCTGTTCACTTCCCATCTGATTCCTCCTCCCTTCTTACCAGGCTGTTTGTATCTTATCACATGATTTCTGGTGTGTGCTCTCTCTCTTGTCTTCACATCTTGAACTTAGTCACCTTCATCTTCGGATGACCATTCTGTTGTGCATACTAAAGATGCTGTTTGACCCATGAACTGGCCTCTTGCCCGGCAGAGTGCTATGTGAGATAGGCAATGTGCTGTTTGGACATCTATTCCAATAGCTATGAAAACCTAAGGCTTCCCCATACTATAAGGCAGGAGTGCACATACATAGCATTCCTCCTCAGAAGTTTGTTTGCCTACCTCATTCATATGCTGATACCACACATTATTTCCCAAATGTGCTCTACTGTCTACATAAATATTAAATTCATAATCATCCTCCATTGTGTGTCTCTTGGGTCTCTTTCTTGCATAATAATTAGGCAACCAAAGATCATGAAAACCCTTTAAAGCAGATCTTCCTACAAATGACTAGGTGCTTTCTCGTGTACCACTGGTGTGGGGATAATCACATAGAGCCTAGGCATTCTTGCAATGCCTAGCTCACCATTAGTTAC
The DNA here is from genome assembly GCF_040938575.1 of Ambystoma mexicanum. NCBI lineage: Eukaryota > Metazoa > Chordata > Amphibia > Caudata > Ambystomatidae > Ambystoma > Ambystoma mexicanum. The sequence goes on along the minus strand of NC_090933.1, from coordinate 1,367,179,148 downwards.
TGGAGTGGGAAGAATGAAAGGAACTCTTCCCTTATTTGGACCCATAACATATACAGCATGAATTATCAAGATCAGAAAAACAACGCTAAACATTGAGCAAGCATATGTTCACCAGTGCATTATGCTCCACCAACGTGATGGCTCTATTCGTCGTCATCTTATATCACTTTCTGGAATAGCTAAGTGGTTTATGGAGCACATGGTTTGCTTGTAATTACTTTTTAAGGAAAGAAAAACCTTTTTTTATTCAGGTAATCTCATAAAATACTCTGGCAGCTGTTGAATCTGCTCCACCAGCTCCACAAGTAACTTGCTGATTGCAGGGTGATTGATAGGATTTCAAATGAACACAAACATATTATCCTTATGCCAAACAAGTTGAGGATGTGCTTCAAGCAAATAGTGAAAGGTCAAATCCAGTAAATTGTGAATGTCATCACTCGACAGGACCATTTGTGCGCTCAAGAGATGTTCAGGTAATTGTCTGATCTGGTCTAGCATTGGTGCCAGAATATGTCTAATCACTGGGCCATTCTTAGGATCTTGGACGAAAGTACGCACATCAACATGACAGCCAACAAGACCAAGGTAAGCTTAGAGTATAAAGATGAAATCAGTAAGAAGTAGTCTGTGTACGTCGACATCAGTGAGCAACATATGGCCATCCAAAGATAGCTCAGTTTGGAAAGAGTCAGTCCAAATCTGGCAATCTTTGCATTTCTTTCGAAACTCCAAAGTCAAATGTCAATACAATTCTGTGGCATAATAACAGTAACTTTCTCACTCCTTGCTGCAGCAGATACAAAGAGTGTTTTCCAGGGAAGCCACAGTCCAACGTCACCAAATTACTGTGGTTCAAGAACAATTGCTGATTTGCCCTCCTACCAAGTTTCTATAAGAGTGCCTGCAAAGGAGCCACAGTCCAAAGTACTCTTTGTCTATATATTGGATAGTCTCTGCGTCCTTCTTCCTCGTTATTGATCTAGTCTGCACATGCTGAACTGCTTCTTCTTAACTTTCTTTCAAATGGGTTGTGAGTGCGGGGGTCTCTACAGCATAGGCTTTCACATCACCTTGATGAATCCAAGCTCATCTTCCGTGGACCTTGACTGCTGACAGTGTAACGTTCTCCACAATAAAAGGGCCGTCAAATCTAGGCTTGTGCCACTTCCTTGTGAAATTACAGATCAGTATTTGATCTCCTGTAAAAATCTAAAGTTTAGATAGTACTTTAACTCCAGCTGCTGTGTGGTCTTTATCTGTTTTCTGAGACCGACACCCTGTTTGCTATGCTTGATCTGAAATGAGATACTAGCCATCATACATGTTAAGTAATCAAGCAACTCAGTTCCTAACAATTCTGCAGTTTTCTGGGCATCACTCCTAGCCCTTGATGGAGGAGTTAGAGGCATTCCCATTCGCCTCCCTGTGGATAGTTTGTGGGGTTTGAGGTGGTGGTCTGAGCCAGGCTGAATTCTCAATGCATATAATGCAAGGGGCAGTCAGTACAGCCACTCCTTCTTCAGTGTTAACTTTGATTTGGCTATCCTTTCCTTGAGCAGACCATTGAGTTTCTCACATAGTCTATTTGCTTGCAGGTGATAAGCCGAAGAAACCTTGTGTTTTATGCTGAGCAACACACTAATTTGCTCAAACACTTCATTCACAAAGTGGGGGCCATTATCTGATCTCAGCACCTCACATGCTCCCCATCTAGGAAATACTTTCCGAACTAAAAACTTCATAGCGCAAGTGGTGTCAGGGTGTGCGCGTGTACCTGCCTTAATCCACCTAGAGAAGGGGCACACCAGCACTATCATATACCTAAAACCATTACAGACCTGTAGCGTATCAACATAGTCAATATGTAAATGCTGAAATGGACCATTTGGTCAAGGGATAACTCCTCTGACTGTTCACAGCATGTGCCCAGCAGTAAACATTTAACATACGTTGCAATTTACTACATAATATGCCACATGTTCTAACAGGTTCAGTATGAACCAGTCCTCTGCAATGGTTGCTGCAAGGCTTTCCCTAGTGACATGCACAGAGTAGTGTAGCGGTTCTAACAAGTCCTTCAGTGGGGGATAAAGACCACCCCATTCATGGCCACATATCGTTCTCTTCCTGTGGAGCTCCTTCTTGAATTTCCATCAACTGAGTCTTTGGCAAATGACTGAAACCTTCTTTCATTATCACAGCCATAACCTCTCCCTTGCTTACATAAGGCGTATCAAAACTCGAAATATCTGAAGAAGTTGCAACTCTTTTGGCTTCTTCGTCCACTTCATGGTTTCGGCATGAAAAAAGTCAATTCTCTTAGTGTGTGCTGCGCATTTAACTAATGCTATAGCTGCTGGGAGCTCTAGTACTTTTATAAGTTTATCCAGTAGTGCGGCGTGTTGCACTGGAATGCCGTCTGGTCGGAGGTAGCCCCTCCTTTTCCAACATGCCAATCCTGCATGCACGGTTAGCGCACATAGGCGGAGTGCCTGTACACCGTCACTTCCTCTCCTTCGTATTTCTTGAGCACGATAATAAGCGCTACCAATTCTGTAGCTTGTGCTGAAAAATGAGATGGCAGCCTTATGCTTGCCACTATTTAAAATTCACCTGTACCTCACTACAACTGATATTTCAACAAAAGGAAGGAATGTACAACAAACTATATAAAACAGTGAACTTATCCCCTCAGAAAGCAGAAATACATAACAGCCGCTAAATCAATATGGGCTGCATTATGTATTCTCAATACACATAGAACAGTGTTGTTTAGAAAATATAGTTTTTAATATATTAATCTCTAATTCAGCACAGATAATACAAAAATAGTTACAACAACATATACACTTAACATAGTCATATACATGTTAAAAACATTCCACCTCGCAGTATAGAAACATTTACGCCGACAATTAGATCAGCATAACACCAAGAAGGCAACTTAATTGATTTCATTTCCCATTGTGTGTTACAGTGGGGCTTGAGAATACATAATGCAGCCCATATTGATTTAGCGGCTGTTATGTATTTCTGCTTTCTGAGGGGATAAGTTCACTGTTTTATATAGTTTGTTGTACATTCCTTCCTTTTGTTGAAATATATGTTATATATCCTCACTTAGTAGGAGGGATCATCACCAGAGTGTGGGGTTACCCTTGTAGATGAGTATCTCCCCTCACTACAACTGAACCAGCCCGTTTCTCCCCATTACTTTGATCAATTTTTGAAGACCCATCAATAAAAAGTCTCTCCTCCAGATAAAGCATTTTCTTTCACACACATTACGTCTTAATATGACTTCTTAACTAGTGCAATCATGCACCTGCTCACCCTCTACCAAAGGTTTGGCTACAAATGTGGCAGGGTTCACTATTCTGCACCTGACTATTTTAATGGCAGGATTCAATATTACCACCTCATAAGCAGAGTCTCTTTCAGATGTCAGCGTACCCTTAGGGTTCTCCAGAACAGCAAATAAAGCATGCTCAACAAACATTACCATAGAACACCCATTACTATGCTTACAGATTTCTCAATAGCAAACGCAGCTGCAGCCAACAATTGTTCACAAAGGAAGTGACCCCTCATTAATGGGTCTAAAAACCCACTGTGATATTTATTTATTTATTTATTGGATTTATAGAGTGCACTACAACCCATAGGCATTGAGGCACTATGAAGGAGATGTAAGAATGTTTGATTCAGGGTGACAGGAATGCGGCCCAACAGAGAATACGTAGTACAATTTGCTTAGTTGTATTTACATAGAAAACATTCAGGGTTCAACAAAAATGCCACCAACAGGTAATATGCTAAGTGCTTGTACTCCAATGTGGTTCTCTTTGTGAGCACTGCTGTCATGACTTTTCCATTTGTGTACAAAAATAAAAAGTACTGCTCAGAATAATTGGGAATTCCTAAAACTGGAGCTGTGCAAATTGCTTTTTAAACTCATCAAACCCCTCCTCCATCTCCTCAGTTCATACAATCTTTTCCCAATTCCCCTGTTCCTTTTTCAGTGCGTGCAACAAAGGCCTTGTGTATGAACTATAATAAAATACCCATGTTCTTACATTGTACATAGTCCCAAAAACGGTTGTATTTGTTTTATTGTGCACGGTTTTCATGTTTTCATAATCGCCTCAGCTCATTCAGCTGTAACGTTCTTTCCTTCATGCGAGATTAACTGCCCTATTTACAACAACTCTTCCTGGCAATACTGTAATTTCAATTTGTCCACCTTACATCCTTTCTCCGGTAGGATAACCATTAATTGAACTGAGTCTCATCTGCACTCAGCCTCTGTTGTGCTGCAAAGTAAAATGTCATCTACGTACTGCAACACAACACTCAGCAAATCAGTATTGCTTAGGTCCATTTGCAGGACTCTATTCAAAAACGATGGTGACTCACAATGCCCCTGAGGTAATCTTGTGCTTTTCAACTTAGTCTGACAGAACGTGAATGTCGTCCGATCTTTATAAAACAGGGTTGAGAAAAACGCATTTTTCAAGTCAATCACCATGACAAATTGCACTTCTGTCGCAATACTGCACAGAATTGTCGACGGATTAGGAACTAGAAGGAACTCTGTCACTACAATCTGGTTATTTGGCCTCATGTCTTGAATTAAATGCCACAACCCCCTTTTCATTTCTTGATAGGGTACACTGCAGTATTGCACAGTGACACTGACGTCACTAAGATGCCTTGATCCATCATAGCTGATATAGTCTTAAAAATCCCCTCATCTGCCCATTGAGACATGGGATACTGCCTTGCTTGAGGTAAAATTGGTCCAGGCATCAGCTTAATCTTGACTTCTGCCACCCCCTTCAACAGACTTTCATCATAAGAGTCTGTAGTCCATAAGGAGATATGTATTTACTCCATGTCCTCATCAATATATGTGGGGCATGGCTGCACGATAACCATTTACTGGGGGACTTCAAGTCTCTCTGTCTTAATCCAGTAAGCGATGCTCATTTCAAACACTACTTTGTCATCTGATGGGTCATCTCTAAACATATCCTTGTTAGTGACATCAGCCAATCTATATCCTTCCCCAATAGCAATCACTATTCTCCATGGCCTGCCCTCATCATCGAATCCTTCTAGCATGGCCAACTCCCCTCGTACTATGGCTGCCTGTAATTCAAGGGGAAATATCTGTCCCCCCTCTTCGTCCGTGGGTATCTGTGGTCTAAACAAAAAATCATCAGGCGTTCTCATAATCTTGGCCACTAAGCCAGATAGGGATCACTTAACGCACGCATGCCGATCAGCTTAAGTGTCCAAAGCACAAAAACGGTGTCACTTCATCTTTGTGAATCACTTGCACACAGTTTGAATTCACAAAGAGTTCTACTGTGCATGCGCCACTCTTTGGCACTCACTCTGCCCCTTGATTCATCTGAGGTTTCAGGAGTCCTTTTGCGCATGCACCAAACTCCAACACTCTTTGTACCCCTTGGTCCTTGTTTTATTTACAAAATTCATCTGAGGTTTTCACACCCTTTAACCCGGTGCGTGATCTGATCTACGAGGAAGATTCAGGATTCAGATCAGAAGCGTGCCGTGTTCTTGGGAGTTTTATGCGACACCGCTCCTTCACGCATGCACGCCCAGGTGAACAGCATTGTAAGGCAACAACACTGTTCACTAATCCGTTATGATTGCGCAGCAGTGATATCTGAAGAGAGACACTGTTTCCCCTGACTAACGGGATTAGAGCGACTCATCAGTTGCACTCAAATCTGATTTACAGAGATACGCCAAACAACAAGAACGTACAATTTCAAAGAGGCAATTATGTCTTGAGTGACAGACCTCTAAGTGACGTTAATCACAGAGTCATTTAAATTGCAGCTTCTTAAAAAGTCAGTAACTTCGTAACAAACTTGAAAACTGAGCGTTCTTGCCAAAGTCTCTCATGGAGATTTCCCTAATTGCCTATCAAACTAAATACCTAAGTTAAACAGACTTGCAATTTGATTAAACTCTTTCCTTTAAATTCAAACGATGTGCTCCCACCAAACAACCATCTGAGCTTGTCCCACGTAGATCAGGACTGCTGAAACATGACAGATCACAGTTTTCGCCACCCGACTTCCTCACAGAAGGCCTTGAAATAGGAACTTAACTTGTACAGGAGCTTCCTCCTTGAAGGTGAACAATGAAAGGCAGTTTAGAACGCTGGCAGAGGTCTGAATTTCCTGAACCCTCCAATCAAAGACCAGCACCACCTCCACCATGTTGGCTTGGGGAGCCCTCACTCCAAAGAATGGTTGTTAAAATCAATAAATTAAAATGTATTTAAACACCACCTCACACAAATCTTATAATTATCTATCCATCCTTATGAACAGACTCCCCCATCCATACCTAATCCCCCATTACCCAGACCCATCAGATCTGACAGTACCTATTACTCAGACCCACCAGACCTGACAGTTTCAGCTTTTTGCAAATAGCACCACTGCGGTTCTCGGATACCTTATGTGTTTCCTCGCTTCTGGGGTCCATTACTCTGTTGAAGTGGCTCAGGCTTGGTCAGTCCTGCTTCGAGGAAGTCCGGAGGATCTTCCTGGAGCTCAGATCTGACTTAAAAACAATGCTCTCACATCTGGTGTTCCTCTGCCTTGCAATAAGTTCTTGCAGCAGCAGTGAAAGTACAGCCAGCTCCGAGAGGATATCCAGGTGGGTCTGTCTTGAGGTCGATTGGTCCCACCAACCCAATGGAAGAAATTGTCCTTTGCAGGGCTTCTCTAGTTCAGGCGAATTTGGAGATTTAGCAATGTAGAAGGGCTTCACCGGGCAAACCAACGATCCAGGAGTTCCGGCAAGCGTCTCTTCCAAGTTCTTCTTTGGATTCCTTCGTTGAGTGGTCGACTCTGCCTTCTGTCCAAATGAACTTGCCTTTTATGCATGTTTTCTCCAATTTATTCACCACATTGCTGTCAATCCTACATCTGGGTGGCTGTGGCTGTCCTCCAAGGACAGCCAGCTGGCCAATCACCTTTGGGGGCATTCCTGTAACCAAGGAGATTAAGCACACAGTGTTTCGGGCACCTCCCTGGCTTCCTGCTTTCTAGACACGCTGGAGCCAGAGGCGGGTTTCAGCACTGAAGCTCGTCAAAACAAAATGAACAAAGTACCAAACCTGGTTTGGTGCACAGAGTAAATCTCAAGAAGGACCTTTACAGCAAGAAATGGCAAAAAAAGAAGACTGTGCCATTTTGACAAAATAGGCACCCATGGGTGCTACACTGCAGCTACGAATGCAGAACTACTCGATGGTAGAAAAAAGCAAACCACTGCCACCAGCCATTAATTGTAGAATGGGTAACAAAAAATGTTACATGATATGTTCTTTATAACACACTTAGAGGGTAATTCATAGAATTTCGCAGAAAAGTGTCGCAAGCAGCTGGCGCAGAGTGTCCGCGTGCGATTGTCTGCGCCAGGCACGTGCGCTAAAACCGATTTCCGCGCACAGCGTATTCATGGATTTTAGGATCCCAAACCAGCCGTGGCGCAGAGAATCGCAGCGACCCTGCAGCAGCGCCAGTAACGCCCCCAAGAACGCCCTCGCGCAAGGAAAAGCCATCAAAATCGCTAAATCATCGCAAAGGGCTGCGCTAACCCTGGACCAGTTCACCGGGCTGGCAAACAGCAAACGCCAAGCGGGGAACGTGTATTTCAGGGGTGCGCGGGAAGTTCCACACGCGATTGGCCCCGTGCAAGCAGGGTACGTGTATTCCATGGGTGCGCGGGAAGTTCCACATGCGATTTCAGCAGGGTACGTGTATTCCAGGGGTGCGCGGGAAGTTCCACACGCAATTTCAGCAGGGTACGTGTACTCCAGGGGTGCGCGGGAAGTTCCACACGCGATTCCAGCAGGGTCTGTGTATTTCAGGGGTGCGCGGGAAGTTCCACACGCGATTTCAGCAGGGTACGTGTATTTCAGGGGTGCGCGGGAAGTTCCACACGCGATTGGCCCAGTGCGAGCAGGGTACGTGTATTCCATGGGTGCACGGGAAGTTCCACATGCGATTGGCCCCGTGCAAGCAGGGTACGTGTATTTCAGGGGTGCGCGGGAAGTTCCACACGTGATTGGCCCAGTGCGAGCAGGGTACGTGTATTCCATGGGTGCGCGGGAAGTTCCACACGCGATTTCAGCAGGGTACGTGTATTCCAGGGGTGCGCGGGAAGTTCCACACGCGATTTCAGCAGGGTACGTGTATTTCAGGGGTGCGCGGGAAGTTCCACACGCGATTTCAGCATGGTATGTGTATTTCAGGGGTTCTGGGGAGTACTACACGTGAATTGGCTGTGTGGGTCCTCCCAGGTGTACGCTCCACAACCTCCACGGCCCCTGCAGGCAGCCCACACCACGGGGGACTACCCTGCACACCTGCTCATGTCCCGCAGGCAGCCCATCCACCATGGGCATGCCCCCCAGCCAACCCACATGTCACCTTGCACTACTGATCAACAATGCATGTCTCCCACCACCCCCACCCCCCAGCAGTGCAGGGGCAGCCTCCACCAGGCCCCCACTCATGTCTCCCACCACCCCCACCCCCCAGCCACCAGGGGCACCCGCCACCAGGCCCCCACTCATGTCTCCCACCACCCCCACCCCCCAGCCACCAGGGCACCCTCCACCAGGCCACCACTCATGTCTCCCACCACCCCCACCCCCCAGCAGTGCAGGGGCAGCCTCCACCAGGCCCCCACTCATGTCCCCTATCACCCCCACCCCCCAGCAGTGCAGGGGCAGCCTCCACCAGGCCCCCACTCATGTCTCCCACCACCCCCACCCCCCAGCCACCAGGGGCACCCTCCACCAGACCCCCACTCATGTCTCCCACCACCCCCACCCCCCAGCCAACAGGGGCACCCTCCACCAGGCCACCACTAATGTCTCCCACCACCGCCACCCCCCAGCAGTGCAGGGGCAGCCTCCACCAGGCCCCCACTCATGTCCCCTATCACCCCCACCCCCAGCAGTGCAGGGGCACCCTCCACCAGGCCCCCACTCACGTCTCCCACCACCCCCACCCCCCAGCCACCAGGGACACCCTCCACCAGGCCCCCACTCATGTCTCCCACCACCCCCACCCCCCAGCCAACAGGGGCACCCTCCACCAGGCCACCACTCATGTCTCCCACCACCCCCACCCCCCAGCAGTGCAGGGGCAGCCTCCACCAGGCCCCCACTCATGTCTCCCACCACCCCCACCCCCCAGCAGTGCAGGGGCACCCTCCACCAGGCCCCCACTCATGTCTTCCACCACCCCCACCCCCCAGCCATCAGGGGCACCCTCCACCAGGCCCCCACTCATGTCTCCCACCACCCCCACCCCCCAACCACCATGGGCAGCCTCCACCAGGCCCTCACTCATGTCTACCACCACCCCCACCCCCCAGCCACCAGGGGCAGCCCCCACCAGGCCCCCACTCATGTCCCCTATCACCCCATTCCCCAGCCACCAGGGGCACCCTCCACCAGGCCCCCACTCATGTCTCCCACCACCCCCACCCCCCTGCCACCAGGGGCACCCTCCACCAGGCCCCCACTCATGTCCCCTATCACCCCCATCCCCCAGCCACCAGGGGCACCCTCCACTAGGCCCCCACTCATGTCTCCCACCACCCCCACCCCCCAGCAGTGCAGGGGCAGCCTCCACCAGGCCCCCACTCATGTCTCCCACCACCCCCACCCCCCACCAGTGCAGGGGCACCCTCCACCAGGCCCCCACTCATGTCTCCCACCACCCCCACCCCCCAGCCATCAGAGGCACCCTCCACCAGGCCCCCACTCATGTCTCCCACCACCACCACCCCCCAGCCACCAGGGACACCCTCCACCAGGCCCCCACTCATGTGTCCCACCACCCCCACCACCCAGCCACCATGGGCAGCCTCCACCAGGCCCCCACTCATGTCTACCACCACCCCCACCCCCCAGCCACCAGAGGCAGCCCCCACCAGGCCCCCACTCATGTCCCCTATCACCCCCATCTCCCAGCCACCAGGGGCACCCTCCACCAGGCCCCCACTCATTTCTCCCACCACCCCCACCCCCAGCCACCAGGGGCACCCTCCACCAGGCCACCACTCATGTCTCCCACCACCCCCACCCCCCAGCAGTGCAGGTGCAGCCTCCACCAGGCCCCCACTCATGTCTCCCACCACCCCCAGCCCCCAGCAGTGCAGGGGCACCCTCCACCAGGCCCCCACTCATGTCTTCCACCACCCCCACCCCCCAGCCACCAGGGGCACCCTCCACCAGGCCCCCACTCATGTCTTCCACCACCCCCACCCCCCCGCCACCATGGGCAGCCTCCACCAGGCCCCCACTCATGTCTACCACCACCCGCACCCCCCAGCCACCAGGGGCAGCCCCCACCAGGCCCCCACTCATGTCCCCTATCACCCGCACCCCCCAACCACCAGGGGCACCCTCCACCAGGCCTCCACTCATGTCTCCCACCACCCCCACCCCCAGCCACCAGGGGCACCCTCCACCAGGCCACCACTCATGTCTCCCACCACCCCCACCCCCCAGCAGTGCAGGGGCAGCCTCCACCAGGCCCCATTCATGTCCCCTATCACCCCCACCCCCCAGCAGTGCAGGGGCACCCTCCACCAGGCCCCCACTCATGTCTCCCACCACCCCCACCCCCCAGCAGTGCAGGGGCACCCTCCACCAGGCCCCCACTCATGTCTCCCACCACCCCCACCCCCACCCCCCAGCAGTGCAGGGGCAGCCTCCACCAGGCCCCCACTCATGTCTCCCACCCACCCCCACCCCCCAGCCACCATGGGCAGCCTCCACCAGGCCCCCACTCATGTCCCCTATCACCCCCACCCCCCAGCAGTGCAGGGGCACCCTCCACCAGGCCCCCACTCATGTCTCCCACCACCCCCACCCTCCACCCCCCATGGGCAGCCCCCACCAGGCCCCCACTCATGTCCCCTATCACCCCCACCCCCCAGCCACCAGGGGCAGCCTCCACCAGGCACCCACTCATGTCTACCACCACCCCCACCCCCCGGCCACCAGGGGCAGCCCCCACCAGGCCCCCACTCATGTCTCCCACCCACCCCCACCCCCCAGCCACCATGGGCAGCCCCCACCAGGCCCCCACTCATGTCTCCCACCCACCCCCACCCCCCAGTCACCATGGGCAGCCTCCACCATGCCCCCACTCATGTCTCCCACCACCCCCACCCCCCAGCAGTGCAGGGGCAGCCTCCACCAGGCCCCCACTCATGTCTCCCACCACCCCCACCCTCCAGCCACCAGGGGCACCCTCCACCAGGCCCCCACTCATGTCCCCTATCACCCCCACCCCCCAGCAGTGCAGGGGCAGCCTCCACCAGGCCACCACTCATGTCTCCCACCACCCCCACCCCCCAGCAGTGCAGGGGCAGCCTCCACCAGGCCCCCACTCATGTCCCCTATCACCCCCACCCCCCAGCAGTGCAGGGGCAGCCTCCACCAGGCCCCCACTCATGTCTCCCACCACCCCCACCCCCCAGCCACCAGGGGCACCCTCCACCAGACCCCCACTCATGTCTCCCACCACCCCCACCCCCCAGCCAACAGGGGCACCCTCCACCAGGCCACCACTAATGTCTCCCACCACCGCCACCCCCCAGCAGTGCAGGGGCAGCCTCCACCAGGCCCCCACTCATGTCCCCTATCACCCCCACCCCCAGCAGTGCAGGGGCACCCTCCACCAGGCCCCCACTCACGTCTCCCACCACCCCCACCCCCCAGCCACCAGGGACACCCTCCACCAGGCCCCCACTCATGTCTCCCACCACCCCCACCCCCCAGCCAACAGGGGCACCCTCCACCAGGCCACCACTCATGTCTCCCACCACCCCCACCCCCCAGCAGTGCAGGGGCAGCCTCCACCAGGCCCCCACTCATGTCTCCCACCACCCCCACCCCCCAGCAGTGCAGGGGCACCCTCCACCAGGCCCCCACTCATGTCTTCCACCACCCCCACCCCCCAGCCATCAGGGGCACCCTCCACCAGGCCCCCACTCATGTCTCCCACCACCCCCACCCCCCAACCACCATGGGCAGCCTCCACCAGGCCCTCACTCATGTCTACCACCACCCCCACCCCCCAGCCACCAGGGGCAGCCCCCACCAGGCCCCCACTCATGTCCCCTATCACCCCATTCCCCAGCCACCAGGGGCACCCTCCACCAGGCCCCCACTCATGTCTCCCACCACCCCCACCCCCCTGCCACCAGGGGCACCCTCCACCAGGCCCCCACTCATGTCCCCTATCACCCCCATCCCCCAGCCACCAGGGGCACCCTCCACTAGGCCCCCACTCATGTCTCCCACCACCCCCACCCCCCAGCAGTGCAGGGGCAGCCTCCACCAGGCCCCCACTCATGTCTCCCACCACCCCCACCCCCCACCAGTGCAGGGGCACCCTCCACCAGGCCCCCACTCATGTCTCCCACCACCCCCACCCCCCAGCCATCAGAGGCACCCTCCACCAGGCCCCCACTCATGTCTCCCACCACCACCACCCCCCAGCCACCAGGGACACCCTCCACCAGGCCCCCACTCATGTGTCCCACCACCCCCACCACCCAGCCACCATGGGCAGCCTCCACCAGGCCCCCACTCATGTCTACCACCACCCCCACCCCCCAGCCACCAGAGGCAGCCCCCACCAGGCCCCCACTCATGTCCCCTATCACCCCCATCTCCCAGCCACCAGGGGCACCCTCCACCAGGCCCCCACTCATTTCTCCCACCACCCCCACCCCCAGCCACCAGGGGCACCCTCCACCAGGCCACCACTCATGTCTCCCACCACCCCCACCCCCCAGCAGTGCAGGTGCAGCCTCCACCAGGCCCCCACTCATGTCTCCCACCACCCCCAGCCCCCAGCAGTGCAGGGGCACCCTCCACCAGGCCCCCACTCATGTCTTCCACCACCCCCACCCCCCAGCCACCAGGGGCACCCTCCACCAGGCCCCCACTCATGTCTTCCACCACCCCCACCCCCCCGCCACCATGGGCAGCCTCCACCAGGCCCCCACTCATGTCTACCACCACCCGCACCCCCCAGCCACCAGGGGCAGCCCCCACCAGGCCCCCACTCATGTCCCCTATCACCCGCACCCCCCAACCACCAGGGGCACCCTCCACCAGGCCTCCACTCATGTCTCCCACCACCCCCACCCCCAGCCACCAGGGGCACCCTCCACCAGGCCACCACTCATGTCTCCCACCACCCCCACCCCCCAGCAGTGCAGGGGCAGCCTCCACCAGGCCCCATTCATGTCCCCTATCACCCCCACCCCCCAGCAGTGCAGGGGCACCCTCCACCAGGCCCCCACTCATGTCTCCCACCACCCACACCCCCCAGCAGTGCAGGGGCACCCTCCACCAGGCCCCCACTCATGTCTCCCACCACCCCCACCCCCACCCCCCAGCAGTGCAGGGGCAGCCTCCACCAGGCCCCCACTCATGTCTCCCACCCACCCCCACCCCCCAGCCACCATGGGCAGCCTCCACCAGGCCCCCACTCATGTCCCCTATCACCCCCACCCCCCAGCAGTGCAGGGGCACCCTCCACCAGGCCCCCACTCATGTCTCCCACCACCCCCACCCTCCACCCCCCATGGGCAGCCCCCACCAGGCCCCCACTCATGTCCCCTATCACCCCCACCCCCCAGCCACCAGGGGCAGCCTCCACCAGGCACCCACTCATGTCTACCACCACCCCCACCCCCCGGCCACCAGGGGCAGCCCCCACCAGGCCCCCACTCATGTCTCCCACCCACCCCCACCCCCCAGCCACCATGGGCAGCCCCCACCAGGCCCCCACTCATGTCTCCCACCCACCCCCACCCCCCAGTCACCATGGGCAGCCTCCACCATGCCCCCACTCATGTCTCCCACCACCCCCACCCCCCAGCAGTGCAGGGGCAGCCTCCACCAGGCCCCCACTCATGTCTCCCACCACCCCCACCCTCCAGCCACCAGGGGCACCCTCCACCAGGCCCCCACTCATGTCCCCTATCACCCCCACCCCCCAGCAGTGCAGGGGCAGCCTCCACCAGGCCCCCACTCATGTCACCCACCACCCCCACCCCCCAGCAGTGCAGGGGCACCCTCCACCAGGCCCCCACTCATGTCTCCCACCACCCCCACCCCCCAGCCACCAGGGGCACCCTCCACCAGGCCCCCACTCATGTCTCCCACCACCCCCACCCCCCAGCCACCAGGGGCAGCCCCCACCAGGTCCCCACTCATATCTCCCACCCACCCCCATCCCCCAGCCACCATGGGCAGCCTCCACCAGGTCCTCACAATCCCCAGTCATGTGCGTTATGGTCTGGCTCCACAGCCAAAAAGCCCTACCAAGTAACCCATTCACCCACATGGAAATGGAAATTACATGTTACACCCCCAATGTTCATAAAGCTAATGAACCCATGTCCGTCACACACAATGGTTGCAATTGAATGGGAAAACACCCAACATGACATGCATGAAACCAATGAGATGATATCACACAGTGAAGTATGAAAACAAAATTGTATTAAAAAAAATAAGAATGCAAAAGAAATGAAACAAACTACAATGGCAATGAAAAAAAGATAAGCTGCATGTCCGTTTAAAAAAATAAAAACACCAAATCCTAATCCAAAAAAATGTTGTCCAAAGTCAAATGAAAAATAAAATCAATCCAATGAAGAACTATGTACAAAATTTCCAAGGGTCCATGAGCCCAACTGAACAAAGGAAACCTACAAAAAACCCTAACTAAAATGCAACTATATACAAAAAGTGGAGCAGTGTCCGTCGACTCCAAATCATAAGAACAAACAAAGGAAACCTAAAACTAAAGAACTATATACAAAGGCGGCGGGCAAGTCCAGCAGCTCACTCCGTGGTGTTCCGGGCCAGGGCATCATCGAACTCCTGTTCGATGTCCCGGAGGCGGTCCTGTTCCATGGCCCCGAGGGTCCGCAGGGACGACGCCGCGTCCTCCTCCAACCCCCTGCTGATTGCCTCGAGGCACTCGGCCCGCCTCAGGGCCCTCCGCATGGAGTTCTCCGCCCTGACCATTGTGAGCCGCGCCTCTTCCACCCGCCTCCGCTCTGCATCTATGGTGTGGCCCAACCGCTGCCACACGGAAGACACTCTCTGTCCTGGGTCCTCCTGCCCTCCGGCCGATGCCTGCCCCTCCGATGTAGAAGGCCCCGAGCCTTCATGGCTCCCACCATGTTGCTGCTGCGGCTCTGCCTCTGCCCGTGCACTGCCTCCTGCTGCCTGCACATCCTCCGCCGGCTGGGGTGCAGTTGTAGATGTGGCCACCCCTGCTGGACGTCTGACTCCCGACTGTGGCAGGGATGCCTCCTCCACCAGCCTGGCCGCACCGTCAGAGGCAGCTCCACAGGGCACCCAGGTGACTGATGGGTGGGAAGATGGCACAGAGGACGACTGGCGCGTAGGGGGTCCAGTTGAGGAGGGGGTCGGAGCAAGCCCCATCAGACAGAGGAATCCGGCCTGGGTGACCTGTCCCAGCAGGCTGACGTGTTCAACGAGCCATTCGAGATGACGTGCAGTCTCTCCATGAAAAGACTGCAGGT
The DNA here is from genome assembly GCF_040938575.1 of Ambystoma mexicanum. Lineage (NCBI taxonomy): Eukaryota > Metazoa > Chordata > Amphibia > Caudata > Ambystomatidae > Ambystoma > Ambystoma mexicanum. Next base: position 1,367,163,491 of record NC_090933.1, on the reverse strand, counting down.
CACCTCGCATGGCCCGTTGACGCAACGCCACACCAGCCAGGACAGGTTCAACCAGGACCTGGATGGCTACGTCCGCAGGCAGAGGAAGGCCAGTTGACGTCAGCTCATCCCCTGCCTGAAAACGGGTCTGGACATAGGCATCCCTGCTGGTGCAAGATGATGCAGGGACAGGATCGGGGACAGGATTGCACACAGGCACCTCCGCGGCGGCCTGTGCTGCCTCGTGTCCCTGGTCCTGCACTGCACCACTAGCACCAGTGGGATCCCCACCTCCAGACCCCGTCTCTGGTGCTTGCACGGCCTCCTCCTCCACCAAACCCCCCACCAACCTGGATGACTCCTTGCCATCTTCCCCTGTTGGGCCCTGTGGGGTCCCAGCTGCCCCTTCTGCTGCCGAGGAGTCCAACTCCAACCTCCGCCTCTTGGACCTCCCCCCGGCAGCTGCAGCCTGGGACACGGCACCAGACTCCTCACTCCCCGACGAGATGACAACACGGGAGGGGAGCCGGGCCTTGCGTCTCCGGCTGGCGGTGGGATCCCCGCCACTGTGCTCCACAGCACCTTCTCCGCCCTCTTCATCAGTTGACGCTGCAGACAGGGAGAAACAAAACACAGGCATCAGGGCACTGTACAATGGACACATACACACATGACAGTTGCACATGAGTGGCATTGGCAAACCTCAGACATGTCATCACAATCCCCAACACACATGTCATTACAACTTGCACACATGAGCCATACCACATCCATATCGCAACTGCCACCACCATCCCTACACATACAACAACATGAGCAGCCAAAGGTGAGCCCGACATCACATGCAACACAGGAAGTGCACCACACATGTACACACACCACCACACTTGCATGCATGTGTACACCTCTGCCAAGTGTCGCAGTGTTCAGACGGGCATCCATGTCACATCTGCCAATCAAGCTTCCACATACCGCTGTCACATGCATCCATGTTGCATCACTGTTGCACCCTTGTCAAATACACACACATGCACATGTACACAGTGCTGATACATGCAGCCGAAAACAACATACATGCGTGACATCACGGACATGTCTACTTACATACACATTCATCCAAACATGTGTGCCCACACAACTGCATTTGGCATGCAAGCCTACACACACAAGCACCATCCATGTCTCACACATTACAGCCCTCGCATGTGTCAGCCCCGCGGCCCTGTACACCCCCACCCATACTCGACCCCATACAAACAGATGTGCAACCTGCACACTACCGAATAATCACCACACGCACTGCTCACAATCAGGATGCATGTACACTCACCGCTCGACTCCAGACGGGTCTGCTTCTCTAGGACCTGGACGTGGAGCGCTGGGGATATGCGTTCCAGGACCCTCATCTGTTCTTCCGACAAGTGGCCCCGGTGCCCCTTGGCATCCGCTGCCTTCAAGAGTCCCCGGGCCTTGTTCAGGGTCCTGGACCTGAAGTCCTCCCAGCGCTTCCTGACATGTTGTAAGTCGCGGACTGCCACCCCCTCCGCGTTGATGGCAGTCACGATGTCAGTCCAGATCCGAGTCCGTCCTTCCTTGTCGGCGCGGGAACTTCCGAAGAGGGCATCATACTGCCCCAGGACTTGCTCCACCAGGACACCAACTTCGGTGGCACTGAAGCTGGTGCCCCTCTGCCTCTCTGGCCGGAGGTTGTCAGTGGTCACAGATGGTGTTTGCCCCGACATGACAACCCCAGAGGCAGGAGTGGGTGGGCAACTGGGTCCTGGGGCTGGGCTGTGGAGCGATGGAATCCCATTCGGGAGTCTTCGGTTCCAGCAGGGGTGGTCACAGCAACAGCACCCCTGGCTGATGTGCAGGCAGCAAATGGCAGTGCACGTGGGCAGCAGGGAGTCAGGCAGCAGCAGATGGCAGGTGGGAGCATGCTCGGGGCTCTAGGGGGCAGTAGTTCGGCCTTCTGGGCAGGAGCGTGGTGTTCCGTGTGCATACGCGTGGCCAGCTTGATTTGGAGTGATTTGGCACGTGAAAAATCTGCACGTCAGCGTGTAATTCGAGGAAAGGCCCTTAGCACGTCAGCGCGTCTGCACGCATACGCATTTTCATTTGACAGAAGGCCCCTCAAGCACAAGTGCCCCTGTGACGTGACGCGTACAGACGTGCATGAGCATTTCAGCGCGCGTGAAAAACTTCACGTCCGCGTGTAATACAAGGAAAGGGCCATGCGCGTATGCACGGCAGCACGCATATGCGATGTCATTGGACCAAAGGCCCTTAGCGCGTAAACGTGTCGCCAGCGTATGCGCGTCTATGAAGTCACATGCACGTTGAATTGGGCACACGTTTGAAAATGTTGCGTGTTAAAAAAATGAAAGACACGTCCGAGTGTCAAAGCGTGTAATTGGTGGGAATGGGCCTAGCGCGTACACGCGGCAGTGACAAAGCGTGTAATTGGTGGAAATGGCCCTACACGCAGAAGTGACAAAGCGTGTAATTGGTGGAAATGGCCCTAGCGCGTACACGCCGTGTAAGTGACGCTGGACGTGTGGGCCTGTATAAAAGGTACGTGTAGAACACCATTTCCTTATACGTGCTTTTCGTGGAGATCGAGTGGGTGAATTCTGTACTTCTTGTCCATTCACACGCGATTTACTTCACAGCGTTTCAAGTTCCTATTCCCTGTTACCTCTGACAGCTTTTTCTCTTTGTTCTCTTTTACTGGTTTACCTGGGCCTGTTCCCTCAAACAGTGTTCCCTTCTACTGTTGTCCTGTCTCCTCAGACAGCGTACAAATCTTCTTTTGGCGGGGGTGTTGCCAACCAAACGCGCTCCTTTTTCACGCTCTTTTACCTGGCAGACGGTGAGTCACGCACGTATCTAACATCTGTGCTTGCCCCGTGTGTAGCCTACCCCTTCAGAGGTCATTCTAGGCTGCGTGTGACACGCATACGTTCATTCTTGTGTTACTGGGTGCCACAGCGTAGTGCAGGTTTTTCTTTCTGCGCATGTGGTCTAGGAGGGGTTGCGTGCACGTCATCTCCCTTTTTTGGGGCTCCTGTGCGTAGCGTGACCCGTCATCTTTCCCCAGGGGTTACATTCAGCCTTGCTAGAGCACTAGGGTACAATTACCATCTGGTACCCAACCCCTTTGACCCCCAATTGCCCAGGACAATAGTGTACAGCCACTCCCATACGCACATTAACATCAGTGCCATGGCTGGGAGGCGAGGATTCCGTAAGGGTGACAAAGGTGGAAGAGCCACAAGTGGTGGCCGTGGTGGATCCGATAGGGGACGTGGTTGTTACTTGCAGGGTGGGCCTGTCCCCCCATGTGTGGAGGACCAGTCAAGGGCACCCATAATTCCCCCCTCCCGTTGAGGCTGATGTGGCTGACACCATCCATGCTCAGCCCTTGTTGGACCAGCCCATTGTGGCACAAGACCTGGCTGACTCCATGGCTGACTTCCAGGTCAGCAGGCCTATGACACGTGCGCTGGTGCACGTTGATGTCATCATGCCACGTGCATCTGGGGCAGCAAGGTCATCTGCTGCCCCAAGTAGGCAGGGCGGAGAGGCTGCAGGGGCAGCTGTGGCTCCATCCACCCCAGCTCTCACACACCCAGCCAGGAAAGTGTCGGTTTCAGTCCATCCTGCTGACATTCCCCCTGACACCTTTACACTTGAGCCAATGCCTGCACCAACTCGCATGCTGAGTGTGCAATCCCACACTCCTGATACAGAGTCCACCAGGGCTCCTGCCCCTAGTGTCCAGAGCGGAGCAGGACACTCAGGATCACCACCACCTTCCAAGCGGAAGAGGAAGAGTGCTCGTCCGGCACAGGCTGATGCCCCAGACACGGCTACACAGTCCGGCCCATCGAGGAAGCCCAGCTTCACGGATGACGAACTGAATGCACTTGTCGAGTATGTGTCCGCACATGATAACGAGATGGTCATTGTTGCAGGATCCAAGACCACACCTGCACAACGCCAGGCACACTGGCAGACCGTTGCGGACATCGTAAGTGCCCTTGGAATCATGAGGCGCACAGCCAATGATTGCTATAAGCGCTGGAATGACCTAAAGCTCAGGGCAAAGAGTAAGCTGGCCTCAAGTCATGCCGCAACTCTAGTGACTGGAGGTGGGTCTCCAGTAGTAGACATGGAACTCACTCCACATGAGTCAGTCGCTGGGACCTACGTCACGGAGGAACAGATCCAAGGCATGGGAGATCTGCCTGATTACGAGGCATTGCCGGTGAGTACACATGCATGTGTGTGTCATCCATGTGCATGGTGTGTGTGTGAGGGCTTCTGTTTGTGTGCCAGGTGAGAGTGTGTGCGCCTGAGTCGTATGGGTCAGCCATGTGCTTCATGCAATACATCCTGCGCAGCTGCATTTGGCCATAGCAGTATCCCTTCTGCCAACAGTAGACATCTAGCCCAACTGCACGCCAGCTGCCCTTTGCCACAACATTGTTGCTTATTTTTCACTGTTCATTCAGTCAGATTGTTTGCATTCCACCACTTTTACTAGGCATTTCTCAGTCCTCTAGTCACATGTCTGACATGGCTATGGTAAAGTGGAGTGACTTTGTTACCTGGATATCATTTGTTCACACATGTCCCTGTGCAATTGGACCATTTAGGACTGGCAGCTCCAGGTGAAAAATCTGACCTGTTTGAATTAGAAAAGCTATTACATGCGGGAACTGGACTGAATGAATAGGTGCTGCCCTCCTCTCCATCTTCACTCAATAGCAATGGTACATGCCATCTGTGTGATGGCATGTGTGTTTCACCTGGCAATCACAGGCCAATGTGTGATGCCACTTCCAGGCAGCATGCAGAAAATGTGTTCATCTTCCATCTTGGTGTCATCAATGTGTGCCATTTGCCTCCCCTTCATACGCAGTGAGGGTGCATGCATGGGAGGGTTTTAGTCATGTGGGACATGTGTCAATCAAGTACTGGTTCTCTTGCTTCTCAGCCCTCATTGTGTGCCATGGTGCTAATGCCTGTTTCCATTTCTTTGTTTTTATGTCTTTGCAGGGGAAGACGCACCTGATTCTGCTGGGGTTGTGGAGATGGTGCAGACCCAGGAGGGGTCCGAGGGCCGACCAACCACCAGTGAGGAATGTGGTGTGGTGGTGGGTGAGAACCCACAAGTGCTGCAGGTCGTGCTCTCAAGGGGTGTCTCTGGCTGCACCTCCCCCGAGCTGTACTCAGGTGTTGATTCGGATGATGAGACCTACGTGCCGTCGCAGGTGAATGTTCCAGGGAGGGATTCTGTTCTGTCCCACCCACCTGCTCCAGGGTCAGAACCCTCAATGGGGATGTCAGTGTTGGCAGCTACGCCTTTGGTGGTTACGGATGCAGGGTCACACTCCGCGACATCTGATCCTGTTCCTGGGCCAGCAGATCAGAGGGGGAATGCAGTCCTGCAGCCTCAGGCAATGCCGGCACAGCAAGGCGCAGTTCGCCTTGCCCCAGACAGGTGTGGTGCCCGCCGACGTAGTGGCTGTACGCCACCTGGCAATACCGCATGGGAGCAATCCATTTACGGTATGGCAACACAACAGGCAGCATCATCCGAGATGATGGCTCAGGCCATGGATAGGGTGGCCACTTCCATTGTCCCCCCTGAAAGGCTGATGGAGCGAATACAGCAGGCAACCGACTCCATCTGCCAGTCACACAGGGAGGACATGTTGGCGTCCAATAGGGACAGGCGGGCGGCACTGGCGACTCTGCAGGAGGCCATCTCCATAGAGTCCCAGGGCCACAGAGAAGCCCTGAGGCAGGAGCTCCTTCACCTCAGGACGACTCTTGTTGAGCTTGAGGCTTCAACACACCAAAGGACAGAACAGCAGCTGGAGCGTCTCACCCGTACGCTCTCAGCTGAGATGCAGGCATTGAGGGCGGAGGTCCGGGCGTCCCGTGAGTTGTTGCATGGGGACCTCTGCACACTCATCCTCCAGAACGAGACCTACCACACCCGCATGCTTGCAGCCATGGAGGAGCAGACTAGGGCCTTGCGTGGGCTGCCTCCCATAGTGCAACCACCTCCGGATGCAGCTGCATAGGGTGATAATAGCGACAGCAGTGATACTCCCACAATACGGTAGCCGTGTGGGCCATGAGCCCATGGAGGTGTTTTTTTTTCCCAGGATCCACACAGGTGGGTTTTGGTGTGCACCCTGTCCTCGGACCTCCTGGGTGGCCTCCCCAACCCCCCCCCCGGGCCCATTAATGGCCATTTTTGATTTTTGTTTATTTTTAATTTTATTTTCTATTTTTATTTTTATTTTTATTTTTAATTATTTTTTTCCCAATTTTTTTGCGACAATTTGTTGCCGTCTGTGGTTCCTGTGGGCATACGCTGCATTGTGGCTGGGCACATGCAGGCTTCTCATGTATTTGGTTCAGATGCTTGGGTTTGAGTCACACACACCCCTCCTGCTTCCCGTTTCCATGGGCTTGCAAAGGGTGTGCCCAAGTGACATTGACGTACATGGTGACATTGGACTCCCACTACATGTATGGGTAGTCTAGTCAATACTGTGTATACATTCCTAGTGCATATTGCTGTTGTGTTGTACACTGCATGTTGCATTGATGTGTAACTCATCATCTGTGTCTACCTCCCAATTTGCAGGTCCCTTCCTCATGTCTACACAAGACCCTCTAGTTTGGAGATGGGGTCCATGTTGGCAGCAGTGCACCTACAACTCTACATGGCGCCAACACTGCAGAGTTGGTAGTGGTGGGAGTGCAGGCATTTCCAGGTGGTGAGACTACTAATTTATTACATTTGTGATGTCATGTTAATGGTAGTACCTGCTCAAGTTTGTTGTTGGTCCTGCATTACTGTGAGCATTTCAGGTGTTGCAAGTTTCAATTAGGGACACTGTACATTGTGACACTAGTGTCATGTTGTGGGGATTACTTTGTTTACCTGCAAATAGCATGACATGGCACGGTGTGTCGTGTGGCGGTGCTGGGGATGGGTTGGCTGACATGGCACTGTCCTCTTGTTGCATTTTGCAAGTGGGTATTCATTTTAGCTGCTTGAATGTTTTTCTTCACAAAACTGCATTGGTGGTGTCTGTGTGGGTAGGGATGCACACATTGTAGCACTTCCAGGTGAACAATCTCAGGCTGATATGGTTTTCTCGGTTGATTCTCCAGACATTCAGGATCAGTGTCAGGTTGAGTCATCATTGATTGTCAGATGGAATGTGCCAGGGCAGTGTGCACTCCACAGGGGTGTGATTTCTATGTGAAGTAATTAGCCACTAGCTGTGTATGCGCTGCCTCCTCCCGTGCGCAGCGGCTGTGCATGTGGTTGGGGATGTGGGGCCACCACCATGTCCACGGCCAGGCCCCGGCGTGTTGCAACGTTGTGCAGGACACATGCTGCCACTATGATCCTGCACACTACTGTGGGAGCGTACAACAGCTGCCCGCCAGAACGGTCAAGGGAGCGAAAGCGTGACTTTAGCACTCCGAATGTGCGCTCCACTATGCCCCGGGTTGTAATGTGGGCTGTGTTATATCTTACCTGGGGTGGCGTGGTGGGGTTCCGAATTGGCGTCATCATGTGGGGGCTGAGAGGGTAGGCACTGTCCCCTGTGGAGGTGGTGATTGGTATCATTGGTGGGGTTGTGACCTTGCTCAGTATCTGACATGCATGCATGTGCAGTGGCATTCATACTCACCAAGCAGCCATGTATCGCCATGCCGACCAACTTCTAGGTCCCGGCTTAGGGTGGACATTCGGTAAATGAAGCTGTCGTGGGTGGACCCGGGATAGTTGGCATATACTGAGGTGATGATTCCCTTGGCATTACATACTACCTGCACGTTGATGGAATGCCAGTGCTTGCGGTTCCTATAGATGTGCTCTGATGCCCTGGGGGGACGTAGAGCCACATGGGTGCAGTCGATGGCACCCAGCACTTTGGGGAATCGTGCCACACCGTAAAAATCCAGGGCGGCAGCATGCATTTCTGCAGGTGTTCTGGGCAGGTATATGTGCCTGCGGACTGATGGGCGTGCAGTGATGATGTTCAAGACCTGGTGTAGGCAGCGTGACTGGGTGGCCTGTGATACCCCACCCACTATGGCACTTGTCCGCTGAAATGATCCAGTGGCTAAGAAGTGCAGTACATTGAGGACCTTCTCCAGGGGGCTGAGTGCTTGGGAGCACAGGGTGGGTGATGTGAGGTCATCCTCCCACTCACTCACCAGGTCCAGTATTATGTGTGGTGGAAACCTGTACCTCCCATACACCTGGTCATCAGGCATCCCGAAAAGGCTGGTTCTGGGTGTGAATATTCTGGCCCTGACTATCCTCCTCCTCCTCCTTTGGTAGCCCACGCCCACTGCTGCTAGGAACGGTATGTTCATCCTGGGTCTGAGCTTGTTATTTTGTTAGCGCGCAAATTTATGCGTTGCGTGTGTTGTAGGCGAGCGTGTGACCCGCGCACCCCTGTAATCCAGTACCCAGTCCAATAGCGTGTGGAAATTCCCGCGCACCCCGGGATAAAGGATAGCTGGCGTATTTGCGTGTGTAAGTGCCCGCGCACCCCTGATATACACGTACATAGGCCAATCGCGTGTACGCGCACTTTTGTACAATTACACGCGATGACACTCTAACGTGCTGTCCAATTACACGCGATGACACTCTGACGTGCAGTCACAGCACGTGTGCTCTGTCATCACGTGCTGTGTGGGATACACCCGTGTGGGTCACGTCACAGACGCACTGACGCGCTGAGGGCCTTTGGTCCAATAGAATCGCGTATGCGTGCTGACCCGCTTACGCGCTAAGGGCCTTTCCTCGAATTTCACGCTGACGTGCAGGATTTTCACGTGCCAAATCACTCTGTATCAAGCTGGCCACGCGAAAACACACGGAAGACCACGCTCCTGCCCAGAAGGCCGAATTACTGCCCCCCCAGTGCCCCGAGCAGCCTCCCACGTGCCATCTGCTGCTGCCTGCCTGCCTGCCTGCCTGCCTGCCTGCCATTTGGTGCCTGCACATCAGCCATCTGCAGGGGTCCAGTTGCTGTGTCCACCCCTGCTGGAACTGAAGACTCCCGACTGGGATTACATCGCTCCACAGCCCAGCCCCAGGACCCAGTTGCCCACCCACACCTGCATCTGGGGTTGCCATGTCGGGCACTTCCACATCTGGCACCAGTGGCAACCCCAGGCCAGAGGGGCAGAGGGGCACCAGCTTCACTGCCACCGAAGTTGGTGTCCTGGTGGAGCATGTCCTGGGGCAGTATGATGCCCTCTTTGGATCGTCCCGCGCCAGCAAGGAAGGACGGGAGAGGATCTGGGCCGACTGTGTGGTTGCCATCATCGCGGAGGGGGTGGCAACCCGCGACGTCCAGAAGATCAAGAAGCGCTGGGAGGACTTGATGTCCAGGACCCTCGTGAAGGCCCGGCGCCTCGTGGAGGGGGGCCGGGGCCGCATGAGTTCCATCCAGATGAGGGTCCTGGAACGCGTAAGCCCAGCGCTCCACGCCCAGATCCTTGAGAGGGAGACCCGTCTGGAGTTGAGCGGTAAGTGTCCAAGCATTGCTGTGTGAGACAGGGCATGTTGCAGTGTGCTGGTTCTCTGATACTTGCCTGTATGTGTGACATAGGCCATGTATGCATGTATGTGTGCAGGGACATCATGGTAATGCATGTGCGACCAGTGATGTGTGAACCACATGGTTGTTGCATGTGTCTAAATGCCACATGGGGAGCCCTATGCAGATTTTAGACATGAGAGCATGCCAGTCTCTGTTCCTGGACATGGGTGGGGGTGTCTGTGACTTGTGCATGCCATGGATGCATGACACATGTGTGTGACAATGCACAGATTCACTGATGCAGCCTAGTTACCCTTGCATCCGCTGTGTTTGGGGTGTATGGGGCCAGATGGATGTGACTGAGGTGAAGTGTGTGCATGTGATAGGCATGACCCATGATGCATGTGAGTTCCATATCATTGTATGTTTCAAGAGTCCATTGGACATGTATGGAAATGTCCATGGCATGCACCATGCCTGTTACTGTGTGTGTTTTGCCTGGACTGACCCATGTGTTGTGGATGGACATGATGGAAGTGTACTTTGACAGTGGTACTCATCTGCTATTGCTTCCTGTCTAGGGGACCATTGTACAGTACCCTGATGCTTGTGTTCTTTGTCTCCCTCTACGCAGCGGCTAGTGAAAAAGAGGGCAGAGACGGCGCTGTGGAGCAAGGCGGCGGGGATGCCCCCACGGCTGCAGCGGAAGGGGTGGGTGAGCCCCAACTGGGGCCTGCTACGGTGGAAGACGGTGAGGAGCCATCCAGGTTGGTGGTTTCCACAGAGGAGGAGGCCGCCACAGGGGCACACATGGGGCCTGGTGGGGGCATCCCTGCTGGTGCAAGTGGTGCAGTCCAGGGTTAGGGGCAGGAGGCAGCACAGGTCACCGTGGAGGGGCCTGTGCATGTCGCTGTCCCTGACACTGTGAGTGCACCACCATGCACCAGCAGGGTTGCCCCGTCCCAGGCCCGTCCGCAGGTAGATGGATGTCCATGTCACCTGACTCCCCTCCACCTGCGGACGAGGGGACCCGTGTCCGTATGGAGAAGGTCCTGATTGGGGTTGCGATGCGCGCTGGTGCAATTCGTGATGACGTGCGTGCTTCCTGGGAGGAGCACGCACATCATCACGAAGAGCACCGTGCCGACGTGGCCCAATTGGGATCTTCCATGTTCGGGGGTTTCCTGCATGTGTCAGCCAATCTGGCGGCCCTCTCCTCCTCTGTGGAGGCTATACGCCAGTCGTTCTCCTTGCCGTCTTCCGGCCCAGATGCCACCAGGGCCCCCTGTGGACCTGCCCTGACCTATGCAGCCAGCTCGGTGGGGATCCCATCCCTGCCACAGTCGGGAGTCGGAGGTCAAGCAGGGGTGGACACCACAGAAACTGTACCCCAGCAGATGGAGGATGTGCCGGCATCATCAGGCAGGGCACGTGCACAACGGCGTTGGTGGATTCCATCAGCCTGGATGCCGTCGTGCTGGCAGAGGCAGTTGCGTCGGAGGCAGCAGCAGAGTCAACGTGGGAGGCATCATGGCTCGGGGCCATCAACATCGGAGGGGCAGGCATCGGCCGGAGGGCAGGAGGACCCAGGACAGGAAGTGTCTTCCGTGTGGCTGCGGTTGGCCCAGCAGATTGGTGCAGAGTGGCGGCGGGCGGAAGAGGAGCGGCTCACGATGGTCAGGGTGGAGAACTCCATGCGGAGGGCCCTGAGGCGGGCCGAGTGCCTCGAGGCAATCCGCAGGGGGTTGGAGGAGCAGATGGCGTCGTCCCTGCGGACACTCGGGGCCATGGAACAGGACCGCCTCCGGGACATAGACGAGGAGTTTGATTATTGCCCTGGCCCGGAACACTACGGAGTGAGCCGCTGGACTTGCCCGCCGCCTTTGTATATAGTTCTTTAGTTTTAGGTTTCATTTGTTTATTCTTATGATTTGGAGTCGACGGACACAGCTCCACTTTTTGTATATAGTTGCATTTTTGTTAGGGTTTTTTTTAGGTTTCCTTTGTTCAGTTGGGCTCATGGATCCTTGGATATTTTGTACATAGTTCTTCATTGGATTCTTTTATTTTTTAATTTTATTTTTTCTTCTCCATGGAGCAATGGTGTTTGGATTTTATTTTTTTTCTGTCGGATTGATTTCATTCTTAATGTGACTTTGAAGTACTTTTTTTTGGATTTGGTGTTTTTCATTTTTTGGGACGGACATGCACCTTTTCTTTTTTTCATTGGCATTGTAGTTTGTTTAATTTCATTTGCATTCATATTTTTTTAATACATTTTTGTTTTCATACTTCACTGTGTGGTATCATCTCATTGGTTTCATGCATGTCATGTTGGGTGTTTTCAAATTCATTTGCAACCATTGTGTGTGACAGACATGGGTTCATTTGCTTTATGTACGTTGGGGGTGTAACATGTAATTTTCATTTCCATGTGGGTGAATGGGTTACTTGGTAGGGCCTTTTGGCTGTGGAGGCTGACCATTACGCACATGGTTGGTGATTGTGAGGACCTGGGTGCAGGGGTACATGAGTGGGGGCCTGGTGGAGGCTGCCCATGGTGGCTGGAGGGTGGGGGTGGGTGGGAGACATGAGCGGGGGCCTGGTGGGGGCTGCCCATGGTGGCTGGGAGGTGGGGGTGGGTGGGAGACATGAGTGGGGGCCTGGTGGGGGCAGCCCCTGGGGGGTGGGGGGTGGGGGTGGTGGTAGACATGAGTGGGGGCCTGGTGGAGGCTGCCCCTGCACTGCTGGGGGTGGGGGTGGTGGGAGACATGAGTGGGGGACTGGTGGAGGGTGCCCCTGGTGGCTGGGGGGTGGGGGTGGTGGTAGACATGAGTGGGGGACTGGTGGAGGCTGCCCCTGCACTGCTGGGGGGTGGGGGTGGTGGGAGACATGAGTGGGGGCCTGGTGGAGGGTGCCCCTGCACTGCTGGGGGGTGGGGGTGGTGGGAGACATGATTGGGGGCCTGGTGGGGGCTGGCCATGGTGGCTGGGGGGTGGGGGTGGGTGGGAGACATGAGTAGGGGCCTGGTGGGGGCTGCCCCTGGTGGCTGGGGGGCGGGGGTGGTGGTAGACATGAGTGGGGGCCTGGTGGAGGGTGCCCCTGGTGGCCGGGGGGTGGGGGTGTTAGGGGACATGAGTGGGGGCCTGGTGGGGTCTGCCCATGGTGGCTGGGGGGTGGGGGTGGGTGGGAGACATGAGTGGGGGCCTGGTGGGGGCTGCCCCTGGTGGCTGGGGGGTGGGGGTGGTGGTAGACATGAGTGGGGGCCTGGTGGAGGGTGCCCCTGCACTGCTAGGGGGTGGGGGTGGTGGGAGACATGAGTGGGGGCCTGGTGGAGGGTGCCCCTGCACTGCTGGGGGGTGGGGGTGGTGGGAGACATGAGTGGGGGCCTGGTGGAGGGTGCCCCTGCACTGCTGGGGGCTGGGGGTGATAGGGGACATGAGTGGGGGCCTGGTGGAGGGTGCCCCTAGTGACTGGGGGGTGGGGGTGATGGGAGACATGAGTGGGGGCCTGGTGTAGGCTGCCCCTGCACTGCTGGGGGGTGGGGGTGGTGGGAGATATGAGTGGGGCCTGGTGGAGGGTGCCCATGGTGGCTGCGGGGTGTGGGTGGGTGGTAGACATGAGTGGGGGCCTGATGGGGGCTGCCCCTGGTGGCTGGGGGTGGGGGTGGTGGTAGACATGAGTGGGTGCCTGGTGGGGGCTGCCCCTGGTGGCTGGGGGGTGGGGGTGATAGGGGACATGAGTGGGGGCCTGGTGGGGGCTGCCCATGGTTGCTGGGGGATGGGGGTGGTGGGAGACATGGGTGGGGGCCTGGTGGAGGCAGCCCCTAGTGGCGGGGGGGTGGGGGTAATAGGGGCCATGAGTGGGGGCCTGGTGGAGGGTGCCCCTGCACTGCTGGGGGGTGGGGGTGACAGGGGACATGAGTGGGGGCCTGTTGGAGGCTGCCCCTGCACTGCTGGGGGGTGGGGGTGGTGGGAGACATGAGTGGGGGCCTGGTGGAGGCTGCCCATGGTGGCTGGGGGGTGGGGGTGGGTGGGAGACATGAGTGGGGGCCTGGTGGAGGGTGCCCCTGCACTGCTGGGGGGTGGGGGTGGTGGGAGACATGAGTGGGGGCCTGGTGGAGGGTGCCCCTGCACTGCTGGGGGGTGAGGGTGGTGGGAGACATGAGTGGGGGCCTGGTGGAGGGTGCCCCTGCACTGCTGGGGGTGGGGGTGATAGGGGACATGAGTGGGGGCCTGGTGGAGGCTGCCCCTGCACTGCTGGGGGGTGGGGGTGGTGGGAGACATGAGTCGTGGCCTGGTGGAGGGTGCCCCTGGTGGCTGGGGGGTGGGGGTGCTGGGTGACATGAGCAGGTGTGCAGGGTAGTCCCCTGTGGTGTGTGCTGCCTTCAGGGGCTGTGGAGGGTGTACAGGGAATACCTGGGAGCACACAGCCAAATCGCGTGTAGAATTTCCCGCGCACAACTGAAATCCACGTACCCTGACAAATCGCGTGTGGAACTTCCCACGCACCCCTGAAATCCACGTACCCGGCCAAATCGCGTGTGGGACTTCCCGCGCACCCCTGAAATCCACGTACACGGCCAAATCGCGTGTGGAACTTCCCGCGCACCCCTGAAATCCACGTACCCTGACAAATCGCGTGTGGAACTTCCCGCGCACCCCTGAAATCCACGTACCCGGCCTAATCGCGTGAGGTACTTCCCGCGCACCCCTGAAATCCACGTACACGGCCAAATCACGTGTGGAACTTCCCGCGCACCCCTGAAATCCACGTACCGGGCCAAATTGCGTGTGGGACTTCCCGCGCACCCCTGAAATCCACGTACACGGCCAAATCGCGTGTGGAACTTCTCGCGCACCCCTGAAATCCACGTACCCTGACAAATCGCGTGTGGAACTTCCCGCGCACCCCTGAAATCCACGTACCCGGCCAAATCGCGTGTGGTACTTCCCGCGCACCCCTGAAATCCACGTACATGGCCAAATCGCGTGTGGAACTTCCCGCGCACCACTGAAATCCACGTACCCTGACAAATCACGTGTGGAACTTTCCGCGCACCCCTGTAATCCACGTACCCGGCCAAATCGCGTGTGGAACTTCCCGCGCACCCCTGGAATCCACGTACACGGCCAAATCGCGTGTGGAACTTCCCGCGCACCCCTGTAATCCACGTACCCTGACAAATCGCGTGTGGAACTTCCCGCAAACCCCTGGAATTCACATGCCCTGCCAATTCGCGTGTGAGACTTCCCGCGCACCCCGGTATACACGCACACGTATTTTTTGTCAGCGGGTGTCCGGGTTTGTGGGTACCCCTTTGCACGTCATTTGTCCTGGAGGGCCACAGTATGGGACATTCATCATGGCAGTATATAGGTGCTATTTTTGCCCGCACCTTTTGGCGCACATTTCTTACAGGCGCAGAGACGCTACCGCCTGCTTTCTTGTGGCGGTCGTGTTTGTGCCTGTGTGCTGGTTTGAGCGTGCGCTTTTTTGCCCTATTCTATTCCATGAATACGTGTTGTAGGCGAGCATGTGGGCGTTCCGCGCAGTTGTACCCTGTACTTCCCCCGTGACGCCCACATTTTGGCAAGTTGTTCCCCATTCCGAGTGTTACACCCCGTGTTCCGCCTACTTTTGTTGCGTGCGCCCCGCTATGGGCGATTTTCGCTGTGGCCTGTGCGATTTTCGCTGTGACCTGGCGCACGCAGTTAGATGGCCTGTGCGCTAACGTGCGCCGCGCACTTTATTATCGCACATCCGATGGTTTTCTCGCGCACGGCCTTCCATGAATCGATGTGCACTGCTTTTCGTGCGATTTTCGCACTTGCACTGTGATTTTCGCTATTCCACTGCGATTCGCACGTTTTTCCATGAATCGGCCTGTTAATACCCAGAGGTTTCTAAGCACAGACCCGGGTATCGAACCAGTATTGCTCCATGTCGTCTTGCTTCCAAGGTGAGCACATTGACCCTGAGCTATCCTCCTGAGACCAGAGAAACTAGACAAAGGGGATACTAAGTAACTATTCCAGAACCTTATTTCAAGATAGTTAGTGCTGGGTCTAGAAAGTTACAATTTGTAATAAAGTCAATTTTACTTCACTACTCTTGAAACAGTAGTTTAACCAAGCGAAGGTGTTTAAACGTTTGGGAAATCCAAGAGATGTCACTGTTCCACTAATTCCACTAGAATTCACAGTCAGCATTTTGGCTCGCTATATTGTGGGCTTTATCCCGCTGTGCTAGACTGTGCTCTTTTCTTGTCATGTGTATGGAGGTTTCAGGCAGCATTCCCTCATTAAGATCCAGGCTTCTGATGGGGCCATCTTGCACTGTTTTCTTTTATTTTGGGTGTGGGTCGGGCTTGATGATGTATACACCAGTGTCCGATGCTCGCCATGACCACTGGCTTCCGCCAGCTCTTTCAACCTTCCATCTAGGTATCAAGGTATTGCCCTGGTTTTGCATGCCCTCAATAATTACACCACATAACTTCAGTAATAGTTTTATAGCAAAGTGCACAACATGTTTTATTTGTACATGTTTGACAAAGATCATTGCAGCCAACATTAATGGTAGCATTTTTTTCTTCTTTCTTCAATGCTTGATATAGATCAGGCAATATGGACAGACACTGGCTCTCCTCTTGCAGGGGTCGGGTGCTTGGGCGAGGGGGAAAATACTCTGAGATCGGGGTCAGTCATCAATGATAATTTCCTCCCCCTATCAGAAATATTGGGCATATCTTCCAAACGCATATAACCCCTGTTGCAACCTGCAGTGAATAACAGATGGCAAGTAGGGAATTATTGTCAATGTTACAAAGGTTTGCAATTTTAGCCATTGAATGTGACACCAGTCACTTCATTTGTGGGGGGGGAGGGGCATATCATGCATCATTCCCCTTTCACCTGGTTGACAATAGTGGTTTTATTTGCATTGACCACAGGTACATGATTTCCATTTGCACTCCCTACCCTCACCTCGGTGGGCTCACTTCGTTATCAGAGGCATTTCTCAATTTGCGAGACCACATTATCCCTTCTTCTTCCTCCCTTCATAATGGGTATTGTTTCACTCAGGGTAGTACTGCTCCATGTTTTAGTGTGATCTGCACTGGGGTCACTCCTTTAGTAGCCCTACATTGTGTGGGTTATTTGTCCATAATTGTGTTGGTACATGCTTTAAATTGGCCTGGTTGAAGGAAGGTGGTTCGACAAGGCCATGAGGGGGCACTGCACTCTCCTGTACTGGACCATGATGTTGCAGATCTCAAGCATTATCTCTGCGTCATCATCATTGTCTTCAAAATGTTCTGCATCTGTCATTTCATTGAGGGGTACAGTGGGATCAATGCACAATACAGTGCACCACTGGCATCCCTGGCTGTCTGTGCTGAGGATGACAATTCCTTTTGTTGGCAGCAACAACACTTGCAGATATAGGGAAAGTATGGTGCCTGCCACTAACTCTGGGGACAATACAGGGCAGAAAATGAAATCTGTTGGCACTCTTCAGCAGGCTTTGGTCATTTGCGGCACTGCACAGACAATGCCATTGTCATGGATGAGATCATCATGTTCAACTTGCTAAGCAGATACCTGCTGAGCAAGTTGGTAGGAGAGCTCTCAGAATACAGTAGGGGAGCATGTACAACCCTTCCTCCCACCATTAGGTCGAAATGTTTTGTATATGGTACCATTAAAATAGCCCCAGAGAATCCCAGCCTGTCGATGGTTAGCAGGAAGTCCCCTTCACTGATGCAGATATTCTGGTCTCGTGAATCTACCATAAAGATGAATTGTTTGTTCTCTGCCCCCACCAAGGTTTCCTCTTCTGGGTTTAGGATCATCAACAGGACTGGACACACAGGTGCTCTCTGTGGGCTGTCCTAGTCAGGTTAGGTGTCTGTTCCTAGGAATGAGAAAGGCTTTCCCCAGACCACTGTAGCGCCTTGAAACAGGGCCACTGTACCATTGGGCATGCCACCGAAGTTGTTCAGGTTGCCCGCCTGTGCATGTTGGTGTGAGGCTGGTAATGTTGTATTGCCTGTTGTGGGGGTCGTGGCGGTCCTGGGATCTGTGGGGTAACTGAATATAAGCTTGGTGTATCTGATATGGTATTGAGGTCCTTTTAGGGGTAATTCCTTGAGGTGCCTCTTGGGGTGGTGGGCCATAGTTCTGCTGGCTATAGCTATATTCCATACCTTGTCTACTGCTGCACTGACTTGAAAAGTGCCCCCAATTTGCCACAGTTCCAACAATGCCCCATTCCTCCCCTTCTGGGTCCCATTCCCCTGAACTTGCATCCCCTTGATCCTCTGAACCCACCTCATTCTCACTGCTGTCCTTCTTGACTTTGTGGCCCAGAGAATTTTGGGTTTCCCCCCTACTGTCCTTGTCCTCCTTCGGCCGACACCCCAGCTATTCTGGCATTCGTAAAGCTAGGGGTATATCCTCCCTCCTCTATCTGTGTTGGTGTCAGCCTCACTTTGGCTAATTCTTTCTGTACCAGTTTTGCTTCCTCTGCCTGCCACCTCTGAAGCATTTCTTTCTCATGCACATTTATTCTCCTACAATGATGCACTATAATGCATTGAATTTCAGGCCACCCATTCGCCTTGACCCCCACAATTTTGTTGAACGCCTTTTGCACTTGTTTGAGGGGGCCCTTTTTTACTATAATATCGATAAAGGGTATTGACTAGTCCCAGGCATTACCTGTTACCTGTTTCTGCCCTCCACATCTCTTGGACATTGAGAATGAATTGTGCAGTGTCCTCCTCGCCCATTGTGCATTGCATGATGGACTGCAAATCTGACATGTCTGGGAATGCTTGCTGCAGCACATCCTATACTTTTGCCCTGATATTTTTAAACAATGCTCCTTCATGAGCGTCATTACTCAGGGTTACTCCTGAGTACCCCGCCTTCACCCACACATTGGCAGCCTGATCCCCAATCTCAGCCACTAATATAATTGTCATGTCTCCTATTGCTAGGGGTACTCCCGCTGTGTGCTTTTCAAAAGTGTATATCCATTTCCCTGTGCCTGCCATAAGGGCCGGAAGTGCCTTTATTAGGTTATTCTTGTGCATCTGTGCCCATGGTGCATAGTGCGGCCTTGTGTATTAGGGGCATTTGCAGTTTCAGTTTGTTCTTTCTGACCTTTGTTGCACTTTTTCCTTGCTGCTGCCATCCGGCCAAACCTCTCCCTCAAACTGCCATCCCATAATTCCTACCTCAGGGTGTGTTGAGGTGCTTGCTCTGCCTCTCCATCCTCACTGTCCTCAACCTCATGAACAATGGTTGTGTAGCCCTCTTCCCCCCTCACTTGGGGAGGCACCCTACCTTCCCGTTTAGTTTCCCTTATTATTCTCTCTAAAACATTAATAAAAATAAGGTATGCCACACTCTGAATTTCAATCTCTGCATGTTCACAATGTTCACACTTCCCCTCACAACTGTCCCTTACTTGTTATCCCTTGCAAGGCTATACTCACGTGTGTGTGTTCACCTGATCTCCTCAGTTCAGGGGTTTCCAACACCAGCTTGTGCCTCTCCTTGGGGCCGCAACCCGCTCCAAAGAGCAGCATGGATTCTGCAAAGATGGCTCCTGCACTGCCACAGGGAAGTACGCATTTTTGGGGCTGGCTGCTGTAGGTGGGCGTGGCCCTTCCGGAGAGGTTGCCTAGGGGGCACTGGGATCACATCGGGGTCACCAAATGAAGGCACGTCCCTGTATGCTCACGTCAGAAAAAATACAAACTACTAGAGACAAAAGGCCAAGATATTTCTTGCAAGGATAACAAATTTTAATCATACAAAAAGTAAGGGTGCAGGCAAAGTACTCTGCTGCTCGAGAACATTCTGGGCTCAAGTGATACAAACATAAGCTTATAAGGCATCACTGCATCATCACCATACAGTAGAAATCCATGTGGCTGTTTGGTGAGACCCTACACAAGGGCCTTGCCCATAGGGGATGCCAGGCTGTGATTGGTTCCAGTCTCGCTCATCTGTCTTCTCTCACATGGGGCCGATGGGGCTCATCTGTCCAGGGACTGAAGGTCAGGTTCTTCATACGTGGCTATTGCAGAGTTATTATTGCAAGATAACGCTACTACATCATCATGGCAGCACCTGGGAAACTTGGGAACTGGTACATGGGGAGGAACACGATCATGCTGACCCACACATTCTATTCTCGGTTCATATCGCACTCTCCACACCCAAGGCTTCTACCATTGTTTTGAACTATAATTTATTCCACCCTGTACCTCATATTACAAAGGGTGTATTTATGGAATAAGGTGAAATGGTCATGTTCGTTTAGATCTTTAATGGCCATTGGTTTAATGGGTGGTGGTCTGAGGTCACCCACTATCGCGGAATGCAGGGGTTCTTGGACTGGGTCAGTGGTGGGTGACATTACTCCTGGTGGACTGGGTGGGGTTTGGAGGTCTGCTGATGGCCTGGCTGTGATGAATGTGCACCGCAAGGAGCCTGTTGCTGCCTCATGGCCTTGCACGGCACATTCCTCTCTGGGATAACAAGTCATTGCAACAGTTAAGGAACAAAGGGACCTTTCAATGGGAATTAGCAGTGCAGGTTCATCTGCCCTCAGCATTTTGGTCATGTTTAGGTTTCTCTGCCAAACCTATGTTTACAGTGCAGCCATGTAAGACTTAATAGGCCCGATTCATGGAATATGGCGCAGAAATTGTGCAAGGGTTGCGTGCCGAGAAAGATTCTGCGCGAGCCGGGGCACAGAAGAAATATTGTGCGGCATGTGTAATCATGTATTTCAAGACATATTACCATCCGTCACGCAAGTTACAACAAGCTGCGCATGGACGACTACAACACAACCCCACGCACACCAAAAAGCAAGCCAAAGGACTAACACAGAGCAAGGTTCAGCGCAACTCCTGGCCCAGCATCCAGCATCCCAGCGAAATTGCGTGCCTCATCTCGCAATCCCAGGTCACACCCAATATAAAACATGTGGCCTCCCTGAGCCGCACCACTCCCTAGGCCGCACCACAGCAAAATCACACACCTCATCTGGCAAACCCAGGCCGCACCCCAGGGAAAACACGTGCCCACGCTGGCAAGACCTGGCTACACCCCAGCAAAATCAGGTGCCTCACCTCACAATTCCAGGCTGCAAGACCTGGCTGCACCCCTGCAAAATCAGGTGCCTCACCCCACAATCCCAGACCGCACCCCATAGAAAACAAGTGCCCTCCCTCACAAGCCCAGGCTGCACCTCAGAGAAAACGCATGCCCTCCCTCGCAAGCCCAGGCTGCACTGCCCTCTCTCGCAAGCCCACAGCTGCACCCCAGAAAAATGGTGTACCTCACCTTGCAATCCCAGGTTGCACCCCAGAGAAAGTGCGTGCCCTGCTTTGCAAGCCCAGCCTGTACTGGAACTCGGGCCTTCAAGGAGTTGATCACTGCCACCACTTCTTCCTGCTTGATTGGTGCTTCCAGAGCCTTCATGTCCTCTCGGGCCAAATGGGGCAAGTCCTCTTCTACAATATATTATCGCTGAGCTTCCACTGATCTATCCATACTGGCCATGGTCTCAAGTAGGTGCACCTGCGCCAGCCACAGCTTGTCCTGTTGCTCATAATGTGAGATAAAGTTACGTTTCCTGGTTTTTGCCAATTTCTGTGCTCGAAGACGGTTGGCCTTGTTACTTTTGGCGTAGTATCCTTGCTTGACTGAGCGCAGGGTTTGCGCTGCTCCTTCATATATAGGGCTTCTAACTTGTTGCGGGCCACACCGATGGCTGTCTGGACCTTTGTAGACCAACCCTTCTTTTTGTAATTGCATTCTATTTCTAAGATTTCTTGTTCCAGGAGGGATCTGGACTGCTTCTACCATTTGTGATATGCTTCTGTGTGCGCAATCAGAATCCTGATTGCAATTGCCACATCGTCTCTTAAAGCCATATTGTTTAAGATTAGGTGAAATAGACGCCACTGTGGTGTGGGCCTAAGGCATGGGTTCCAAGATCTGATTTGGAGCAGCACCGGAGCATGGTCTGTGTGAACCTTCAGGACGATACATACTTTGTTTGTGAAGGACAAAAGCTGTGGCAAGGCCAAGATCATGCCTACACAAGAAAGGGAACGATGGACCTGTGAGAAGAAGCTGAAATATTTCTTGTGGGTGAAGCTCTCTCCAGGTATCCACAACTCCCAGTGATCTGAACAGATGAAGAATGCCCAGTGCTATTTTGTAATCCCTGGGGGACGGAGGGTGTGTCTTGTCCTTGTCTGGGTCAGAGACCCCATTGAAGTCACCCTCAAGGATCACCTGGCCCTCCAAGAAAGGGAGAAGGGTTGCTTCCAGATCCACCAGGAAACTTTCTTGGCCCTTGTTTGGGGCATAGACAGAGATCAGCGAGTGCAGTTCAGGACAGAGCATCCCCTTCACTCCCCCAAAACGACTGGCTGGGTCTGTGAGTGTGTCCAACTCCTCAAAGTGAATATCCCTTGCCATCAAGATCGCTGTTCCCCCTTTTTTGGTGCCTCCGGAGGCCATGAACTGCCTTGGGAAATCTATATTCCGGAAACAAGTATAGTCTACTGGGAGAAGGTGAGTTTCCTGGAGAAAGAGCACGGCCCCAGCCAGGTCTTTTAACCGCTTCAAGACGGATTTCCGTTTCACCAGAGAATTAAGTCCTTTCACATTCAGGGAGATAAAATTCGCCTTACAGTGAGGTGTCTCCAGGCTTTCCTCTGCTGTTGGTGTGGGGGATGAAGGGGGGTTTCAGGCGAGTAAAAGCTGCCATTCGAGACCTGATAATTCTTGTCCATGTGCTCCAACCAAACTTTTAATCAAAGAAAATCTGCACAACTCTGAACTGAGCCCGAACCATGGGCTCCAAACTTTCAGGCTGCCCAAAACCATTGGCGGCATACTCCAAGGATGTTCTGATGTCATCCGCCCTAGAGTAAGGCTCTGTTGGGATTATCCTGCCTCACTCTGGTTTCACCTCCTGAATGCTGTATGTATGTGGTGATGTCATATGTGGAATGTGTGAGGTAGCTTGGAGTGTTTGTGTATGAATGGGTTCTAATCCAGGCAGTTGAGCTATGATAGTCTGGGTGGTGGGAGCCAGTGGGTTTCCCTCATGATTTCCCCCTATCTCCTGATGGACTTGATGAGACCTGATTTGTACCTGTAACTGAAGAGCTGAAGAAAAGCATCTATGAAATGTACCTGCCACAGTATCCTTTTTATAGCTTGATAACTAACAAGCAGTCATAGCAATTGGCGACGAGGTCTGATCTTGGAGAGGACCAGTTGGATGGACCTTGGAGGCAACAGGTACCTCTGTGTGTGTGTGTGTGTGTGGTCCTGATAAAGGAGAATGGAGATACTGCTGCGGGGGTGCAGAACAGGAGGAAGTTAAAGTGAGAGATTGCTACAAAGGAGAGGGAACACACTGCCCCCATGGTCCAGGAAGCGTCCCACCACCCAGGGCTTGAGAAAATGTGGTACCCAGGGATCAGCAAGGAGAAGCACCCAGGGCGGAGTAAAGCAGCCTCTCCGTGTAGATTCTGAGGAGAGGTGTCCTGCCAGTGCCCAGGCAGGCCTAGAAGTGGCTGCCCGGGAGTCGCTGTGCTTGCACACCAAAAGGGAGCCATAGTGACTGGTTGGCAACTACGCAGGGGGAAGTAAAAGAGACTGCCCTGGGAATCACCCACGGAGAGGAGAGCCATGTCAGCACAGAACAGAAGGCGCTATCTAGTATGCACCAAGGGATTTGAAGCACCGCCTCTATGAGGTGACAGGCACCGATGACTTTTAAAGGATGCCAGAGACTGTTCAAGGTTAACCCAGCATCCCCAGTACGCTCTGAGAAGGAGCAGGCTTTACAGGAAGCCCCAGGTGCGAGCGTTTAGTGACCATTGGTACTTTATTTGTGTGCAGAGTACAGTGGATTTGAACCAAATGCTGAGTGGTTGATATCAAGACGTGTTTAAGTATGGCGGCAAAGAAAAAAAAATTGACATGCTGTGCAGTCTGTGAGATCCCCGATTAGTCTATGCAGTGAGCAACTCGGCCAGAAGGGTCACTTTGCCAAGCACTTATGGGCAGCTGCCATGATGGTTGGCAGTGCAGGGCTCCAAGCAGTTATGTTCCGTCTTTGGAAATGGTGACATCAGTGCGGCTACCTGTGGTGATGGTGACTGTTTGTGTGTGAGCAGGTCTTGATTGGAGTTGGAACCCGGAAGGAGGAAGAGAGACATCCGGTCCGTCAATTGATGGCTGACGTGTGAATAGTGAACATTGGAGCTCACAGAAGCTGCACACAGGTACTGTGTTGTAGTTGGTCAGAGTAGCGCATGTTTGGTGCAGAGACATTCATTTATTGTGGACAATTATTTGAACTATCTGCTGGCTCGTCCATCGGGATATTCAAGATGTACGAGAGTCATACCTTTGTAAGGTTTACTTTAAAAAAAAGTAAACCTTACAAAGGTATGAAAACAGTTTGATGATGATGATGTTTGCAAGGTTCTCCGAGCATTTTTGTTTTCAATTGCATGTTATCCTTTTTAGAGGGTACCGGGAGCGCTTTGACTGGCAAGCAGCGTTTGTTCTGATGAGAATGTCTAATGACATGTGCTGATGCTTGACGCTGTACATAGGTGTATGCAGGGATGATGTTTAATACTGCACTGAGGCCCCATTGTAGGAAAACTGGACGGCCATAGGGAACAGCCAGCAATATTTAATCTTCTGATCTCGCAGGAACAAGACAGGTAGGTCCAACCACACCATTCATTCCAGCCCTGGCCCCCCATGAAAGCATTATTTATCACTATTAGCATTGGGAGCTGGCATCTATTAGAATGTGAAGGAGTATGGGATCAGCGCATGGGTTGAGCATCAGTTGCACAGATGAATGAAACCAGCAGCTCACAGAACACACTTTTATCAATACACACAATACAGGGTGGTCTAGCCTGTTGATGTATTCAGTAGGCTGAGAGTATCAGAGAGTACCAGGCTAAGAGAATGAATGATGTAGGTTATATGTGGTATAGTATGGGTCATAGTTGGTTGCGATATGATATGATAGTTTATTTATATAGCGCCTATACACAATGTGTTTGAAAGCGCTTCAAGGCAAGGAAAGGAACACGGGAAAATACAATGAAATTCATACATGCCATGAACAGTAAGGATGTTAAATTACCTATCGTACTCAGCCTGACAACATTTCAGTTAGTGCTGGAAGGAGGAGGGGGTCACTAATAGGATGGGGGAGAAGACAGACGAGGTTACTATCATACAAGCCAGGGACAATTCTGAAGGAGTAAGTGTGTAGAAGAAAGTAAGGGGAGGAGGGGAAGAGATGGGAAAAGGGAGAGGGGAGGAGAGAATATAGTGTAAGCAGTCAAAAAGAGTGGAGAAGCAAGAGGGGCGAGGGAATACAACTGTGGAAGTCAGTAGCAACACATAATGCTGCAAGCCAGGATACACGATGAAGATGGGAACAGCATGATTCAGGGCCACCATGAGTACAAGATGCAAAGGAAGTCCAGCATGAGAGATAAGAAAGGGTGACGCACCGTGAATCAATGATGTCCATAAAAGTCAAATCCAGCATTGGCCACAAGAATGTGATGGTGAAACCAGAATGTAGCAGGACAGACTCCTGTGTGGGGAAGGGGTGGGGGTCACAGTGGAACAACACAGAGGGACCAGAGGGGATGACCTGTGAGGACAGAGGGCGTGTTGCTGCTCAAAAATGTAATCAACTGTTAGTAGAGATTGAGTTCATGTACTTTTTTTAACGAATGAAAGTAACTTTTTATACACCCTGTTTTCATTGATTGTCTATGTATGATATAAAATAAAGAATATTTTGTCATAACAAAACCATTTGGGGTTTCTATGTAAGGAGATTGCTACTATAAGAATAATTACGTAATGCTATAAGAGTTGGAATATACCCGCGGGTCTACACATATTGTACAGCACAGAACTAAGTTTGCCATCAAAAGCATTTGGCTGTGTGATCGTGGGCATTTTGAAAAGTGTTCAATCGTCAAAATGATGCACCTTCCCCCCAAAAATATAGAAGACACCATGAGATTTAGAAGCACTAACCTGCACTTCACTGAAACACATGGAGACATGGTTTACAGTAGCAACACTCTAATTATACATTATGGAACAACTTAAAAAGAAAGAACTTTTCTTGCTTAGCACTCCCTCGCAAACCTTTGGCACATTTAAGAGAGGATGAGATGATTACTGCTGCACTCTCTATTCGCCATTTACTTGCAGCGCATACAGAAAAGAGAGTGAAGGGAGCACTGAGGGCAAAAGTGGAATGCAGGATGAGCTGTGCTTTCATTGAAAAGGGGAATTTAAATAGATAGCTGTGCTCACACATTTCAATGTTATTAGCAAACATACACAATTGCATAGCAAATTACTGTGCAGCACTGTTTATTGTATGCGATTCCCCTGCACCCTAATCACATGACTGTAAATGGGTGGCCATGAAGACCATAACCATTGTCATGTGTCGCAGCATTGCACATGTTTTCTTGCAGTGCCTTAAAGCAGAATTTTTGGAGTTGCTTGTTTGTCTTGAAGTTTATTTTGTTATAAATACTCCTGATATATAGCACCCTTACAGATTTCTTTATATCATGAGGGAAGGATTATTGGAGATGGGATGTCTCTCTTACCTGTGCAGGTCACTCCAGCGAGCCTCCCTGTAGGGCAGATGGTGTGTTCCAGGCCTCCTTGTGCACAGTTCCATAGAACAGCCTCATCTCCCATGCAATGTAGATTATTCATCAGGACTGGTAAAGAACTGGTGCTGAATGTTGAATTGTAAGAGTATTTTTCCACAAATCCACAGCTGAGATATCTGCAGACAACTGAGGCGTCCTTCCGATCCCAGGAATCATCGCACACTGTCCCCCACACTCCGTTGATTCTGACCTCCACTCTCCCAGAGCAAAGCGAAGGTCCATTCACTAATCTGATGTCATTAGGATCTGTCAAGAGAGAAGCAATAAGGAGTAACAGTGAACCTTGCCACAAATACAACTCATTCATTGCAATATCACCTTTAGTTAGAATTCTGCAGCTGCGTCAAATTGCCCTGGAACATTTCACTAATATCCTTTTGTTTTTAAATCAGTTTCAATCTATAGCCGTCAGTTCCAGACCATAGGGCATGTTCTGCGACTCTGGCGCCTCCACCTCCAAATGGTTGACGATTACGCTGAATACAGGTCACTCAGAATGTTCTCAATTTGATTAGCAAATAGATAAATCAAAGCAATGATACATCAGGAATACATATGAATGTATTAGTTGGACAATTATTTAATTCAACAACATTATTATGATTCCAGGGGATTCAGAACATTCCAAGAGCAGTTAGTAGCCACCGCTGAACCCTGACATTGCCAGCGGTGCATTCACTGGCCCTTAGGATATGGTCTTTTATTCATCATACACAATGCAATGGGAACATTGATAGCATGTATCTGTACACGTTATGGTTACATGTAAAATCTAAAAACACCAGAAATGTACAAGTTATGATAAGGTACGCAACCATAACTCATGCTACCACTGTGCACTGCAAGGACTAATACCCTTGACATCAAAGATGACATCACAGGTTTTTCTAGTGGTGCAACTTAACCATAACGTCCCTTTAACAACATGTATTGTCAGTGAATTTTATAGGTTTTTAATAGGGCACTTTAACCATTAAGTTGCTTTAGGCTAGGTTTTTCAATAAAGGGGAAATGTTTTTGGTAGTGCAACTTAACCATAACATCCCTTTAACAATGTTTTTTGTTAGTGAATTTCATAGGTTTTTAGTAGGGCACTTTAACGATAACGGTTGTATATTATATTTATTTTGAAGAAAGGGGATATGGTTTGAGTTGTACAAGATAACCATGGTGTCCCTATAATAATGTGTCTTTGACTGAATTGCATTACAATTTTACAGGATACCCTTAGTTTGTAAAGAAGAACTGTGCAAAATAGTGAAATTGCTGGCACCACGTTAATGCGGACAGCAGTTGCAGACTGTTCGTCTGTTTGCAAAGATTGCCTGGCATTCAACCCGCTGGGGAAGGCAGGTGCTCTTTCAGATAGTGATACCAATCACCAAACGTAAATAACATATACAAACCTCACCATGTGCAAGAATTGCAAGACAAAACAGTGCAGGTATGCACATTCTGTACTTAGGAAGCAAACAGGACAAAGCCAGAGGGAGTACACCATAACGGAATGCATGAACAACAGAAGTGGCGTCTACCTCCAACAATCTTACCCCAGTGCTACTGTAAATGGGAACAAAGAACGAACGGCCAGAGTAATGACTAGAAAGTGCTAAGACCTGAACGTCTCGACAATGTAATATGGACATTAAACTGTATTCTATAATTGTACATGTGCTGCAGTATACAATAGTACATAAGCATAATGTGTCTTTGTGTAACACAGCAATGGCAAGCACCTTAAAGTGGCAGGAGGAAAATGTCCCTCACATTGGTATGCACAGTAAAGTGACCCGTAAATGATGTAATATATATTGCTGCGTGTACACCAAACACATTCTTTTTTCGGTAAGAGAACATATTGCAAAGGAAAGTTAGGCCATACAAGCGGCAACCCTTGCACAACAGAATACGGGCATAGGAAAGGAAAGAAACTCTGTGCATAGGGACATGGAGAGCGTGGAAGTGAAAGTGGAAAAAGTGGTGAACAATTGTGCCGCCGTAAAGGTTGCGTACAAGGACATATTTTGAACAAAATGAAACAGCAGTGCCACACCTGCACGTGTATTCCTTCCCAATGCGATAGCCCGCCATGCCCTCAAAAACCGTGTCATGGGAGACGTTACGGTAATACATCAAGCTCTTCCTCCCCTCACAACCAAGTTCTGAAAATCCCCATTTCCCCACAATAAGTATCCACTTGTGCTACCCCTTCCCTTTCCTAATAAGGCATATGAATGTGTACAAGTAAATGTTAATAATGAGAAAGTTGCTGAGGGTTTGTGTGATATTTCTTTTGTTCCTGAAACGGGGTTGTGACTCAGCGGCGCACAGTCCTTAACTTTAATTAAAAATAAGGTAGGTTTCCGCAACTGTCTGGCCTATACACAGTGACAATGGAGGCATCCGTACGCCACCAGCAAGCTCTGCATGTCTCTGTGTCGCCCACCACCTATCAATGCGTGTGGGAGAAGATGTTTGTTCGTAGTGCAAGTACAAGCACGTGTATGTGTTCCTGTGTGTCCTAGTAACAGTGCCACTCTGCTGCATATGCGAATGAACATTAATGTGCTAGAGGTTCCCACGCACTTCCTACAAGCAGCTATACACATGAACATTCCAGCTGCTGTATGCTATAAACATCCAACGTCACCCAAAATGGTTGGCACACGTGTGTTGCCCTATTATTCAGTAGACAAGTGGCAACAGTGTGCATAAGACACTTCTCCTCATGCGCACAACATATTCCGGCCAAAACATGTCCTGCGGACAGCCATCCCAAAGGAGAACAGTTACAACCGCACCAACGCTGCGCGTGGGCCCTTATTTCGGGAACACAATCTGGACCCTTGGACAGTGGAAAAGTGCAGTATTTTGCAATGTTAGGAGTGTTTTGATGACACCAGATGTGAAGGTTGCCTTCCTGTGCTTTAATTAACCCTTCACACATACCACAGCCTTCAGATTTTAGTGACCTTGCATCATACATTTCAGCATCTACTTATACGAATGTTATTGTCCGGCTGATGGTCCCTGTATTTAGGTAAGTCACAGTCTGTGGCGGAAGGTAGTAGGGGAGACCGTATGGCAGGCTACTGCTGCCTGGCTTGCCAGGCTGACAATGTGCTGAGCGCGAGCTGCCATGCATGATCTCACGAGCACTCTCACGTGACTTAAGCTGGTACCTGCCTAATGTCCTTCACTGTGCAACCCCACTCTCACATTCCCATAGGGAGCATGCTGCAAACGGTTGTATGTGGCACGTGCGCTTCCGCAAGTATGACAAAAGCCATACCCCAATAAAGCACAAACATTCCTTCCTCCCTTTCCTCTTCCTTCTTTGTAGCACCCCAGCAGCGGTTGCTGTTAGAAATTTCCAGACCAATCTACCAATCACTTTGAAGAGGTCTACATTTAACTGTATGAGTTCTATACACCAGTCCTCTGCTTACACACCAAACTCAGGAATGGTATTGGGCAATTCCTCAGCCTGCACAGTCCCATTTCCATGGCCATCCTCACAATCCCTGAACGGGGATTTCGTGCTGTGTGCGGCCATGAGTGAATACAGTGTAACCAAGGTGGGGGAGTTTGTTTGTGCGGACAGCTCTGAAAATAGCAATTTCTTTTTTTAAGTTGTATTGTAGATGCTTCTACTAAACACCCTTTCTTTCAGGTTTAAATTGCTTTTGTGTTTGATTGTGCTCACATTATTACAGTAAAGTCCTCAACGCCTCCCGTAGACGGGCAAACAAAACAGCATTACCAATGGTGGACAACAAAATACCTTGTGTTTGGAAAGACTGCGCATTTCCACAACTAATGGGTTCATTATTGCTGAGAAACATCCCATCAGCAGACCAAAAAATATATCTACTTCTGTTCAAGAGATACCTTCCAAGCTCTGGCTCGGAACAACGTACATAACCATTGGGCCATAATTTTGTTACTGTTATGCATGAGAAAAGCACCTTGGCAGTGCGACAAAGCATCTTCACGACATTTAGCAACATACCCAACGAAGGATACGTAAACAAGCCAGATAACCCATATTCATATCGCCATACTGCATGACGATAAGATTGCCAGTATGAAAAGTGGCCAGGTCTCTCCAAAGGACATGCATATCAGCAAAACAGCCGTCCTACACAGTGCACTACAATGTGTGCACTCCTTCCAAATCTCAATGGCAATCAAAGTGTCCTTCGAGGACATACTTGTGCATGTGTACCACAAAGGCATCACACAAAGGCAATTGAAGGCATTTCGCCATGTCAGACAGCCTCACTATGCAGAGTAATATATAACAGTATGACCAGGCCTTTGTGTGATCCACACCCACAGTACCTGATTTCATAATCCCCACAGTTCATTTTCTATTGGGCCACATGGTTAGATGCGCAGGTTGTAGCACAACGCACAGTGCACATCCGAAAGTACAGCACGGGCCACGCCCCAGTGAAGCAGGAGGAGTCCTTCTGCCTATGGCCGCCCTTTCCTGTGACTCACACCCTGAGCACCTGATTGAACAATGCCCACAGTCCCATTTCCATTGGACAGTATTGTACGAACGGACTGAAATAAAAAGGTCCAACCGTACAATACGACCGAAAAATGCTACCATCAAAGGTTCGAACACCAATTGTTTGCATGGTATAGTGAGTTAGGGTGTAGCGGGGGACAACCCTGCAGCACCCCTGTGAAAAAAAAATGGGGCTACAGGGGTGTCCCCACAACACCCCACTCACTATACTTTGCAATATAGTGAGCGGGGGTTGCGGGGAAACCCCTGCAGCCCCCGTAGTATGTAAGTGTGTTTGAATTAGAGAAATGTGCAAACGTTTCGTAGTTTGCACCTTTCTCATGAAAATGTTCCAGCTGAGGCAGAATCAGCTGCAGTTGGATCACTTATAACCCCATTGGACACCATGGTGAGAGGCGCTGAATATGGCACGCGCACTTCCCCAAGTACTGCTACTGGTGCAGCCCACTGAAGCATCAACCAATCTTCCCTTGCCACTTCTTTCCTTTCTGCATGCTGTCGTTATGTTCTCTTACAATGTTCCACACGCATCCACCAATTACATTGAAGAGCTCTTCATGTAGCAGAATAAGTTTTCAACACCAGTCCCCTGCGTACACACCACACCCAAAAACGGCATTGCACAATACCTCAGACTGCACAGTCCCATTTCCATGGCCATCCTGAAAATCCTCAGATGAGGTTTTCGTGCTGTGTGCTGTCGTGGACGGATACATTTCCAGTTAGTTTTTAAGGGAGGCTGTCCAAACACACCTTTTTTCTGTTTTTCATTGATTTGTTCTTGCAGTCACAATATTACACTATACTCTTCACTGCGTACTGTAGATTGGAAAACAAAACCACATTGCCAATGGGCCACAAGGAAAGGCCATTTACATCAACAACCCCTGCATTTCCACAACTAATGAGGTCATTGTTGCAGAAGAACATCCCACGCAAGTGCACACAATCTGACAGTCTTCCGTTGATGAGACACTTTCCAGCGTCTGGCTCGGAATTACATTGATCACCAGTCACCCATACTCTTCTTGGTAGTATAGATGAAACAAGCACCTGGGCAGTTGGAAAAAGGCGCTGCACTGCATTGAGCAACTTTCTGAGTCAATGGAACAAACCTAAACCAGCCTTGTAACCCATCTGCGTACCACCGTAGTGAAGGACGACGACATCCACAGTCCCAAACGTGGCCAAGTCGCTGCAAAGTGCATCCATATCGGTGAAACTGCACTCAAACACCGCCCCACAGGGCAGACACTCCTTCCAAACCAAAATTGCCATCAAAGTGTCTTTCCAAAGCATACTTGTATAAATCAAGCACAAACGTATCACACAAAATCAACACGATGCGTTCAGCCATCTCAACCACCTTCACTATGCACAGTGATGCAACACTGTATGACCACCCCTTTCAGTGAACTACACCCTCAGTACCTGATTGGATAATCCCCACAGTCCCATTTCTATTGGGCCACATGGTGAGAAGCACATGTGGCATGTGCGATTCCCAAATTGAGGGCAGGGTCATGCCCCAGTAAAGTAGCAGTCTTTCCACCCGTTCCACTATTTCTTTCTCCACCAGTGTTGGGCAGAATCATATGCAGTACCCTTTGGGAACACCACACACAATTAAGACTACAAGTGACAGTACCAATTAATCTTTGGTACAAGCCTGCACTACACATTAAAGTGGTAGCGATGGCTGAGCAGACAGACTTATCTCAAGAGCAAGTGAGCAGTAACAAATAGTAACACAAAGAACAGCAATTACTATGATTCAAACACTGACTCAAGGTTTATGACACACCACTCCCAATAGTTTCCAGACAAGTTAAGCTCACAAATGAAGTGGGAGCAAAATGGCACTCCAGAAATTTAAAAAGGTAGGGAAAGATAAAGTTAGGCAGAAATTGAGCAGCACCAACAGGTAGGTAAGCAGGGCAATCTAGAAAGAGGAAGATCAAATCAAATAGGCATAGGGCCAAAGTCAATAGGACAACAATCTTCTGCTCAAGATCACACAGTTGAGTGGAGTTCGCAGTTAAGTCTTTGCCAAGAGTTCCGGACGAAGTTGGTCAGCAAAAAAGTTAGGTCAAACAGTAGAGAAGGACAAGCCCTCGGATTGGAGAAAGATTTCACACACTTTCACTGCGGATGAACAAAACGAACAACTGGATTTGCACAGTACCTTTAAATGGAGAAGAAGTTGTAGCTGAGGCGGACGTTCCTGGTAGTTCCTGCAGGCTCACGGTTCCTGAAGTGACTGTCGGACTGACAAGTAGGAAGACTGGTGATTTTCTAATTACCAGAGGACATTTGAAATACAGGCTCATGCCAAGGTGGGATTAGAGAGGAAGAACAGAAGAGAGTAGACTGGAGGGAGGGTTCTTCCATCCAGGTTTCTGTGAGCGTAGCTTTCCCTCCTGACTCCTACACTACTTGCATATAAGAGCACGTTGGGTATGTTGCTAGAAAACTGAGCCCAGCAGGAGCTCCCTGGGGAAACGAGCTTCCAAAGGGCACCCCTAAACACAAGGGCCAGCCTCACACCAGAGTGGTGCTTTGCTAATTACCAGAGGAACATTGAAATACAGGCTCATGACAAGGTGGGATTAGAGAGGAAGGACAGAAGAGAGTAGACTGGGGGAAGGGCTCTTCCATCCAGGTTTCTGTGAGCGTAGATTTCTCTCCTGTCTCCTACACTACTTGCATATAAGAGCACGTTGGATATGTTGCTAGAAAACTGAACCCAGCAGGAGCTCCCTGGGGAAACAAGCTTCAAAAGGGCAAGCCCTAAACACAAGGGCCGGACTCACACAAGAGTGCTGCTTTGTTAATTACCAGAGAACCTTTGAAATACAGGCTCATGACAAGGCGGGATTAGAGAGGAAGGACAGAAGAGAGTAGACTGGAGGAAGGGCTCTTACATCCAGGTTTCTGTGAGTGTATCTTTCCCTCCTGTCTCCTATACTACTTGCATATAAAAGCATGTTGGGTATGTTGCTAGAAAACTAAAGCCAGCAGGAGCTCCCTGGGGAAACAAGCTTCAAAAGGGCACCCCCTAAACACAAGGGCCAGCCTCACAAAAGAGTGGTTCTTTGCTAATTACTAGAGGACCTTTGAAATATAGGCTCATGACAAGATGGGATTAGAGAGGAAGGACAGAAGAGAGAAGACTGGAGGGAGGGCTCTTCCATCCAGGTTTCTGTGCGCGTAGCTTTCCCTCAAACCCAGCAGGAGCTCCCTGGGGAAACATGCTTCAAAAGGGCAAGCCCTAAACACAAGGGCCAGCCTCAGACAAGAGTGCTGCTTTGTTAATTACCAGAGGACCTTTGAAATACAGGCTCATGACAAGGTGGGATTAGAGAGGAAGGACAGAAGAGAGAAGACTGGAGGGAGGGCTCTTCCATCCAGGTTTCTGTGTGCGTAGCTTTCCCTCATCTCGCCTACACTACTTGCATATAAGAGCATGTTGGGTATGTTGCTA
The DNA here is from genome assembly GCF_040938575.1 of Ambystoma mexicanum. Lineage (NCBI taxonomy): Eukaryota > Metazoa > Chordata > Amphibia > Caudata > Ambystomatidae > Ambystoma > Ambystoma mexicanum. The sequence continues at coordinate 1,367,129,079 of NC_090933.1, read as the reverse complement.
GAAAACTAAACCCACTAGGAGTTCCCTGGGGAAACAAGCTTCAAAAGGGCACCCCCTAAACACAAGGGGCAGTCTCAAACCAGAGTGGTGCTTTGCTAATTACCAGAGGACCTTTGAAATACAGGCTCATGACAAGGTGGCATTAGAGAGGACGGACAGAAGAGAGTAGACTGGAGGGCGGGCTCTTCCATCCAGGTTTCTGTGAGCCTTTCTTTCCTTCCTGTCTCCTACACTACTTGCATATAAGAGCACGTTGGGTATGTTGCTAGAAAACTAAAGCCAGCAGGAGCTCCCTGGGGAAACAATCTTCAAAAGGGCACCCCCTAAACACAAGGGCCAGCCTCACAAAAGAGTGGTGCTTTGCTAATTACCAGAGGACCTTTGAAATACACGCTCATGACAAGGTGGGATTAGAGAGCAAGGACAGAAGAGAGTAGCCTGGGGGAAGGGCTCTTCCATCGAGGTTTCTCTGAGCGTAGCTTTCCCTGCTGTCTCCTAAACTACTTGCATATAAAAGCACGTTGTGTATGTTGCTAGAAAACTAAACCCAGCAGGAGCTCCCTGGGGAAACAAGCTTCAAAAGGGCAGCCCCTAAACACAAGGGCCAACCTCACACCAGAGTGGTGCTTTGCTAATTACCAGAGGAACTTTGAAATACAGGCTCATGACAAGGTGGGATTAGAGAGAAAGGACAGTAGAGAGAAGACTTGAGGGAGGGCTCTTCCATCCAGGTTTCTGTGAGCGTAGCTTTCCCTCCTGTCTCCTACAATACCTGCATATAAGAGCACGTTGGGTATGTTGCTAGAAAACTAAACCCAGCAGGAGCTCCCTGGGGAAACAAGCTTCAAAAGAGCACCCCCTAAACACAAGAGATAGCCAAACACCTGAGTGGTGCTTTGCTAATTACCAGAAGACCTTTGAAATACAGGCTCATGACAAGGTGGCATTAAAGAGGAAGGACAGAAGAGAGTAGACTGGATGAAGGGCTCTTCCATCCAGGTTTCTGTGAGAGTATCTTTCCTTCCTGTCTCCTACACTACTTCATATAAGAGCACGTTGGGTATGTTGCGAGAAAACTAAACCCCGCAGGAGCTCCCGGGGAAACAAGCTTCTAAAGGGCACCCGCTAAACACAAGGGCCAGCCTCACACCAGAGTGGTGCTTTGCTAATTACCAGCGGATCTTTGAAATACAGGCTCATGACAAGGTGGAATCAGAGAGGAAGGACAGAAGAGAGTAGAGTGGAGGAAGGGCTCTTCCATCCAGGTTTCTGTGAGCGTATCTTTCCTTCCTGTCTCCTACACTACTTGCATATAAGAGCACATTGGGTATGTTGCTAGAAAACTAAACCCAGCAGGAGCTCCCTGGGGAAACAAGCTTAAAAAGGGCAACCCCTAAACAAAAGGGCCAGCCTCACACCAGAGTGGTGCTTTGCTAATTACCAGAGGACCTTTGAAATACAGGCTCATGACACGGTGGGATTAGAGAGCAAGGACAGAAGAGAGTAGACTGGATGAAGGGCTCTTCCATCCAGGTTTCTGTGAGAGTATCTTTCCTTCCTGTCTCCTACACTACTTGCATATAAGAGCACGTTGGGTATGTTGCTAGAAAACTAAACCCAGAAGGAGCTCCCTGGGGAAACAAGCTTCAAAAGGGCATGCCCTAAACAAATGGGCCAGCCTCACACCAGAGTGGTGCTTTGCTAATTACCAGAGGACCTTTGAAATACAGACTCATGACAAGGTGGGATTAGAGAGGATGGACAGAAGAGAGTAGACTGGAGGGAGGGCTCTTCCATCCAGGTTTCTGTGAGCGTATCTTTCCTTCCTGTCTCCTACACTACTTGCATATAAGAGCACATTGGGTATGTTGCTAGAAAACTAAACCCAGCAGGAGCTCCCTGGGGAAACAAGCTTAAAAAGGGCAACCCCTAAACAAAAGGGCCAGCCTCACACCAGAGTGGTGCTTTGCTAATTACCAGAGGACCTTTGAAATACAGACTCATGGCAAGGTGGGATTAGAGAGTAAGGACAGAAGAGAGTAGACTGGAGAGAGGGCTCTTCCATCCAGGTTTCTGTGAGCGTAGCTTTCCCTCCTGTCTCCTACACTACTTGCATATAAGAGCACTTTGGGTATGTTGCTAGAAAACTAAACCCAGCAAGAACTCCCTGGGGAAACAAGCTTCAAAATGGCACCCCCTAAACACAAAGGCCAGCCTCACACCAGAGCGGTGCTTTGCTAATTACCAGAGGAACTTTGAAATACAGGCTCATGACAAGGTGGGATTAGAGAGGAAGGAGAGAAGAGAGTAGACTGGAGGGAGGGTTCTTCCATCCAGGTTTCTGTGAGTGTATCTTTCCCTCCTGTCTCTTACACTACTTGCCTATAACAGCACGTTGGGTATGTTGCGAGAAAACTAAACCCAGCAGGAGCTCCCTGGGGAAACAAGCTTCAAAAGGGCAACCCCTAAACACAAGGGCCAGCCTCACACCAGAGTGGTGCTTTGCTAATTACCAGAGGACCTTTGAAATACAGTCTCATGACAAGGTGGGATTAGAGAGGAAGGACAGAAGAGAGTAGACTGGAGGAAGGGCTCTTCCATCCAGGTTTCTGTGAGTGTGTCTTTCCCTCCTGTCTCCTACACTACTTGCATATAAGAGCACGTTGGTTATGTAGCTAGAAAACTAAACCCAGCATGAGCTCCCTGGGGAAACAAGCTTCAAAAGGGCACCCCTAAACACAAGTGCTAGCATCACACCAGAGTGGTGCTTTGCTAATTACCAGAGGACCTTTGAAATACAGGCTCATGGCAAGGTGGGATTAGAGAGGAAGGACAGAAGAGAGTAGACTGGGGGAAGGGCTCTTCCATCCAGGTTTCTGTGAGGGTGTCTTTCCCTCCTGTCTCCTACACAACTTGCATATAAGAGCATGTTGGGTATGTTGCTAGAAAACTAAACCCAGCAGGAGTGCCCTGGGGAAACAAGCTTCAAAAGGGCACCCCCTAAACACAAGGGCCAGCCTCACACCAGAGTGGTGCTTTGCTAATTACCAGAGGACCTTTGAAATACAGGCTCATGACAAGGTGGGATTAGAGAGCAAGGACAGAAGAGAGTAGACTGGGGGAAGGGCTCTTCCATCGAGGTTTCTCTGAGCGTAGCTTTCCCTCCTGTCTCCTACACTACTTGCATATAAGATCAAGTTGGGTATGTTGCTAGAAAACTAAACCCAGCAGGAGCTCCCTGGGGAAACAAGCTTCAAAAGGGCACCCCATAAACACAAGGGCCAGCCTCACACCAGAGCGGTGCTTTGCTAATTACCAGCGGACCTTTCAAATACAGGCTCATGACAAGGTGGGATTAGAGAGGAAGGAGAGAAGAGAGTAGACTGGAGGGAGGGTTCTTCCATCCAGGTTTCTGTGAGCGTATCTTTCCTTCCTGTCTCCTACACTACTTGCATATAAGAGCACGTTGGGTATGTTGCTAGAAAACTAAACCCAGCAGGAGCTCCCTGGGGAAACAAGCTTTAAAAGGGCACCCCCTAAACACAAGGGCCAGCCTCACACCAGAGTGGTGCTTTGCTAATTACCAGAGGACCTTTGAAATACAGGCTCATGACAAGGTGGGATTAGAGAGGAAGGACAGAAGAGAGTAGACTGGGGAAAGGGCTCTTCCATCCAGGTTTCTGTGAGCTTAGCTTTCCCTCCTGTCTCCTACACTACTTGCATATAAGAGCACGTTGGGTATGTTGCTAGAAAACTAAACCCAGCAGGAGCTCCCTGGGGAAACAAGCTTTAAAAGGGCACCCCCTAAACACAAGGGCCAGCCTCACACCAGAGTGGTGCTTTGCTAATTACCAGAGGACCTTTGAAATACAGGCTCATGACAAGGTGGGATTAGAGAGGAAGGACAAAAGAGAGTCGACTGGGGGAAGGGCTCTTCCATCCAGGTTTCTGTGAGCGTAGCTTTCCCTCCTGTCTCCTACACTACTTGCATATAAGAGCATGTTGGGTATGTTGCTAGAAAACTAAACCAAGCAGAAGCTCCCTGGGGAAAAAAGCTTCAAAAGGGCACCCCCGAAACACAAGGGCCAGCCTCACACCAGAGTGGTGCTTTGCTAATTACCAGAGGACCTTTGAAATACAGGCTCATGGCAAGGTGGGATTAGAGCGGAAGGACAGAAGAGAGTCGACGGGGGGAAGGGCTCTTCCATCCAGGTTTCTGTGAGCATGTCTTTCCCTCCTGTCCCATACCCAACTTGCATATAAGAGCATGTTGGGTATGTTGCTAGAAAACTAAACCCAGCAGGAGTGCCCTGGGGAAACAAGCTTCAAAAGGGCACCCCCTAAACACAAGGGCCAGCCTCACACCAGAGTGGTGCTTTGCTAATTACCAGAGGACCTTTGAAATACAGGCTCATGACAAGGTGGGATTAGATGCAAGGACAGAAGAGAGTAGACTGGGGGAAGGGCTCTTCCATCGAGGTTTCTCTGAGCATAGCTTTCCCTCCTGTCTCCTACACTTCTTGCATATAAAAGCACGTTATGTATGTTTCTAGAAAACTAAACACAGCAGGAGCTCCCTGGGGAAACAAGCTTCAAAAGGGCAGCCCCGAAACACAAGGGCCAACCTCACACCAGAGTGATGCTTTGCTAATTACCAGAGGAACTTTGAAATACAGGCTCATGACAAGGTGGGATTAGAGAGAAAGGACAGAAGAGAGAAGACTGGAGGGAGGGCTCTTCCATCCAGGTTTCTGTGAGCGTAGCTTTCCCTCCTGTCTCCTACAATACCTGCATATAAGAGCACGTTGGGTATGTTGCTAGAAAACTAAACCCAGCAGGAGTTCCCTGGGGAAACAAGCTTAAAAAGGGCACCCCCTAAATAGAAGGGCCAGCCTAACACCAGAGTGGTGCTTTGCTAATTACCAGAGGACCTTTGAAATACAGGCTCATGACAAGGTGGGATTAGAGAGGATGGACAGAAGAGAGTAGACTGGAGGGAAGGCTCTTCCATCCAGGTTTCTTTGAGCGTATATTTCCCTCCTGTCTCCTACACTACTTGCATATAAGAGCAGGTTGGGTATGTTGCTAGAAAACTAAACCCAGCAGGAGCTCCCTGGGGAAACAAGCTTCAAAAGGGCAGCCCCGAAACACAAGGGCCACCTTCACACCAGAGTGGTGCATTGCTAATTACCGGAGGACCTTCGAAATACAGGCTCATGACAAGGCAGGATTAGAAAGAAAGGACAGAAGAGAGTAGACTGGATGAAGGGCTCTTCCATCCAGGTTTCTGTGAGCGTATCTTTCCTTCCTGTCTCCTACACTACTTGCATATAAGAGCACGTTGGGTATGGTGCTAGAAAACTAAACCCAGCAGGAGCTCCCTGGGGAAACAAGCTTCAAAAGGGCACCCCCTAAATACAAGGGCCAGCCTAACACCAGAGTGGTGCTTTGCTAATTACCAGAGGACCTTTGAAATACAGGCTCATGACAAGGGGGGATTAGAGAGGAAGGACAGAAGAGAGTAGACTGGAGGAAGGGCTCTTCCATCCAGGTTTCTGTGGGCGTAGCTTTCCCTACTGTCTCCTACAGTACTTGCATATAACAGCACGTTGGGTATGTTGCTAGAAAACTAAACCCAGCAGGAGCTCCCTGGGGGAACAAGCTTCAAAAGGGCACCCCCTAAACACAAGGGCCAGCCTCACACCAGAGTGGTGCTTTGCTAATTACCGGAGGACCTTTGAAATACAGGCTCATGACAAGGTGGGATTAGAGAGGAAGGACAGAAGAGAGTAGACTGGAGGGAGGGCTCTTCCATCCAGGTTTCTGTGAGTGTATCTTTCCTTCCTGTCTCCTACACTACTTGCATATTAGTGCACGTTGGGTATGTTGCTAGCAAACTAAACCCAGCAGGAGCTCCCTGGGGAAACAAGCTTCAAAAGGGCACCCCCTAAACACAAGGGCCAGCCTCACACCTGAGTGGTGCTTTGCTAATTACCAGAAGACCTTCGAAATACAGGTTCATGACAAGGTGGGATTAGAGAAAAGTACAGTGGAGAGTAGACTGGAGGAAGGGCTCTTCCATCCAGGTTTCTGTGACCGTAGCTTTCCCTACTGTCTCCTACAGTACTTGCATATAAGAGCACGTTGGGTATGTTGATAGAAAACTAAACCCAGCAGGAGCTCCCTGGGGAAACAAGCTTCAAAAGGGCACCCCCTAAACACAAGGGCCAGCCTCACACCAGCGTGGTGTTTGCTAATTACCGGAGGACCTTTGAAATACAGGCTCATGACAAGGTGGGATTAAAGAGGAAGGACAGAAGAGAGTAGACTGGAGGAAGGGCTCTTCCATCCATGTTTCTGTGGGCGTAGCTTTCCCTACTGTCTCCTACACTACTTGCATATAAGAGCAAGTTGGGTATGTTGCTAGAAAACTAAACCCAGCAGGAGCTCCCTGGGGAAACAAGCTTCAAGAGGGCACCCCCTAAATACAAGGGCCAGCCTCACACCAGAGTGGTGCTTTGCTAATTACCAGAGACCTTCGAAATACAGGCTCATGACAAGGTGGCATTAAAGAGGAAGGACAGAAGAGAGTAGACTGGATGAAGGGCTCTTCCATCCAGGTTTCTGTGAGTGTATCTTTCCTTCCTGTCTCCTACACTACTTGCATATAAGAGCACGTTGGGTATGTTGCTAGAAAACTAAACCCAGCAGAAGCGCCCTGGGGAAACAAGCTTCAAAAGGGCAGCCCCTAAACACAAGGGCCAGCCTAACACCGGAGTGGTGCTTTGCTAATTACCAGAGACCTTCGAAATACAGGCTCATGACAAGGTGGCATTAAAGAGGAAGGACAGAACTGAGTAGACTGGATGAAGGGCTCTTCCTTCCAGGTTTCTGTGAGTGTATCTTTCCTTCCTGTCTCCTACACTACTTGCATATAAGAGCACGTTGGGTATGTTGCTAGAAAACTAAACCCAGCAGGATCTCCCTTGGGAAACAAGCTTCAAAAGGGCAACCCCTAAACACAAGGGCCAGCCTCACACCAGAGTGGGGCTTTGCTAATTAACAGAGGACATTTGAAATAAAGGCTCATGACAAGGTGGGATTAGAGAAAAGTACAGTGGAGAGTAGACTGGAGGGAGGGCTCTTCCATCCAGGTTTCTGTGAGTGTAGCTTTCCCTCCTGTCTCCTACACTTCTTGCATATAGGAGCATGTTGGGTATGTTGCTAGAAAACTAAACCCAGCAGGAGCTCCCTGGGGAAACAAGTTTCAAAAGGGCACCCCCTAAATACAAGGACCAGCCTAACACCAGAGTGGTGCTTTGCTAATTACCGGAGGACCTTTGAAATACAGACTCATGACAAGGCGGGATTAGAGAGGAAGGACAGAAGAGAGTAGACTGGAGGGAGGGCTCTTCCATCCAGGTTTCTGTGAGTGTAGCTTTCCCTCCTGTCTCCTACACTACTTGCATATAAGAGCATGTTGGGTATGTTGCTAGAAAACTAAACCCAGCAGGAGCTCCCTGGGGAAACAAGCTTCAAAAGGGCACCCCCTAAACACAAGGGCCAGCCTCACACCAGCGTGGTGTTTGCTAATTACCGGAGGACCTTTGAAATACAGGCTCATGACAAGGTGGGATTAAAGAGGAAGGACAGAAGAGAGTAGACTGGAGGAAGGGCTCTTCCATCCATGTTTCTGTGGGCGTAGCTTTCCCTACTGTCTCCTACACTACTTGCATATAAGAGCAAGTTGGGTATGTTGCTAGAAAACTAAACCCAGCAGGAGCTCCCTGGGGAAACAAGCTTCAAGAGGGCACCCCCTAAATACAAGGGCCAGCCTCACACCAGAGTGGTGCTTTGCTAATTACCAGAGACCTTCGAAATACAGGCTCATGACAAGGTGGCATTAAAGAGGAAGGACAGAACTGAGTAGACTGGATGAAGGGCTCTTCCTTCCAGGTTTCTGTGAGTGTATCTTTCCTTCCTGTCTCCTACACTACTTGCATATAAGAGCATGTTGGGTATGTTGCTAGAAAACTAAACCCAGCAGGATCTCCCTTGGGAAACAAGCTTCAAAAGGGCAACCCCTAAACACAAGGGCCAGCCTCACACCAGAGTGGGGCTTTGCTAATTAACAGAGGACATTTGAAATACAGGCTCATGACAAGGTGGGATTAGAGAAAAGTACAGTGGAGAGTAGACTGGAGGAAGGGCTCTTCCATCCAGGTTTCTGTGACCGTAGCTTTCCCTCCTGTCTCCTACACTACTTGCATATAAGAGCAAGTTGGGTATGTTGCTAGAAAACTAAACCCCGCAGGAGCTCCCTCGGAAACAAGCTTCAAAAGGGCACCCGCTAAACACAAGGGCCAGCCTCACACCAGAGTGGTGCTTTGCTAATTACCAACGGACCTTTGAAATACAGGCTCATGACAAGGCGGGATTAGAGAGGAAGGACAGAAGAGAGTAGACTGGAGGGAGGGCTCTTCCATCCAGGTTTCTGTGAGTGTAGCTTTCCCTCCTGTCTCCTACACTTCTTGCATATAAGAGCATGTTGGGTATGTTGCTAGAAAACTAAACCCAGCAGGAGCTCCCTGGGGAAACAAGCTTCAAAAGGGCACCCCCTAAATACAAGGACCAGCCTAACACCAGAGTGGTGCTTTGCTAATTACCGGAGGACCTTTGAAATACAGACTCATGACAAGGCGGGATTAGAGAGGAAGGACAGAAGAGAGTAGACTGGAGGGAGGGCTCTTCCATCCAGGTTTCTGTGAGTGTAGCTTTCCCTCCTGTCTCCTACACTACTTGCATATAAGAGCATGTTGGGTATGTTGCTAGAAAACTAAACCCAGCAGGAGCTCCCTGGGGAAACAAGCTTCAAAAGGGCACCCCCTAAACACAAGGGCCAGCCTCACACCAGAGTGGTGCTTTGCTAATTACCAACGGACCTTTGAAATACAGGCTCATGACAAGGCGGGATTAGAGACGAAGGACAGAAGAGAGTAGACTGGAGGGAGGGCTCTTCCATCCAGGTTTCTGTGAGTGTAGCTTTCCCTCCTGTCTCCTACACCTCTTGCATATAAGAGCATGTTGGGTATGTTGCTAGAAAACTAAACCCAGCAGGAGCTCCCTGGGGAAACAAGCTTCAAAAGGGCACCCCCTAAATACAAGGACCAGCCTAACACCAGAGTGGTGCTTTGCTAATTACCGGAGGACCTTTGAAATACAGACTCATGACAAGCCGGGATTAGAGAGGAAGGACAGAAGAGAGTAGACTGGAGGGAGGGCTCTTCCATCCAGGTTTCTGTGAGTGTAGCTTTCCCTCCTGTCTCCTACACTACTTGCATATAAGAGCATGTTGGGTATGTTGCTAGAAAACTAAACCCAGCAGGAGCTCCCTGGGGAAACAAGCTTCAAAAGGGCACCCCCTAAACACAAGGGCCAGCCTCACACCAGAGTGGTGCTTTGCTAATTACCGGAGGACCTTTGAAATAGAGGCTCATGAAAAGGTGGGATTAGAGAGGAAGGACAGAAGAGAGTAGACTGGAGGAAGGGCTCTTCCATCCATGTTTCTGTGGGCGTAGCTTTCCCTCCTGTCTCCTACAGAACTTGCATATAAGAGCACGCTGGGTATGTTGCTAGAAAACTAAACCCAGCAGGAGCTCCCTGGGGAAACAAGCTTCAAAAGGGCACCCCCTAAACACAAGAGACAGCCTCACACCTGAGTGGTGCTTTGCTAATTACCAGAAGACCTTTGAAATACAGGCTCATGACAAGGTGGGATTAGAGAGGAAGGACAGAAGAGAGTAGACTGGAGGGAGGGCTCTTCCATCCAGGTTTCTGTGAGCGTAGCTTTCCCTCCTGTCTCCTACACTACTTGCATATAACAGCACGTTGGGTATGTTGCTAGAAAACTAATGCCAGCAGGAGCTCCCTGGGGAAACAAGCTTCAAAAGGGCACCCCCTAAACACAAGGGCCAGCCTCACACCAGAGTGGTGCTTTGCTAATTACCGGAGGACCTTTGAAATAGAGGCTCATGACAAGGTGGGATTAGAGAGGAAGGACAGAAGAGAGTAGACTGGAGGAAGGGCTCTTCCATCCAGGTTTCTGTGAGTGTATCTTTCCTTCCTGTCTCCTACACTACTTGCATATAAGAGCACGTTGGGTATGTTGCTAGAAAACTAAACCCAGCAGAAGCTCCCTGGGCAAACAAGCTTCAAAAGGGCACCCCCTAAACACAAGGGCCAGCCTCAAACCAGAGTGGTGCTTCGCTAATTACCAGAGGACCTTTGAAATACAGGCACATGACAATGTGGGATTAGAGAGGAAGGACAGAAGAGAGTAGACTGGGGGAAGGGCTCTTCCATGGGGTTTCTGTGAGCGTAGCTTTCCCTCCTCTCTCCTACACTACTTTCATATAAGAGCACGTTGTGTATGTTGCTAGAAAACTAAACCCAGCAGGAGCTCCCTGGGAAACAAGCTTCAAAAGGGCACCCCCTAAACATAAGAGCCAGCCTCACACCAGAGTGGTGCTTTGCTAATTACCTGAGGACCTTTGAAATACAGGCTCATGACAAGGTGGGATTAGAGAGGAAGGACAGAAGAGAGTAGACTGGAGGGAGGGCTCTTCCATCCAGGTTTCTGTGAGCGTAGCTTTCCCTCCTGTCTCCTACACTACTTGCATATAACAGCACGTTGGGTATGTTGCTAGAAAACTAAACCGAGTAGGAGCTCCCTGGGGAAACAAGCTTCAAAAGGGCAACCCCTAAACACAAGGGCCAGCCTCACACCAGAGTGGTGCTTTGCTAATTATCAGAGGACCTTTGAAATACAGGCTCATGACAAGGTGGGATTAGAGAGGAAGGACAGAAGAGAGTAGACTGGAAGGAGGGCTCTTCCATCCAGGTTTCTGTGAGCATAGCTTTCCCTCCTGTCTCCTACACTACTTGCATATAACAGCACGTTGGGTATGTTGCGAGAAAACTAAACCCAGCAGGAGCTCCCTGGGGAAACAAGCTTCAAAAGGGCACCCCCTAAACACAAGAGACAGCCTCACACCTGAGTGGTGCTTTGCTAATTACCAGAAGACCTTAGAAATACAGGCTCATGACAAGGTGGGATTAGAGAAAAGTACAGTGGTGAGTAGACTGGAGGAAGGGCTCTTCCATCCAGGTTTCTGTGACCGTAGCTTTCCCTCCTGTCTCCTACACTACTTGCATATAAGAGCACGTTGGGTATGTTGCGAGAAAACTAAACCCCGCAGGAGCTCCCTGGGAAACAAGCTTCAAAAGGGCACCCGCTAAACACAAGGGCCAGCCTCACACCAGAGTGGTGCTTTGCTAATTACCAGCGGACCTTTGAAATACAGGCTCATGACAAGGTGGGATCAGAGAGGAAGGACAGAAGAGAGTATACTGGAGGAAGGGCGCTTCCATCCAGTTTTCTGTGAGCGTATCTTTCCTTCCTGTCTCCTACACTACTTGCATATAAGAGCACGTTCGGTATGTTGCTAGAAAACTAAACCCAGCAGAAGCTCCCTGGGGAAACAAGCTTCAAAAGGGCAGCCCCTAAACACAAGGGCCAACCTCACACCAGAGTGGTGCTTTGCTAATTACCAGAGGAACTTTGAAATACAGGCTCATGACAAGGTGGTATTAGAGAGAAAGGACAGAAGAGAGAAGACTGGAAGGAGGGCTCTTCCATCCAGGTTTCTGTGAGCATAGCTTTCCCTCCTGTCTCCTACACTACTTACATATAAGAGCACGTTGGGTATGTTGCTAGAAAACTAAACCCAGCAGGAGCTCCCTGGGGAAACAAGCTTCAAAAGGGCCCCCCCAAACACAAGGGCCAGCCTCACACCAGAGTGGTGCTTTGCTAATTACCCGAGGACCTTTGAAATACAGGCTCATGACAAGGTGGGATTAGAGAGGAAGGACAGAAGAGGGTTGACTGGATGAAGGGCTCTTCCATCCAGGTTTCTGTGAGTGTATCTTTCCTTCCTGTCTCCTACACTACTTGCATATAAGAGCACGTTGGGTATGTTGCTAGAAAACTAAACCCAGCAGGATCTCCCTGGGGAAACAAGCTTCAAAAGGGTAACCCCTAAACACAAGGGCCAGCCTCACACCAGAGTGGTGCTTTGCTAATTACCAGAGGACATTTGAAATACAGGCTCATGACAAGGTGGGATTAGAGAAAAGTACAGTGGAGAGTAGACTGGAGGAAGGGCTCTTCCATCCAGGTTTCTGTGACGGTAGCTTTCCCTCCTGTCTCCTACACTACTTGCATATAAGAGCACGTTGGGTATGTTGCGAGAAAACTAAACCCCGCAGGAGCTCCCTGGGAAACAAGCTTCAAAAGGGCACCCGCTAAACACAAGGGCCAGCCTCACACCAGAGTGGTGCTTTGCTAATTACCAGCGGACCTTTGAAATACAGGCTCATGACAAGGTGGGATCAGAGAGGAAGGACAGAAGAGAGTATACTGGAGGAAGGGCGCTTCCATCCAGTTTTCGGTGAGCGTATCTTTCCTTCCTGTCTCCTACACTACTTGCATATAAGAGCACGTTCGGTATGTTGCTAGAAAACTAAACCCAGCAGGAGCTCCCTGGGGAAACAAGCTTCAAAAGGGCAGCCCCTAAACACAAGGGCCAACCTCACACCAGAGTGGTGCTTTGCTAATTACCAGAGGAACTTTGAAATACAGGCTCATGACAAGGTGGGATTAGAGAGAAAGGACAGAAGAGAGTAGACTGGAGGGAGGGCTCTTCCATCCAGGTTTCTGTGAGCGTAGCTTTCCCTCCTGTCTCCTACACTACTTGCATATAACAGCACGTTGGGTGTGTTGCGAGAAAACTAAACCCAGCAGGAGCTCCCCGGGGAAACAAGCTTCAAAAGGGCACCCCCTAAACACAAGAGACAGCCTCACACCTGAGTGGTGCTTTGCTAATTACCAGAAGACCTTCGAAATACAGGCTCATGACAAGGTGGGATTAGAGAAAAGTACAGTGGAGAGTAGACTGGAGGAAGGGCTCTTCCATCCAGGTTTCTGTGACCGTAGCTTTCCCTCCTGTCTCCTACACTACTTGCATATAAAAGCACGTTGGGTATGTTGCGAGAAAACTAAACCCAGCAGGAGCTCCCTGGGGAAACAAGCTTCAAAAGGGCAACCCCTAAACACAAGGGCCAGCCTCACACCAGAGTGGTGCTTTGCTAATTACCAGAGGACCATTGAAATACAGGCTCATGACAAGGTGGGATTAGAGAGAAAGGACAGAAGAGAGAAGACTGGAGGGAGGGCTCTTCCATCCAGGTTTCTGTGAGCTTAGCTTTCCCTCCTGTCTCCTACAATACCTGCATATAAGAGCACGTTGGGTATGTTGCTAGAAAACTAAAGCCAGCAGGAGCTCCCTGGGGAAACAAGCTTCAAAAGGGCACCCCCTAAATACAAGGGCTAGCCTAACACCAGAGTGGTGCTTTGCTAATTACCGTAGGACCTTTGAAATACAGGCACATCACAAGGCGGGATTAGAGAGGAAGGACCGAAGAGAGTAGACTGGAGGGAGGGCTCTTCCATCCAGGTTTCTGTGAGCGTAGCTTTCCCTCCTGTCTCCTACACTACTTGCATATAACAGCACGTTGGGTATGTTGCGAGAAAACTAAACCCAGCAGGAGCTCCCTGGGGAAACAAGCTTCAAAAGGGCACCCCCTAAACACAAGAGACAGCCTCACACCTGAGTGGTGCTTTGCTAATTACCAGAAGACCTTCGAAATACAGGCTCATGACAAGGTGGGATTAGAGAAAAGTACAGTGGAGAGTAGACTGGAGGAAGGGCTCTTCCATCCAGGTTTCTGTGACCGTAGCTTTCCCTCCTGTCTCCTACACTACTTGCATATAAGAGCACGTTGGGTATGTTGCGAGAAAACTAAACCCCGCAGGAGCTCCCTGGGAAACAAGCTTCAAAAGGGCACCCGCTAAACACAAGTGCCAGCCTCACACCAGAGTGGTGCTTTGCTAATTACCAGCGGACCTTTGAAATACAGGCTCATGACAAGGTGGGATCAGAGAGGAAGGAAAGAAGAGAGTATACTGGAGGAAGGGCGCTTCCATCCAGTTTTCTGTGAGCGTATCTTTCCTTCCTGTCTCCAAGGCTACTTGCATATAAGAGCACGTTCGGTATGTTGCTAGAAAACTAAACCCAGCAGGAGCTCCCTGGGGAAACAAGCTTCAAAAGGGCAGCCCCTAAACACAAGGGCCAACCTCACACCAGAGTGGTGCTTTGCTAATTACCAGAGGAACTTTGAAATACAGGCTCATGACAAGGTGGGATTAGAGAGAAAGGACAGAAGAGAGAAGACTGGAAGGAGGGCTCTTCCATCCAGGTTTCTGTGAGCGTAGATTTCCCTCCTGTCTCCTACACTACTTGCATATAAGAGCACGTTGGGTATGTTGCTAGAAAACTAAACCCAGCAGGAGCTCCCTGGGGAAACAAGCTTCAAAAGGGCACCCCCTAAACACAAGGGCCAGCCTCACACCAGAGTGGTGCTTTGCTAATTACCCGAGGACCTTTGAAATACAGGCTCATGACAAGGTGGGATTAGAGAGGAAGGACAGAAGAGGGTTGACTGGATGAAGGGCTCTTCCATCCAGGTTTCTGTGAGTGTATCTTTCCTTCCGGTCTCCTACACTACTTGCATATAAGAGCACGTTGGGTATGTTGCTAGAAAACTAAACCCAGCAGGATCTCCCTGGGGAAAAAAGCTTCAAAAGGGTAACCCCTAAACACAAGGGCCAGCCTCACACCAGAGTGGTGCTTTGCTAATTACCAGAGGACATTTGAAATACAGGCTCATGACAAGGTGGGATTAGAGAAAAGTACAGTGGAGAGTAGACTGGAGGAAGGGCTCTTCCATCCAGGTTTCTGTGACCGTAGCTTTCCCTCCTGTCTCCTACACTACTTGCATATAAGAGCACGTTGGGTATGTTGCGAGAAAACTAAACCCAGCAGGAGCTCCCTGGGGAAACAAGCTTCAAAAGGGCAACCCCTAAACACAAGGGCCAGCCTCACACCAGAGTGGTGCTTTGCTAATTACCAGAGGACCATTGAAATACAGGCTCATGACAAAGTGGGATTAGAGAGAAAGGACAGAAGAGAGAAGACTGGAGGGAGGGCTCTTCCATCCAGGTTTCTGTGAGCTTAGCTTTCCCTCCTGTCTCCTACAATACCTGCATATAAGAGCACGTTGGGTATGTTGCTAGAAAACTAAACACAGCAGGAGCTCCCTGGGGAAACAAGCTTCAAAAGGGCACCCCCTAAATACAAGGGCCAGCCTAACACCAGAGTGGTACTTTGCTAATTACCGGAGGACCTTTGAAATACACGCTCATCACAAGGCGGGATTAGAGAGGAAGGACAGAAGAGAGTAGACTGGAGGAAGGGCTCTTCCATCCAGGTTTCTGTGGGCGTAGCTTTCCCTACTGTCTCCTACAGTACTTGCATATAAGAGCACGTTGGGTATGTTGCTAGAAAACTAAACCCAGCAGGAGCTCCCTGGGGAAACAAGCTTCAAAAGGGCACCCCCTAAACACAAGGGCCAGCCTCACATCAGAGTGGTGCTTTGCTAAATCCCAGAGGACCTTTGAAATACAGGCTCATGAAAGGTGGGATTAGAGAGGAAGAACAGAAGAGAGTAGACTGGAGGGAGGGTTCTTCCATCCAGGTTTCTGTGCGCGTAGCTTTCCCTCATCTCTCCTACACTACTTGCATATAAGAGCATGTTGGGTATGTTGCTAGAAAACTAAACTCAGCAAGATCTCCCTGGGGAAACAAGCTTCAAAAGGGCACCCCCTAAACAAAAGGGCCAGCCTCAAACCAGAGTGGTGCTTTGCTAATTACCAGAGGACCTTTGAAATACAGGCTCATGACAAGGTGGGATTAGAGAGGAAGGACAGAAGAGAGTAGACTGGAGGGAGCGCTCTTCCATCCAGGTTTCTGTGAGTGTATCTTTCCCTCCTGTCTCCTACACTACTTGCATATAAGAGCATGTTGGATATGTTGCTAGAAAATTAAACCCAGCAGGAGTTCCCTGGGGAAACAAGCTTCAAAAGGGCACCTCCTAAACACAAGGGCCAGCCTCACACCAGGGTGGTGCTTTGCTAATTACCAGAGGACCTTTGAAATACAGGCTCATGACACGGTGGGATTAGAGAGCAAGGACAGAAGAGAGTAGACTGGGGGAAGGGCTCTTCCATCGAGGTTTCTCTGAGCGTAGCTTTCCCTCCTGTCTCCTACACTACTTGCATATAAAAGCACGTTGTGTATGTTGCTAGAAAACTAAACCCAGCAGGAGCACCCTGGTGAAACAAGATTCAAAAGGGCACCCCCTGAACACAAGGGCCAGCCTCACACCAGAGTGGTGCTTTATAATTACCAGAGGACCTTTGAAATACAGGCTCATGACAAGGTGGGATTACAGAGGAAGGACAGAAGAGAGAAGACTGGGAGAAGGGCTCTTCCATTGAGTTTTCTCTGAGCGTAGCTTTCCCTCCTGTCTCCTACACTACTTGCATATAAGAGCATGTTGGGTGTGTTGCTAGAAAACTAAACCCAGCAGGAGCTCCCTGGGGAAACAAGCTTCAAAAGGGCACCCCCTAAACACAAGGGCCATCCTCACACCAGAGTGGTGCTTTGCTAATTACCAGAAGACCTTTGAAATACAGGCTCATGACAAGATGGGATTAGAGAGAAAGGACAGAAGAGAGAAGACTGGAGGGAGGGCTCTTCCATCCATGTTTCTTTGAGCTTAGCTTTCCCTCCTGTCTCCTACAATACCTGCATATAAGAGCACATTGGGTATGTTGCTAGAAAACTAAACCCAGCAGGAGCTCCCTGGGGAAACAAGCTTCAAAAGGGAACCCCCTAAACACAAGGGCCAGCCTCAAACCAGAGTGGTGCTTTGCTAATTACCAGAGGACCTTTGAAATACAGGCTCATGACAAGGTGGGATTAGAGAGGAAGGACAGAAGAGAGTAGACTGGAGGGAGCGCTCTTCCATCCAGGTGTCTGTGAGTGTATCTTTCCCTCCTGTCTCCTACACTACTTGCATATAAGAGCATGTTGGGTATGTTGCTAGAAAATTAAACCCAGCAGGAGCTCCCTGGGGAAACAAGCTTCAAAAGGGCACCCCCTAAATACAAGGGCCAGCCTAACACCAGAGTTGTGCTTTGCTAATTACCTGAGGACCTTTGAAATACAGGCTCATGACAAGGCGGGATTAGAGAAGAAGGACAGAAGAGAGTAGACTGGAGGAAGGGCTCTTCCATCCAGGTTTCTGTGGGCGTAGCTTTCCCTACTGTCTCCTACAGTACTTGCATATAAGAGCACGTTGGGTATGTTGCTAGAAAACTAAACCAAGCAGGAGCTCCCTGGGGAAACAAGCTTCAAAAGGGCAACCCCTAAACACAAGGGCCAGCCTCACACCAGAGTGGTGCTTTGCTAATTACCAGAGGACCATTGAAATACAGGCTCATGACAAAGTGGGATTAGAGAGAAAGGACAGAAGAGAGAAGACTGGAGGGAGGGCTCTTCCATCCAGGTTTCTGTGAGCTTAGCTTTCCCTCCTGTCTCCTACAATACCTGCATATAAGAGCACGTTGGGTATGTTGCTAGAAAACTAAACCCAGCAGGAGCTCCCTGGGGAAACAAGCTTCAAAAGGGCACCCCCTAAATACAAGGGCCAGCCTAACACCAGAGTGGTACTTTGCTAATTACCGGAGGACCTTTGAAATACAGGCTCATCACAAGGCGGGATTAGAGAGGAAGGACAGAAGAGAGTAGACTGGAGGAAGGGCTCTTCCATCCAGGTTTCTGTGGGCGTAGCTTTCCCTACTGTCTCCTACAGTACTTGCATATAAGAGCACGTTGGGTATGTTGCTAGAAAACTAAACCCAGCAGGAGCTCCCTGGGGAAACAAGCTTCAAAAGGGCACCCCCTAAACACAAGGGCCAGCCTCACATCAGAGTGGTGCTTTGCTAAATCCCAGAGGACCTTTGAAATACAGGCTCATGAAAGGTGGGATTAGAGAGGAAGAACAGAAGAGAGTAGACTGGAGGGAGGGTTCTTCCATCCAGGTTTCTGTGCGCGTAGCTTTCCCTCATCTCTCCTACACTACTTGCATATAAGAGCATGTTGGGTATGTTGCTAGAAAACTAAACTCAGCAAGATCTCCCTGGGGAAACAAGCTTCAAAAGGGCACCCCCTAAACAAAAGGGCCAGCCTCAAACCAGAGTGGTGCTTTGCTAATTACCAGAGGACCTTTGAAATACAGGCTCATGACAAGGTGGGATTAGAGAGGAAGGACAGAAGAGAGTAGACTGGAGGGAGCGCTCTTCCATCCAGGTTTCTGTGAGTGTATCTTTCCCTCCTGTCTCCTACACTACTTGCATATAAGAGCATGTTGGATATGTTGCTAGAAAATTAAACCCAGCAGGAGTTCCCTGGGGAAACAAGCTTCAAAAGGGCACCTCCTAAACACAAGGGCCAGCCTCACACCAGAGTGGTGCTTTGCTAATTACCAGAGGACCTTTGAAATACAGGCTCATGACACGGTGGGATTAGAGAGCAAGGACAGAAGAGAGTAGACTGGGGGAAGGGCTCTTCCATCGAGGTTTCTCTGAGCGTAGCTTTCCCTCCTGTCTCCTACACTACTTGCATATAAAAGCACGTTGTGTATGTTGCTAGAAAACTAAACCCAGCAGGAGCACCCTGGTGAAACAAGATTCAAAAGGGCACCCCCTGAACACAAGGGCCAGCCTCACACCAGAGTGGTGCTTTATAATTACCAGAGGACCTTTGAAATACAGGCTCATGACAAGGTGGGATTACAGAGGAAGGACAGAAGAGAGTAGACTGGGAGAAGGGCTCTTCCATTGAGTTTTCTCTGAGCGTAGCTTTCCCTCCTGTCTCCTACACTACTTGCATATAAGAGCATGTTGGGTGTGTTGCTAGAAAACTAAACCCAGCAGGAGCTCCCTGGGGAAACAAGCTTCAAAAGGGCACCCCCTAAACACAAGGGCCATCCTCACACCAGAGTGGTGCTTTGCTAATTACCAGAAGACCTTTGAAATACAGGCTCATGGCAAGATGGGATTAGAGAGAAAGGACAGAAGAGAGAAGACTGGAGGGAGGGCTCTTCCATCCATGTTTCTGTGAGCTTAGCTTTCCCTCCTGTCTCCTACAATACCTGCATATAAGAGCACATTGGGTATGTTGCTAGAAAACTAAACCCAGCAGGAGCTCCCTGGGGAAACAAGCTTCAAAAGGGAACCCCCTAAACACAAGGGCCAGCCTCAAACCAGAGTGGTGCTTTGCTAATTACCAGAGGACCTTTGAAATACAGGCTCATGACAAGGTGGGATTAGAGAGGAAGGACAGAAGAGAGTAGACTGGAGGGAGCGCTCTTCCATCCAGGTGTCTGTGAGTGTATCTTTCCCTCCTGTCTCCTACACTACTTGCATATAAGAGCATGTTGGGTATGTTGCTAGAAAATTAAACCCAGCAGGAGCTCCCTGGGGAAACAAGCTTCAAAAGGGCACCCCCTAAACACAAGGGCCAGCCTCACACCAGAGTGGTGCTTTGCTAATTACCGGAGGACCTTTGAAATACAGGCTCATGACAAGGTGGGATTAGAGAGGAAGGACAGAAGAGAGTAGACTGGAGGAAGGGCTCTTCCATCCATGTTTCTGTGGACGTAGCTTTCCCTACTGTCTCCTACACTACTTGCATATAAGAGCAAGTTGGGTATGTTGCTAGAAAACTAAACCCAGCAGGAGCTCCCTGGGGAAACAAGCTTCACGTGGGCACCCCTAAATACAAGGGCCAGCCTCACACCAGAGTGGTGCTTTGCTAATTACCAGAGACCTTCGAAATACAGGCTCATGACAAGGTGGCATTAAAGAGGAAGGACAGAAGAGAGTAGACTGGATGAAGGGCTCTTCCATCCAGATTTCTGTGAGTGTATCTTTCCTTCCTGTCTCCTACACTACCTGCATATAAGAGCACTTTGGGTATGTTGCTAGAAAACTAAACCCAGCACGATCTCCCTGGGGAAACAAGCTTCAAAATGGCAACCCCTAAACACAAGGGCCAGCCTCACACCAGAGTGGTGCTTTGCTAATTAACAGAGGACATTTGAAATACAGGCTCATGACAAGGTGGGATTAGATAAAAGTACAGTGGAGAGTAGACTGGAGGAAGGGCTCTTCCATCCAGGTTTCTGTGACGGTAGCTTTCCCTCCTGTCTCCTACACTACTTGCATATAAGAGCACGTTGGGTATGTTGCGAGAAAACTAAACCCCGCAGGAGCTCCCTCGGAAACAAGCTTCAAAAGGGCACCCGCTAAACACAAGGGCCAGCCTCACACCATAGTGGTGCTTTGCTAATTACCAGCGGACCTTTGAAATACAGGCTCATGACAAGGTGGGATCAGAGAGGAAGGACAGAAGAGAGTAGACTGGAGGAAGGGCTCTTCCATCCAGATTTCTGTGAGTGTATCTTTCCTTCCTGTCTCCTACACTACCTGCATATAAGAGCACTTTGGGTATGTTGCTAGAAAACTAAACCCAGCACGATCTCCCTGGGGAAACAAGCTTCAAAATGGCAACCCCTAAACACAAGGGCCAGCCTCACACCAGAGTGGTGCTTTGCTAATTAACAGAGGACATTTGAAATACAGGCTCATGACAAGGTGGGATTAGATAAAAGTACAGTGGAGAGTAGACTGGAGGAAGGGCTCTTCCATCCAGGTTTCTGTGACGGTAGCTTTCCCTCCTGTCTCCTACACTACTTGCATATAAGAGCACGTTGGGTATGTTGCGAGAAAACTAAACCCCGCAGGAGCTCCCTCGGAAACAAGCTTCAAAAGGGCACCCGCTAAACACAAGGGCCAGCCTCACACCATAGTGGTGCTTTGCTAATTACCAGCGGACCTTTGAAATACAGGCTCATGACAAGGTGGGATCAGAGAGGAAGGACAGAAGAGAGTAGACTGGAGGAAGGGCTCTTCCATCCAGTTTTCTGTGAGCGTATCTTATCTTCCTGTCTCCTACACTACTTGCATATAAGAGCACGTTGTGTATGTTGCTAGAAAACTAAACCCAGCAGGAGCTCCCTGGGGAAACAAGCTTCAAAAGGGCAGCCCCTAAACACAAGGGCCAACCTCACACCAGAGTGGTGCTTTGCTAATTACCAGAGGAACTTTGAAATACAGGCTCATGACAAGGTGGGATTAGAGAGAAAGGACAGAAGAGAGAAGACTGGATGGAGGGCTCTTCCATCCAGGTTTCTGTGAGTTTAGCTTTGCCTCCTGTCTCCTACAATACCTGCATATAAGAGCACGTTGGGTATGTTGCTAGAAAACTAAACCCAGCAGGAGCTCCCTGGGGAAACAAGCTTCAAAAGGGCACCCCCTAAATACAAGGGCCAGCCTAACACCAGAGTGGTGCTTTGCTAATTACCGGAGGACCTTTGAAATACAGGCTCATGACAAGGCGGGATTAGAGAGGAAGGACAGAAGAGAGTAGACTGGAGGAAGCGCTCTTCCATCCAGGTTTCTGTGGGCGTAGCTTTCCCTACTGTCTCCTACACTACTTGCATATAAGAGCACGTTGGGTATGTTGCTAGAAAACTAAACACAGCAGGAGCTCCCTGGGGAAACAAGCTTCAAAAGGGCACCCCCTAAACACAAGAGACAGCCTCACACCTGAGTGGTGCTTTGCTAATTACCAGAAGACCTTCGAAATACAGGCTCATGACAAGGTGGCATTAAAGAGGAAGGACAGAAGAGAGTAGACTGGATGAAGGTCTCTTCCATCCAGGTTTCTGTGAGTGTATCTTTCCTTCCTGTCTCCTACACTACTTGCATATAAGAGCATGTTGGGTATGTTGCTAGAAAACTAAACCCAGCAGGAGCTCCCTGGGGAAACAAGCTTAAAAAGGGCACCCCCTAAACACAAGGGCCAGCCTCACACCAGAGTGGTGCTTTGCTAATTACCAGAGGACCTTTGAAATACAGACTCATGACAAGGTGGGATTAGAGAGGATGGACAGAAGAGAGTAGACTGGAGGGAGGGCTCTTCCATCCAGGTTTCTGTGAGCGTATCTTTCCTTCCTGTCTCCTACACTACTTACATATAAGAGCACATTGGGTATGTTGCTAGAAAACTAAACCCAGCAGAAGCTCCTTGGGCAAACAAGCTTTAAGAGGGCACCCCCTAAACACAAGGGCCAGACTCACACCAGAGTGGTGCTTTGCTAATTACCAGAGGACCTTTGAAATACAGGCTCATGACAATGTGGGATTAGAGAGGAAGGACAGAAGAGAGCAGACTGGAGGGAGGGCTTTTCCATCCAGGTTTCTGTGAACATAGCTTTCCCTCCTGTCTCCTACAATTCTTGCATATAAGAGCATGTTTGGAATGTTGCTAGAAAACTAAACCCAGCAGGAGCGCCCTGGGGAAACAAGCTTCAAAAGGGCACCCCATAAACACAAGGGCCAGCCTCACACCAGAGTGGTTCTTTGCTAATTACCAGAGGACCTTTGAAATACAGGCTCATGACAAGGTCGGATTAGAGAGGAAGGACAGAAGAGAGTAGACTGGGGGAAGGGCTCTTCCATGGGGTTTCTGTGAGCGTAGCTTTCCCTCCTGTCTCCTACACTACTTGCATATAAGAACACGTTGTGTATGTTGCTACAAAACTAAACCCAGCAGGAGCTCCCTGTGAAATCAGCTTCAAAAGGGCACCCGCTAAACACAAGGGCCAGCCTCACACCAGAGTGGTGCTTTGCTAATTACCAGCAGACCTTTGAAATACAGGCTCATGACAAGGTGGGATCAGAGAGGAAGGACAGAAGAGAGTAGACTGGAGGAAGGGCTCTTCGATCCAGTTTTCTGTGAGCGTATCTTTCCTTCCTGTCTCCTACACTACTTGCATATAAGAGCACGTTGAGTATGTTGCTAGAAAACTAAACCCAGCAGGAGCTCCCTGGGGAAACAAGCTTCAAAAGGGCAGCCCCTAAACACAAGGGCCAACCTCACACCAGAGTGGTGCTTTGCTAATTACCAGAGGAACTTTGAAATACAGGCTCATGACAAGGTGGGATTAGAGAGAAAGGACAGAAGAGAGAAGACTGGAGGGAGGGCTCTTCCATCCAGGTTTCTGTGAGCTTAGCTTTCCCTCCTGTCTCCTACAATACCTGCATATAAGAGCACGTTGGGTATGTTGCTAGAAAACTAAACCCAGCAGGAGCTCCCTGGGGAAACAAGCTTCAAAAGGGCACCCCCTAAATACAAGGGCCAGCCTAACACCAGAGTGGTGCTTTGCTAATTACCGGAGGACCTTTGAAATACAGGCTCATGACAAGGCGGGATTAGAGAGGAAGGACAGAAGAGAGTAGACTGGAGGAAGGGCTCTTCCATTCAGGTTTCTGTGGGCATAGCTTTCCCTACTGTCTCCTACACTACTTGCATATAAGAGCACGTTGGGTATGTTGCTAGAAAACTAAACCCAGCAGGAGCTCCCTGGGGAAACAAGCTTCAAAAGGGCACCCCCTAAACACAAGAGACAGCCTCACACCTGAGTGGTGCTTTGCTCATTACCAGAAGACCTTCGAAATACAGGCTCATGACAAGGTGGCATTAAAGAGGAAGGACAGAAGAGAGTAGACTGGATGAAGTGCTCTTCCATCCAGGTTTCTGTGAGTGTATCTTTCCTTCCTGTCTCCTACACTACTTGCATATAAGAGCATGCTGGGTATGTTGCGAGAAAACTAAACCCAGCAGGAGCTCCCTGGGGAAACAAGCTTAAAAAGGGCACCCCCTAAACACAAGGGCCAGCCTCACACCAGAGTGGTGCTTTGCTAATTACCAGAGGACCTTTGAAATACAGACTCATGACAAGGTGGGATTAGAGAGGATGGACAGAAGAGAGTAGACTGGAGGGAGGGTTCTTCCATCCAGGTTTCTGTGAGCGTATCTTTCCTTCCTGTCTCCTACACTACTTGCATATAAGAGCACATTGGGTATGTTGCTAGAAAACTAAACCCAGCAGTAGCTCCCTGGGCAAACAAGCTTCAAAAGGGCACCCCCTAAACACAAGGGCCAGCCTCATACCAGAGTGGTGCTTTGCTAATTACCAGAGGACCTTTGAAATACAGGCTCATGACAATGTGGGATTAGAGAGGAAGGACAGAAGAGAGCAGACTGGGGGAAGGGCTCTTCCATGGGGTTTCTGTGAGCGTAGCTTTCCCTCCTGTCTCCTACACTACTTACATATAAGAACACGTTGTGTATGTTGCTACAAAACTAAACCCAGCAGGAGCTCCCTGGGAAACAAGCTTCAAAAGGGCACCCCCTAAACATAAGAGTCAGCCTCACACCAGAGTGGTGCTTTGCTAATTACCAGAGGACCTTTGAAATATAGGCTCATGACAAGGTGGGATTAGAGAGGAAGGACAGAAGAGAGTAGACTGGAGGGAGGGCTCTTCCATCCAGGTTTCTGTGAGCGTAGCTTTCCCTCCTGTCTCCTACACTACTTGCATATAACAGCACGTTGGGTATGTTGCAAGAAAACTAAACCCAGCAGGAGCCCCCTGGGGAAACAAGCTTCAAAAGGGCACCCCCTAAACACAAGGGCCAGCCTCACACCAGAGTGGTGCTTTGCTAATTACCAGAGGACCTTTGAAATACAGGCTCATGACAAGGTGGGATTAGAGAGGAAGGACAGAAGAGAGTAGACTGGAGGGAGCGCTCTTCCATCCAGGTTTCTGTGAGTGTATCTTTCCCTCCTGTCTCCTACACTACTTGCATATAAGAGCATGTTGGGTATGTTGCTAGAAAACTAAACCCAGCAGGAGTTCTCTGGGGAAACAAGCTTCAAAAGGGCACCCCCTAAACACAAGGGCCAGCCTCACACCAGAGTGGTGCTTTGCTAATTACCAGAGGACCTTTGAAATACAGGCTCATGACACGGTGGGATTAGAGAGCAAGGACAGAAGAGAGTAGACTGGGGGAAGGGCTCTTCCATCGATGTTTCTCTGAGCGTAGCTTTCCCTCCTGTCTCCTACACTACTTGCATATAAAAGCACGTTGTGTATGTTGCTAGAAAACTAAACCCAGCATGAGCTCCCTGGGGAAACAAGCTTCAAAAGGGCAGCCTCTAAACACAAGGGCCAACCTCACACCAGAGTGGTGCTTTGCTAATTACCTGAGGAACTTTGAAATACAGGCTCATGACAAGGTGGGATTAGAGAGAAAGGACAGAAGAGAGAAGACTGGAGGGAGGGCTCTTCCATCCAGGTTTCTGTGAGCTTAGCTTTCCCTCGTGTCTCCTGCAATACCTGCATATAAGAGCACGTTGGGTATGTTGCTAGAAAACTAAACCCAGCTGGAGCTCCCTGGGGAAACAAGCTTCAAAAGGGCACCCCCTAAACACAAGGGCCAGTCTCACACCAGAGTGGTGCTTTGCTAATTACCGGAGGACCTTTGAAATACAGGCTCATGACAAGGTGGGATTAGAGAGGAAGGACAGAAGAGAGTAGACTGGAGGAAGGGCTCTTCCATCCAGGTTTCTGTGAGCGTAGCTTTCCCTCCTGTCTCCTACACTACTTGCATATAAGAGCACGTTGGGTATGTTGCGAGAAAACTAAACCCCGCAGGAGCTCCCTGTGAAACAAGCTTCAAAAGGGCACCCGCTAAACACAAGGGCCAACCTCACACCAGAGTGGTGCTTTGCTAATTACCAGCGGACCTTTGAAATACAGGCTCATGACAAGGTGGGATCAGAGAGGAAGGACAGAAGAGAGTAGACTGGAGGAAGGGCTCTTCCATCCAGTTTTCTGTGAGCGTATCTTTCCTTGATGTCTCCTACACTACTTGCATATAAGAGCACATTGGGTATGTTGCTAGAAAACTAAACCCAGCAGGAGCTCCCTGGGGAAACAAGCTTCAAAAGGGCAGCCCCTAAACACAAGGGCCAACCTCACACCAGAGTGGTGCTTTGCTAATTACCAGAGGAACTTTGAAATACAGGCTCATGACAAGGTGGGATTAGAGAGGAAGGACAGTAGAGAATAGACTGGAGGAAGGGCTCTTCCATCCAGGTTTCTGTGAGCTTAGCTTTCCCTCCTGTCTCCTACAATACCTGCATATAAGAGCACGTTGGATATGTTGCTAGAAAACTAAACCCAGCAGGAGCTCCCTGGGGAAACAAGCTTCAAAAGGGCACCCCCTAAACACAAGGGCCAGCCTCACACCAGAGTGGTGCTTTGCTAATTACCGGAGGACCTTTGAAATACAGGCTCATGACAAGGTGGGATTAGAGAGGAAGGACAGAAGAGAGTAGACGGGAGGGCTCTTCCATCCAGGTTTCTGTGAGCGTAGCTTTCCCTCCTGTCTCCTACAATACTTGCATATAAGAGCACGTTGGGTATGTTGCTAGAAAACTAAACCCAGCAGGAGCTCCCTGGGGAAACAAGCTTCAAAAGGGCACCCCCTAACCACAAGAGACAGCCTCACACCTGAGTGGTGCTTTGCTAATTACCAGAAGACCTTCGAAATACAGACTCATGACAAGGTGGCATTAAAGAGGAAGGACAGAAGAGAGTAGACTGGATGAAGGTCTCTTCCATCCAGGTTTCTGTGAGTGTATCTTTCCTTCCTGCCTCCTACACTACTTGCATATAAGAGCATGTTGGGTATGTTGCTAGAAAACTAAACCCAGCAGAAGCTCCCTGGGCAAACAAGCTTCAAAATGGCACCCCCTAAACACAAGGGCCAGCCTCACACCAGAGTGGTGCTTCGCTAATTACCAGAGGACCTTTGAAATACAGGCACATGACAATGTGGGATTAGAGAGGAAGGACAGAAGAGAGCAGACTGGAGGGAGGGCTCTTCCATCCAGGTTTCTGTGAGCATAGCTTTCCCTCCTGTCTCCTACAATTCTTGCATATAAGAGCATGTTAGGTATGTTGCTAGAAAACTAAACCCAGCAGGAGCTCCCTGGGGAAACAAGCTTTAAAAGGGCACCCCTAAACACAAGGGCCAGCCTCACACCAGAGTGGTTCTTTGCTAATTACCAGAGGACCTTTGAAATACAGGCTCATGACAAGGTCGGATTAGAGAGGAAGGACAGAAGAGAGTAGACTGGGGGAAGGGCTCTTCCATGGGGTTTCTGTGAGCGTAGCTTTCCCTCCTGTCTCCTACACTACTTGCATATAAGAACACGTTGTGTATGTTGCTACAAAACTAAACCCAGCAGGAGCTCCCTGTGAAATCAGCTTCAAAAGGGCACCCGCTAAACACAAGGGCCAGCCTCACACCAGAGTGGTGCTTTGCTAATTACCAGCAGACCTTTGAAATACAGGCTCATGACAAGGTGGGATCAGAGAGGAAGGACAGAAGAGAGTAGACTGGAGGAAGGGCTCTTCGATCCAGTTTTCTGTGAGCGTATCTTTCCTTCCTGTCTCCTACACTACTTGCATATAAGAGCACGTTGAGTATGTTGCTAGAAAACTAAACCCAGCAGGAGCTCCCTGGGGAAACAAGCTTCAAAAGGGCAGCCCCTAAACACAAGGGCCAACCTCACACCAGAGTGGTGCTTTGCTAATTACCAGAGGAACTTTGAAATACAGGCTCATGACAAGGTGGGATTAGAGAGAAAGGACAGAAGAGAGAAGACTGGAGGGAGGGCTCTTCCATCCAGGTTTCTGTGAGCTTAGCTTTCCCTCCTGTCTCCTACAATACCTGCATATAAGAGCACGTTGGGTATGTTGCTAGAAAACTAAACCCAGCAGGAGCTCCCTGGGGAAACAAGCTTCAAAAGGGCACCCCCTAAATACAAGGGCCAGCCTAACACCAGAGTGGTGCTTTGCTAATTACCGGAGGACCTTTGAAATACAGGCTCATGACAAGGCGGGATTAGAGAGGAAGGACAGAAGAGAGTAGACTGGAGGAAGGGCTCTTCCATTCAGGTTTCTGTGGGCATAGCTTTCCCTACTGTCTCCTACACTACTTGCATATAAGAGCACGTTGGGTATGTTGCTAGAAAACTAAACCCAGCAGGAGCTCCCTGGGGAAACAAGCTTCAAAAGGGCACCCCCTAAACACAAGAGACAGCCTCACACCTGAGTGGTGCTTTGCTCATTACCAGAAGACCTTCGAAATACAGGCTCATGACAAGGTGGCATTAAAGAGGAAGGACAGAAGAGAGTAGACTGGATGAAGTGCTCTTC
This sequence comes from Ambystoma mexicanum, assembly GCF_040938575.1. Classification (NCBI taxonomy): domain Eukaryota; kingdom Metazoa; phylum Chordata; class Amphibia; order Caudata; family Ambystomatidae; genus Ambystoma; species Ambystoma mexicanum. The sequence goes on along the minus strand of NC_090933.1, from coordinate 1,367,100,797 downwards.
CATCCAGGTTTCTGTGAGTGTATCTTTCCTTCCTGTCTCCTACACTACTTGCATATAAGAGCATGCTGGGTATGTTGCGAGAAAACTAAACCCAGCAGGAGCTCCCTGGGGAAACAAGCTTAAAAAGGGCACCCCCTAAACACAAGGGCCAGCCTCACACCAGAGTGGTGCTTTGCTAATTACCAGAGGACCTTTGAAATACAGACTCATGACAAGGTGGGATTAGAGAGGATGGACAGAAGAGAGTAGACTGGAGGGAGGGTTCTTCCATCCAGGTTTCTGTGAGCGTATCTTTCCTTCCTGTCTCCTACACTACTTGCATATAAGAGCACATTGGGTATGTTGCTAGAAAACTAAACCCAGCAGTAGCTCCCTGGGCAAACAAGCTTCAAAAGGGCACCCCCTAAACACAAGGGCCAGCCTCACACCAGAGTGGTGCTTTGCTAATTACCAGAGGACCTTTGAAATACAGGCTCATGACAATGTGGGATTAGAGAGGAAGGACAGAAGAGAGCAGACTGGGGGAAGGGCTCTTCCATGGGGTTTCTGTGAGCGTAGCTTTCCCTCCTGTCTCCTACACTACTTACATATAAGAACACGTTGTGTATGTTGCTACAAAACTAAACCCAGCAGGAGCTCCCTGGGAAACAAGCTTCAAAAGGGCACCCCCTAAACATAAGAGTCAGCCTCACACCAGAGTGGTGCTTTGCTAATTACCAGAGGACCTTTGAAATATAGGCTCATGACAAGGTGGGATTAGAGAGGAAGGACAGAAGAGAGTAGACTGGAGGGAGGGCTCTTCCATCCAGGTTTCTGTGAGCGTAGCTTTCCCTCCTGTCTCCTACACTACTTGCATATAACAGCACGTTGGGTATGTTGCAAGAAAACTAAACCCAGCAGGAGCCCCCTGGGGAAACAAGCTTCAAAAGGGCACCCCCTAAACACAAGGGCCAGCCTCACACCAGAGTGGTGCTTTGCTAATTACCAGAGGACCTTTGAAATACAGGCTTATGACAAGGTGGGATTAGAGAGGAAGGACAGAAGAGAGTAGACTGGAGGGAGCGCTCTTCCATCCAGGTTTCTGTGAGTGTATCTTTCCCTCCTGTCTCCTACACTACTTGCATATAAGAGCATGTTGGGTATGTTGCTAGAAAACTAAACCCAGCAGGAGTTCTCTGGGGAAACAAGCTTCAAAAGGGCACCCCCTAAACACAAGGGCCAGCCTCACACCAGAGTGGTGCTTTGCTAATTACCAGAGGACCTTTGAAATACAGGCTCATGACACGGTGGGATTAGAGAGCAAGGACAGAAGAGAGTAGACTGGGGGAAGGGCTCTTCCATCGATGTTTCTCTGAGCGTAGCTTTCCCTCCTGTCTCCTACACTACTTGCATATAAAAGCACGTTGTGTATGTTGCTAGAAAACTAAACCCAGCATGAGCTCCCTGGGGAAACAAGCTTCAAAAGGGCAGCCTCTAAACACAAGGGCCAACCTCACACCAGAGTGGTGCTTTGCTAATTACCTGAGGAACTTTGAAATACAGGCTCATGACAAGGTGGGATTAGAGAGAAAGGACAGAAGAGAGAAGACTGGAGGGAGGGCTCTTCCATCCAGGTTTCTGTGAGCTTAGCTTTCCCTCGTGTCTCCTGCAATACCTGCATATAAGAGCACGTTGGGTATGTTGCTAGAAAACTAAACCCAGCTGGAGCTCCCTGGGGAAACAAGCTTCAAAAGGGCACCCCCTAAACACAAGGGCCAGTCTCACACCAGAGTGGTGCTTTGCTAATTACCGGAGGACCTTTGAAATACAGGCTCATGACAAGGTGGGATTAGAGAGGAAGGACAGAAGAGAGTAGACTGGAGGAAGGGCTCTTCCATCCAGGTTTCTGTGAGCGTAGCTTTCCCTCCTGTCTCCTACACTACTTGCATATAAGAGCACGTTGGGTATGTTGCGAGAAAACTAAACCCCGCAGGAGCTCCCTGGGAAACAAGCTTCAAAAGGGCACCCGCTAAACACAAGGGCCAACCTCACACCAGAGTGGTGCTTTGCTAATTACCAGCGGACCTTTGAAATACAGGCTCATGACAAGGTGGGATCAGAGAGGAAGGACAGAAGAGAGTAGACTGGAGGAAGGGCTCTTCCATCCAGTTTTCTGTGAGCGTATCTTTCCTTGATGTCTCCTACACTACTTGCATATAAGAGCACATTGGGTATGTTGCTAGAAAACTAAACCCAGCAGGAGCTCCCTGGGGAAACAAGCTTCAAAAGGGCAGCCCCTAAACACAAGGGCCAACCTCACACCAGAGTGGTGCTTTGCTAATTACCAGAGGAACTTTGAAATACAGGCTCATGACAAGGTGGGATTAGAGAGGAAGGACAGTAGAGAATAGACTGGAGGAAGGGCTCTTCCATCCAGGTTTCTGTGAGCTTAGCTTTCCCTCCTGTCTCCTACAATACCTGCATATAAGAGCACGTTGGATATGTTGCTAGAAAACTAAACCCAGCAGGAGCTCCCTGGGGAAACAAGCTTCAAAAGGGCACCCCTAAAACACAAGGGCCAGCCTCACACCAGAGTGGTGCTTTGCTAATTACCGGAGGACCTTTGAAATACAGGCTCATGACAAGGTGGGATTAGAGAGGAAGGACAGAAGAGAGTAGACGGGAGGGCTCTTCCATCCAGGTTTCTGTGAGCGTAGCTTTCCCTCCTGTCTCCTACAATACTTGCATATAAGAGCACGTTGGGTATGTTGCTAGAAAACTAAACCCAGCAGGAGCTCCCTGGGGAAACAAGCTTCAAAAGGGCACCCCCTAACCACAAGAGACAGCCTCACACCTGAGTGGTGCTTTGCTAATTACCAGAAGACCTTCGAAATACAGACTCATGACAAGGTGGCATTAAAGAGGAAGGACAGAAGAGAGTAGACTGGATGAAGGTCTCTTCCATCCAGGTTTCTGTGAGTGTATCTTTCCTTCCTGTCTCCTACACTACTTGCATATAAGAGCATGTTGGGTATGTTGCTAGAAAACTAAACCCAGCAGAAGCTCCCTGGGCAAACAAGCTTCAAAATGGCACCCCCTAAACACAAGGGCCAGCCTCACACCAGAGTGGTGCTTCGCTAATTACCAGAGGACCTTTGAAATACAGGCACATGACAATGTGGGATTAGAGAGGAAGGACAGAAGAGAGCAGACTGGAGGGAGGGCTCTTCCATCCAGGTTTCTGTGAGCATAGCTTTCCCTCCTGTCTCCTACAATTCTTGCATATAAGAGCATGTTAGGTATGTTGCTAGAAAACTAAACCCAGCAGGAGCTCCCTGGGGAAACAAGCTTTAAAAGGGCACCCCTAAACACAAGGGCCAGCCTCACACCAGAGTAGTTATTTGCTAATTACCAGAGGACCTTTGAAATACAGGCTCATGACAAGGTGGGATTAGAGAGGAAGGACAGAAGAGAGTAGACTGGGGGAAGGGCTCTTCCATGGGGTTTCTGTGAGCGTAGCTTTCCCTCCTGTCTCCTACACTACTTGCATATAACAGCACGTTGTGTATGTTGCTAGAAAACTAAACCCAGCAGGAGCTCCCTGGGAAACAAGCTTCAAAAGGGCACCCCCTAAACATAAGAGCCAGCCTCACACCAGAGTGGTGCTTTGCTAATTACCAGAGGACCTTTGAAATACAGGCTCATGACAAGGTGGGATTAGAGAGGAAGGACAGAAGAGAGTAGACTGGAGGGAGGGCTCTTCCATCCAGGTTTCTGTGAGCGTAGCTTTCCCTCCTGTCTCCTACACTACTTGCATATAACAGCACGTTGGGTATGTTGCGAGAAAACTAAACCCAGCAGGAGCTCCCTGGGGAAACAAGCTTCAAAAGGGCAACCCCTAAACACAAGGGCCAGCCTCACACCAGAGTGGTGCTTTGCTAATTACCAGAGGACCTTTGAAATACAGGCTCATGACAAGGTGGGATTAGAGAGGAAGGACAGAAGAGAGTAGACTGGAGGGAGGGCTCTTCCATCCAGGTTTCTGTGAGCGTAGCTTTCCCTCCTGTCTCCTACACTACTTGCATATAACAGCACGTTGGGTATGTTGCGAGAAAACTAAACCCAGCAGGAGCTCCCTGGGGAAACAAGCTTCAAAAGGGCACCCCCTAAACACAAGAGACAGCCTCACACCTGAGTGGTGCTTTGCTAATTACCAGAAGACCTTCGAAGTACAGGCTCATGACAAGGTGGGATTAGAGAAAAGTACAGTGGTGAGTAGACTGGAGGAAGGGCTCTTCCATCCAGTTTTCTGTGAGCGTATCTTTCCTTCCTGTCTCCTACACTACTTGCATATAAGAGCACGTTGGGTATGTTGCTAGAAAACTAAACCCAGCAGGAGCTCCCTGGGGAAACAAGCTTCAAAAGGGCAGCCCCTAAACACAAGGGCCAACCTCACAACAGAGTGGTGCTTTGCTAATTACCAGAGGAACTTTGAAATACAGGCTCATGACAAGGTGGGATTAGAGAGAAAGGACAGAAGAGAGAAGACTGGAAGGAGGGCTCTTCCATCCAGGTTTCTGTGAGCTTAGCTTTCCCTCCTGTCTCCTACAATACCTGCATATAAGAGCACGTTGGGTATGTTGCTAGAAAACTAAACCCAGCAGGAGCTCCCTGGGGATACAAGCTTCAAAAGGGCACCCCCTAAACCCAAAGGCCAGCCTCACACCAGAGTGGTGCTTTGCTAATTACCAGAGGACCTTTGAAATACAGGCTCATGACAAGGTGGGATTAGAGAGGAAGGACAGAAGAGGGGAGACTGGAGGAAGGGCTCTTCCATCCATGTTTCTGTGGGAGTCGCTTTCCCTACTGTCTCCTACAGTACTTGCATATAAGAGCACGTTGGGTATGTTGCTAGAAAACTAAACCCAGCAGGAGCTCCCTGGGAAAACAAGCTTCAAAAGGGCACCCCTAAACACAAGAGACAGCCTCACACCTGAGTGGTGCTTTGCTAATTACCAGAAGACCTTTGAAATACAGGCTCATGACAAGGTGGCATTAAAGAGGAAGGACAGAAGAGAGTAGACTGGATGAAGGGCTCTTCCATCCAGGTTTCTGTGAGTGTATCTTTCCTTCCTGTCTCCTACACTACTTGCATATAAGAGCACGTTGGGTATGTTGCTAGAAAACTAAACCCAGCTGGATCTCCCTGGGGAAACAAGCTTCAAAAGGGTAACCCCTAAACACAAGGGCCAGCCTCACACCAGAGTGGTGCTTTGCTAATTACCAGAGGACATTTGAAATACAGGCTCATGCCAAGGTGGGATTAGAGAAAAGTACAGTGGAGAGTAGACTGGAGGAAGGGCTCTTCCATCCAGGTTTCTGTGACCGTAGCTTTCCCTCCTGTCTCCTACACTACTTGCATATAAGAGCACGTTGGGTATGTTGCGAGAAAACTAAACCCCGCAGGAGCTCCCTGGGAAACAAGCTTCAAAAGGGCACCCGCTAAACACAAGGGCCAGCCTCACACCAGAGTGGTGCTTTGCTAATTACCAGCGGACCTTTGAAATACAGGCTCATGACAAGGTGGGATTAGAGAGGAAGGACAGAAGAGAGTAGACTGGAGGGAGGGCTCCTCCATCCAGGTTTCTGTGAGCGTATCTTTCCTTCCTGTCTCCTACACTACTTGCATATAAGACCAAATTGGGTATGTTGCTAGAAAACTAAACCCAGCAGAAGCTCCGTGGGCAAACAAGCTTCAAAAGGGCACACTCTAAAAACAAGGGCCAGCCTCACACCAGAGTGGTGCTTTGCTAATTACCAGAGGACCTTTGAAATACAGACTCATGACAAGGTGGGATTAGAGAGGATGGACAGAAGAGAGTAGACTGGAGGGAGGGCTCTTCCATCCAGGTTTCTGTGAGCGTATCTTTCCTTCCTGTCTCCTACACTACTTGCATATAAGAGCAAATTGGGTATGTTGCTAGAAAACTAAACCCAGCAGAAGCTCCGTGGGCAAACAAGCTTCAAAAGGGCACCCCCTAAAAACAAGGGCCAGCCTCACACCAGAGTGGTGCTTTGCTAAGTACCAGAGGACCTTTGAAATACAGGCTCATGACAATGTGGGATTAGAGAGGAAGGACAGAAGAGAGCAGACTTGAGGGAGGGCTCTTCCATCCAGGTTTCTGTGAACATAGCTTTCCCTCCTGTCTCCTACAATTCTTGCATATAAGAGCACGTTAGGTATGTTGCTAGAAAGCTAAACCCAGCAGGAGCTCCCTGGGGAAACAAGCTTCAAAAGGGCACCCCATAAACACATGGGCCAGCCTCACACCAGAGTGGTTCTTTGCTAATTACCAGAGGACCTTTGAAATACAGGCTCATGACAAGGTGGGATTAGAGAGGAAGGACAGAAGAGAGTAGACTGGGGAAAGGGCTCTTCCATGGGGTTTCTGTGAGCGTAACTTTCCCTCATGTCTCCTACACTACTTGCATATAAGAACACGTTGTGTATGTTGCTAGAAAACTAAACCCAGCAGGAGCTCCCTGGGAAACAAGCTTCAAAAGGGCACCCCCCTAAACATAAGAGCCAGCCTCACACCAGAGTGGTGCTTTGCTAATTACCAGAGGACCTTTGAAATACAGGCTCATGACAAGGTGGGATTAGAGAGGAAGGACAGAAGAGAGTAGACTGGAGGGAGGGCTCTTCCATCCAGGTTTCTGTGAGTGTAGCTGTCCCTCCTGTCTCCTACACTACTTGCATATAACAGCATGTTGGGTATATTGCGAGAAAACTAAACCCAGCATGAGCTCCCTGGGGAAACAAGCTTCAAAAGGGCACCCCTAAACACAAGTGCCAGCCTCACACCAAAGTAGTGCTTTGCTAATTACCAGAGGACCTTTGAAATACAGGCTCATGGCAAGGTGGGATTAGAGAGGAAGGACAGAAGAGAGTAGACTGGAGGGAGGGCTCTTCCATCAAGGTTTCTGTGAGCGTAGCTTTCCCTCCTGTCTCCTACACTACTTGCATATAAGAGCAAGTTGGGTATGTTGCTAGAAAACTAAACCCAGCAGGAGCTCCCTGGGGACACAAGCTTCAAAAGGGCACCCCTAAACACAAGGGCCAGCCTCACACCAGAGTGGTGCTTTGCTAATTACCAGAGGACCTTTGAAATACAGGCTCATGACAAGGTGGGATTAGAGAGGAAGGACAGAAGAGAGTAGACTGGAGGGAGCGCTCTTCCATCCAGGTTTCTGTGAGTGTATCTTTCCCTCCTGTCTCCTACACTACTTGCATATAACAGCATGTTGTGTATGTTGCTAGAAAACTAAACCCAGCAGGAGTTCCCTGGGGAAACATGCTTCAAAAGGGCACCCCCTAAACACAAGGGCCAGCCTCACACCAGAGTGGTGCTTTGCTAATTACCAGAGGACCTTTGAAATACAGGCTCATGACACGATGGGATTAGAGAGCAATGAAAGAAGAGAGTAGACTGGGGGAAGGGCTCTTCCATCGATGTTTCTCTGAGCGTAGCTTTCCCTCCTGTCTCCTACACTACTTGCAAATAAAAGCACGTTGTGTATGTTGCTAGAAACTAAACCCAGCATGAGCTCCCTGGGGAAACAAGCTTCAAAAGGGCAGCCTCTAAACACAAGGGCCAACCTCACACCAGAGTGGTGCTTTGCTAATTACCAAAAGACCTTCGAAATACAGGCTCATGACAAGGTGGCATTAAAGAGGAAGGACAGAACAGAGTAGACTGGATGAAGGGCTCTTCCATCCAGGTTTCTGTAAGTGTATCTTTCCTTCCTGTCTCCTACACTACTTGCATATAAGAGCGCGTTGGGTATGTTGCGAGAAAACTAAACCCAGCAGGAACTCCCTGGGGAAACAAGCTTCAAAAGGGCAGCCTCTAAACACAAGGGCCAACCTAACACCAGAGTGGTGCTTTGCTAATTACCAGAGGATCTTTGAAATACAGGCTCATGACAAGGTGGGATTAGAGAGAAAGGACAGAAGAGAGAAGACTGGAGGGAGGGCTCTTCCATCCAGGTTTCTGTGAGCTTAGCTTTCCCTCCTGTCTCCTACAATACCTGCATATAAGAGCACGGTGGGTATGTTGCTAGAAAACTAAACCCAGCAGGAACTCCCTGGGGAAACAAGCTTCAAAAGGGCACCCCCTAAACACAAGGGCCAGTCTCACACCAGAGTGGTGCTTTGCTAATTACCGGAGGACCTTTGAAATACAGGCTCATGACAAGGTGGGATTAGAGAGGAAGGACAGAAGAGAGTAGACTGGAGGAAGGGCTCTTCCATCCAGGTTTCTGTGAGCGTAGCTTTCCCTCCTGTCAGCTACACTACTTGCATATAAGAGCACGTTGGGTATGTTGCGAGAAAACTAAACCCCGCAGGAGCTACCTGGGAAACAAGCTTCAAAAGGGCACCCGCTAAACACAAGGGCCAACCTCACACCAGAGTGGTGCTTTGCTAATTACCAGCGGACCTTTGAAATACAGGCTCATGACAAGGTGGGATTAGAGAGGAAGGACAGAAGAGAGTAGACTGGAGGAAGGGCTCTTCCATCCATGTTTCTGTGGGCGTAGCTTTCCCTACTGTCTCCTACAGTACTTGCATATAAGAGCACGTTGGGTATGTTGCTAGAAAACTAAACCCAGCAGGAGCTCCCTGGGGAAACAAGCTTCAAAAGGGCACCCCCTAACCACAAGGGCCAGCCTCACACCAGAGTGGTGCTTTGCTAATTACCAGAGGACCTTTGAAATACAGGCTCATGACACGGTGGGATTAGAGAGCAAGGACAGAAGTGAGTAGACTGAGGGAAGGGCTCTTCCATCGATGTTTCTCTGAGCGTAGCTTTCCCTCCTGTCTCCTACACTACTTGCATATAAAAGCACGTTGTGTATGTTGCTAGAAAACTAAACCCAGCATGAGCTCCCTGGGGAAACAAGCTTCAAAAGGGCAGCCTCTAAACACAAGGACCAACCTCACACCAGAGTGGTGCTTTGCTAATTACCAGAGGATCTTTGAAATACAGGCTCATGACAAGGTGGGATTAGAGAGAAAGGACAGAAGAGAGAAGACTGGAGGGAGGGCTCTTCCATCCAGGTTTCTGTGAGCTTAGCTTTCCCTCCTGTCTCCTACAATACCTGCATATAAGAGCACGTTGGGTATGTTGCTAGAAAACTAAACCCAGCAGGAGCTCCCTGGGGAAACAAGCTTCAAAAGGGCACCCCCTAAACACAAGGGCCAGTCTCACACCAGAGTGGTGCTTTGCTAATTACCGGAGGACCTTTGAAATACAGGCTCATGACAAGGTGGGATTAGAGAGGAAGGACAGAAGAGAGTAGACTGGAGGAAGGGCTCTTCCATCCAGGTTTCTGTGAGCGTAGCTTTCCCTCCTGTCTCCTACACTACTTGCATATAAGAGCACGTTGGGTATGTTGCGAGAAAACTAAACCCCGCAGGAGCTCCCTGGGAAACAAGCTTCAAAAGGGCACCCGCTAAACACAAGGGCCAACCTCACACCAGAGTGGTGCTTTGCTAATTACCAGCGGACCTTTGAAATACAGGCTCATGACAAGGTGGAGAGGAAGGACAGAAGAGAGTAGACTGGAGGAAGGGCTCTTCCATCCAGTTTTCTGTGAGCGTATCTTTCCTTCCTGTCTCCTACACTACTTGCATATAAGAGCACGTTGGGTATGTTGCTAGAAAACTAAACCCAGCAGGAGCTCCCTGGGGAAACAAGCTTCAAAAGAGCAGCCCCTAAACACAAAGGCCAACCTCACACCAGAGTGGTGCTTTGCTAATTACCAGAGGAACTTTGAAATACAGGCTCATGACAAGGTGGGATTAGAGAGAAAGGACAGAAGAGAGAAGACTGGAAGGAGGGCTCTTCCATCCAGGTTTCTGTGGGCGTAGCTTTCCCTACTGTCTCCTACAGTACTTGCATATAAGAGCACGTTGGGTATGTTGCTAGAAAACTAAACCCAGCAGGATCTCCCTGGGGAAACAAGCTTCAAAAGGGTAACCCCTAAACACAAGGGCCAGCCTCACACCAGAGTGGTGCTTTGCTAATTACCAGAGGACATTTGAAATACAGGCTCATGACAAGGTGGGATTAGAGAAAAGTACAGTGGAGAGTAGACTGGAGGAAGGGCTCTTCCATCCAGGTTTCTGTGACCGTAGCTTTCCCTCCTGTCTCCTACACTACTTGCATATAAGAGCATGTTGGGTATGTTGCGAGAAAACTAATCCCCGCAGGAGCTCCCTGAGAAACAAGCTTCAAAAGGGCACCCGCTAAACACAAGGGCCAGCCTCACACCAGAGTGGTGCTTTGCTAATTACCAGCGGACCTTTGAAATACAGGCTCATTACAAGGTGGGATCAGAGAGGAAGGACAGAAGAGAGCAGACTGGAGGGAGGGCTCTTCCATCCAGGTTTCTGTGAGCATAGCTTTCCCTCCTGTCTCCTACAATTCTTGCATATAAGAGCATGTTAGGTATTTTGCTAGAAAACTAAACCCAGCAGGAGCTCCCCGGGGAAACAAGCTTCAAAAGGGCACCCCCTAAACACAAGGGCCAGCCTCACACCAGAGTGGTGCTTTGCTAATTACCAGAGGACCTTTGAAATACAGGCTCATGACAAGGTGGGATTAGAGAGGAAGGACAGAAGAGAGTAGACTGGGGGAAGGGCTCTTCCATGGGGTTTCTGTGAGCGTAGCTTTCCCTCCTGTCTCCTACACTACTTGCATATAAGAGCACGTTGTGTATGTTGCTAGAACACTAAACCCAGCAGGAGCTCCCTGGGAAACAAGCTTCAAAAGGGCACCCCCTAAACATAAGAGCCAGCCTCACACCAGAGTGGTGCTTTGCTAATTACCAGAGGACCTTTGAAATACAGGCTCATGACAAGGTGGGATTAGAGGGAAGGACAGAAAAGAGTAGACTGGACGGAGGGCTCTTCCATCCAGGTTTCTGTGAGCGTAGCTTTCCCTCCTGTCTCCTACACTACTTGCATATAACAGCACGTTGGGTATGTTGCTAGAAAACTAAACCCAGCAGGAGCTCCCTGGGGAAACAAGCTTCAAAAGGGCACCACCTAAACACAAGGGCCCGCCTCACACCAGAGTGGTGCTTTGCTAATTACAAGAGGACGTTTGAAATACAGGTTCATGAAAAGGTGGGATTAGAGAGGAAGGACAGAAGAGAGCAGACTGGAGGGAGGGCTCTTCCATCCAGGTTTCTGTGAGCGTAGCTTTCCCTCCTGTCTCCTACACTACTTGCATATAAGAGCACGTTGGGTATGTTGCTAGAAAACTAAACCCAGCAGGAGCTCCCTGGGGAAACAAGCTTCAAAAGGGCACCCCCTAAACACAAGGGCCAGCCTCACACCAGAGTGGTGCTTTGCTAATTAGCAGAGGACCTTTGAAATACAGGCTCATGCCAAGGTGGGATTAGTGAGGAAGGACAGAAGAGAGTAGACTGGGGGAAAGGCTCTTCCATGGGGTTTCTGTGAGCGTAGCTTTCCCTCCTGTCTCCTACACTACTTGCATATAAGAGCACGTTGTGTATGTTGCTAGAAAACTAAACCCAGCAGGAGCTCCCTGGGAAACAAGCTTCAAAAGGGCACCCCCTAAACATACGAGCCAGCCTCACACCAGAGTGGTGCTTTGCTAATTACCAGAGGACCTTTGAAATACAGGCTCATGACAAGGTGGGATTAGAGAGGAAGGACAGAAGAGAGTAGACTGGACGGAGGGCTCTTCCATCCAGGTTTCTGTGAGCGTAGCTTTCCCTCCTGTCTCCTACACTACTTGCATATAACAGCACGTTGGGTATGTTGCTAGAAAACTAAACCCAGCAGGAGCTCCCTGGTTAAACAAGCTTCAAAAGGGCACCCACTAAACACAAGGGCCCGCCTCACACCAGAGTGGTGCTTTGCTAATTACCAGAGGACCTTTGAAATACAGGCTCATGACAAGGTGGGATTAGAGAGGAAGGACAGAAGAGAGTAGACTGGACGGAGGGCTCTTCCATCCAGGTTTCTGTGAGCGTAGCTTTCCCTCCTGTCTCCTACACTACTTGCATATAACAGCACGTTGGGTATGTTGCTAGAAAACTAAACCCAGCAGGAGCTCCCTGGTTAAACAAGCTTCAAAAGGGCACCCCCTAAACACAAGGGCCCGCCTCACACCAGAGTGGTGCTTTGCTAATTACCAGAGGACCTTTGAAATACAGTCTCATGACAACGTGGGATTAGAGAGTAAGGACAGAAGAGAGTAGACTGGAGGGAGGTCTCTTCCATCCAGGTTTCTGTGAGCGTATCTTTCCCTCCTGTCTCCTACACTACTTGCATATAAGATCACGTTGGGTATGTTGCTAGAAAACTAAACCCAGCAGGAGCTCCCTGGGGAAACAAGCTTCAAAAGGGCACCCCATAAACACAAGGGCCAGCCTCACACCAGAGTGGTGCTTTGCTAATTACCAGAGGACCTTTGAAATACAGGCTCATGACAAGGTGGGATTAGAGAGGAAGGACAGAAGAGAGTCGACTGGAGGGAGGGCTCTTCCATCCAGGTTTCTGTGAGCGTAGCTTTCCCTCCTGTCTCCTACACTACTTGCATATCACAGCACGTTGGGTATGTTGCTAGAAAACTAAACCCAGCAGGACCTCCCTGGGGAAACAAGCTTCAAAAGGGCACCCCCTAAACACAAGGGCCAGCCTCACACCAGAGCGGTGCTTTGCTAATTACCAGAGGACCTTTCAAATACAGGCTCATGACAAGGTGGGATTAGAGAGGAAGGAGAGAAGAGAGTAGACTGGAGGGAGGGTTCTTCCATCCAGGTTTCTGTGAGCGTATCTTTCCCTCCTGTCTCCTACACTACTTGCATATAAGAGCATGTTGGGTATGTTGCGAGAAAACTAAACCCAGCAGGAGCTCCCTGGGGAAACAAGCTTTAAAAGGGCACCCCCTAAACACAAGGACCAGCCTCACACCAGAGTGGTGCTTTGCTAATTACCAGAGGACCCTTGAAATACAGGCTCATGACAAGGTGGGATTAGAGAGGAAGGACAGAAGAGAGTAGACTGGTGGAAGGGCTCTTCCATCCATGTTTCTGTGAGCGTAGCTTTCCCTCCTGTCTCCTACACTACTTGCATATAAGAGCATGTTGGGTATGTTGCTAGAAAACTAAACCCAGCAGAAGCTCCCTGGGGAAAAAAGCTTCAAAAAGGCACCCCCGAAACACAAGGGCCAGCCTCACACCAGAGTGGTGCTTTGCTAATTACCAGAGGACCTTTGAAATACAGGCTCATGACAAGGTGGGATTAGAGAGGAAGGACAGAAGAGAGTACACTAGAGGGAGGGCTCTTCCATCCAGGTTTCTGTGAGTGTGTCTTTCCCTCCTGTCTCCTACACTACTTGCATATAAGAGCACGTTGTGTATGTTGCTAGAAAACTAAACCCAGCAGGAGCTCCCTGGGAAACAAGCTTCAAAAGGGCACCCCCTAAACATACAAGCCAGCCTCACACCAGAGTGGTGCTTTGCTAATTACCAGAGGACCTTTGAAATACAGGCTCATGACAAGGTGGGATTAGCGAGGAAGGACAGAAGAGAGTAGACTGAAGGGAGGACTCTTCCATCCAGGTTTCTGTGAGCGTAGCTTTCGCTCCTGTCTCCTACACTACTTGCATATAACAGCACGTTGGGTATGTTGCGAGAAAACTAAACCCAGCAGGAGCTCCCTGGGAAACAAGCTTCAAAAGGGCACCCGCTAAACACAAGGGCCAACCTCACACCAGAGTGGTGCTTTGCTAATTACCAGCGGACCTTTGAAATACAGGCTCATGACAAGGTGGAGAGGAAGGACAGAAGAGAGTAGACTGGAGGAAGGGCTCTTCCATCCAGTTTTCTGTGAGCGTATCTTTCCTTCCTGTCTCCTACACTACTTGCATATAAGAGCACGTTGGGTATGTTGCTAGAAAACTAAACCCAGCAGGAGCTCCCTGGGGAAACAAGCTTCAAAAGAGCAGCCCCTAAACACAAGGGCCAACCTCACACCAGAGTGGTGCTTTGCTAATTACCAGAGGAACTTTGAAATACAGGCTCATGACAAGGTGGGATTAGAGAGAAAGGACAGAAGAGAGAAGACTGGAAGGAGGGCTCTTCCATCCAGGTTTCTGTGGGCGTAGCTTCCCCTACTGTCTCCTACAGTACTTGCATATAAGAGCACGTTGGGTATGTTGCTAGAAAACTAAACCCAGCAGGATCTCCCTGGGGAAACAAGCTTCAAAAGGGTAACCCCTAAACACAAGGGCCAGCCTCACACCAGAGTGGTGCTTTGCTAATTACCAGAGGACATTTGAAATACAGGCTCATGACAAGGTGGGATTAGAGAAAAGTACAGTGGAGAGTAGACTGGAGGAAGGGCTCTTCCATCCAGGTTTCTGTGACCGTAGCTTTCCCTCCTGTCTCCTACACTACTTGCATATAAGAGCATGTTGGGTATGTTGCGAGAAAACTAATCCCCGCAGGAGCTCCCTGAGAAAAAAGCTTCAAAAGGGCACCCGCTAAACACAAGGGCCAGCCTCACACCAGAGTGGTGCTTTGCTAATTACCAGCGGACCTTTGAAATACAGGCTCATTACAAGGTGGGATCAGAGAGGAAGGACAGAAGAGAGCAGACTGGAGGGAGGGCTCTTCCATCCAGGTTTCTGTGAGCATAGCTTTCCCTCCTGTCTCCTACAATTCTTGCATATAAGAGCATGTTAGGTATTTTGCTAGAAAACTAAACCCAGCAGGAGCTCCCTGGGGAAACAAGCTTCAAAAGGGCACCCCCTTAACACAAGGGCCAGCCTCACACCAGAGTGGTGCTTTGCTAATTACCAGAGTACCATTGAAATACAGGCTCATGACAAGGTGGGATTAGAGAGGAAGGACAGAAGAGAGTAGACTGGGGGAAGGGCTCTTCCATGGGGTTTCTGTGAGCGTAGCTTTCCCTCCTGTCTCCTACACTACTTGCATATAAGAGCACGTTGTGTATGTTGCTAGAACACTAAACCCAGCAGGAGCTCCCTGGGAAACAAGCTTCAAAAGGGCACCCCCTAAACATAAGAGCCAGCCTCACACCAGAGTGGTGCTTTGCTAATTACCAGAGGACCTTTGAAATACAGGCTCATGACAAGGTGGGATTAGAGGGAAGGACAGAAAAGAGTAGACTGGACGGAGGGCTCTTCCATCCAGGTTTCTGTGAGCGTAGCTTTCCCTCCTGTCTCCTACACTACTTGCATATAACAGCACGTTGGGTATGTTGCTAGAAAACTAAACCCAGCAGGAGCTCCCTGGGGAAACAAGCTTCAAAAGGGCACCACCTAAACACAAGGGCCCGCCTCACACCAGAGTGGTGCTTTGCTAATTACAAGAGGACGTTTGAAATACAGGCTCATGAAAAGGTGGGATTAGAGAGGAAGGACAGAAGAGAGCAGACTGGAGGGAGGGCTCTTCCATCCAGGTTTCTGTGAGCGTAGCTTTCCCTCCTGTCTCCTACACTACTTGCATATAAGAGCACGTTGGGTATGTTGCTAGAAAACTAAACCCAGCAGGAGCTCCCTGGGGAAACAAGCTTCAAAAGGGCACCCCCTAAACACAAGGGCCAGCCTCACACCAGAGTGGTGCTTTGCTAATTAGCAGAGGAGCTTTGAAATACAGGCTCATGACAAGGTGGGATTAGTGAGGAAGGACAGAAGAGAGTAGACTGGGGGAAAGGCTCTTCCATGGGGTTTCTGTGAGCGTAGCTTTCCCTCCTGTCTCCTACACTACTTGCATATAAGAGCACGTTGTGTATGTTGCTAGAAAACTAAACCCAGCAGGAGCTCCCTGGGAAATAAGCTTCAAAAGGGCACCCCCTAAACATACGAGCCAGCCTCACACCAGAGTGGTGCTTTGCTAATTACCAGAGGACCTTTGAAATACAGGCTCATGACAAGGTGGGATTAGAGAGGAAGGACAGAAGAGAGTAGACTGGACGGAGGGCTCTTCCATCCAGGTTTCTGTGAGCGTAGCTTTCCCTCCTGTCTCCTACACTACTTGCATATAACAGCACGTTGGGTATGTTGCTAGAAAACTAAACCCAGCAGGAGCTCCCTGGTTAAACAAGCTTCAAAAGGGCACCCACTAAACACAAGGGCCCGCCTCACACCAGAGTGGTGCTTTGCTAATTACCAGAGGACCTTTGAAATACAGGCTCATGACAAGGTGGGATTAGAGAGGAAGGACAGAAGAGAGTAGACTGGACGGAGGGCTCTTCCATCCAGGTTTCTGTGAGCGTAGCTTTCCCTCCTGTCTCCTACACTACTTGCATATAACAGCACGTTGGGTATGTTGCTAGAAAACTAAACCCAGCAGGAGCTCCCTGGTTAAACAAGCTTCAAAAGGGCACCCCCTAAACATAAGGGCCCGCCTCACACCAGAGTGGTGCTTTGCTAATTACCAGAGGACCTTTGAAATACAGTCTCATGACAACGTGGGATTAGAGAGTAAGGACAGAAGAGAGTAGACTGGAGGGAGGTCTCTTCCATCCAGGTTTCTGTGAGCGTATCTTTCCCTCCTGTCTCCTACACTACTTGCATATAAGATCACGTTGGGTATGTTGCTAGAAAACTAAACCCAGCAGGAGCTCCCTGGGGAAACAAGCTTCAAAAGGGCACCCCATAAACACAAGGGCCAGCCTCACACCAGAGTGGTGCTTTGCTAATTACCAGAGGACCTTTGAAATACAGGCTCATGACAAGGTGGGATTAGAGAGGAAGGACAGAAGAGAGTCAACTGGAGGGAGGGCTCTTCCATCCAGGTTTCTGTGAGCGTAGCTTTCCCTCCTGTCTCCTACACTACTTGCATATCACAGCACGTTGGGTATGTTGCTAGAAAACTAAACCCAGCAGGACCTCCCTGGGGAAACAAGCTTCAAAAGGGCACCCCCTAAACACAAGGGCCAGCCTCACACCAGAGCGGTGCTTTGCTAATTACCAGAGGACCTTTCAAATACAGGCTCATGACAAGGTGGGATTAGAGAGGAAGGAGAGAAGAGAGTAGACTGGAGGGAGGGTTCTTCCATCCAGGTTTCTGTGAGCGTATCTTTCCCTCCTGTCTCCTACACTACTTGCATATAAGAGCATGTTGGGTATGTTGCGAGAAAACTAAACCCAGCAGGAGCTCCCTGGGGAAACAAGCTTTAAAAGGGCACCCCCTAAACACAAGGACCAGCCTCACACCAGAGTGGTGCTTTGCTAATTACCAGAGGACCCTTGAAATACAGGCTCATGACAAGGTGGGATTAGAGAGGAAGGACAGAAGAGAGTAGACTGGTGGAAGGGCTCTTCCATCCATGTTTCTGTGAGCGTAGCTTTCCCTCCTGTCTCCTACACTACTTGCATATAAGAGCATGTTGGGTATGTTGCTAGAATACTAAACCCAGCAGAAGCTCCCTGGGGAAAAAAGCTTCAAAAAGGCACCCCCGAAACACAAGGGCCAGCCTCACACCAGAGTGGTGCTTTGCTAATTACCAGAGGACCTTTGAAATACAGGCTCATGACAAGGTGGGATTAGAGAGGAAGGACAGAAGAGAGTACACTGGAGGGAGGGCTCTTCCATCCAGGTTTCTGTGAGTGTGTCTTTCCCTCCTGTCTCCTACACTACTTGCATATAAGAGCACGTTGGGTATGTTGCTAGAAAACTAAACCCAGCAGGAACTCCCTGGGGAAACAAGCTTCAAAAGGGCACCCCGTAAACACAAGGGCCAGCCTCACACCAGAGTGATGCTTTGCTAATTACCAGAGGACCTTTGAAATACAGGCTCATGACAAGGTGGGATTAGCGAGGAAGGACAGAAGAGAGTAGACTGGGGGAAGGGCTCTTCCATGGGGTTTCTGTGAGCGTAGCTTTCCCTCCTGTCTCCTACACTACTTGCATATAAGAGCACGTTGTGTATGTTGCTAGAAAACTAAACCCAGCAGGAGCTCCCTGGGAAACAAGCTTCAAAAGGGCACCCCCTAAACATACAAGCCAGCCTCACACCAGAGTGGTGCTTTGCTAATTACCAGAGGACCTTTGAAATACAGGCTCATGACAAGGTGGGATTAGCGAGGAAGGACAGAAGAGAGTAGACTGAAGGGAGGACTCTTCCATCCAGGTTTCTGTGAGCGTAGCTTTCGCTCCTGTCTCCTACACTACTTGCATATAACAGCACGTTGGGTATGTTGCGAGAAAACTAAACCCAGCAGGAGCTCCCTGAGGAAACAAGCTTCAAAAGGGCACCCCCTAAACACAAGAGACAGCCTCACACCTGAGTGGTGCTTTGCTAATTACCAGAAGACCTTCGAAATACAGGCTCATGACAAGGTGGGATTAGAGAAAAGTACAGTGGAGAGTAGACTGGAGGAAGGGCTCTTCCATCCAAGTTTCTGTGACCGTAGCTTTCCCTCCTGTCTCCTACACTACTTGCATATAAGAGCACGTTGGGTATGTTGCGAGAAAACTAAACCCCGGAGGAGTTCCCTGGGAAACAAGCTTCAAAAGGGCACCCGCTAAACACAAGGGCCAGCCTCACACCAGAGTGGTGCTTTGCTAATTACCAGCGGACCTTTGAAATACAGGCTCATGACAAGGTGGTATCAGACAGGAAGGACCGAAGAGAGTAGACTGGAGGAAGGGCTCTTCCATCCAGTTTTCTGTGAGCGTATATTTCCTTCCTGTCTCCTACACTACTTGCATATAAGAGCACGTTGGGTATGTTGCTAGAAAACTAAACCCAGCAGGAGCTCCCTGGGGAAACAAGCTTCAAAAGGGCAGCCCCTAAACACAAGGGCCAACCTCACACCAGAGTGGTGCTTTGCTAATTACCAGAGGAACTTTGAAATACAGGCTCATGACAAGGTGGGATTAGAGAGGAAGGACAGAAGAGAGTAGACTGGGGGAAGGGCTCTTCCATGGGGTTTATGTGAGCGTAGCTTTCCCTCCTGTCTCCTACACTACTTGCATATAACAGCACGTTGTGTATGTTGCTAGAAAACTAAACCCAGCAGGAGCTTCCTGGGGAAACAAGCTTCAAAAGGGCACCCCCTAAACATAAGAGCCAGCCTCACACCAGAGTGGTGCTTTGCTAATTACCAGAAGACCTTTGAAATACAGGCTCATGACAAGGTGGGATTAGAGAGGAAGGACAGAAGAGAGTAGACTGGAGGGAGGGCTCTTCCATCCAGGTTTCTGTGAGCGTAGCTTTCCCTCCTGTCTCCTACACTATTTGCATATAACAGCACGTTGGGTATGTTGCGAGAAAACTAAACCCAGCAGGAGCTCCCTGGGGAAACAAGCTTCAAAAGGGCACCCCCTAAACACAAGAGACAGCCTCACACCTGAGTGGTGCTTTGCTAATTACCAGAAGACCTTCGAAATACAGGCTCATGACAAGGTGGGATTAGAGAAAAGTACAGTGGAGAGTAGACTGGAGGAAGGGCTCTTCCATCCAGGTTTCTGTGACCGTAGCTTTCCCTCCTGTCTCTTACACTACTTGCATATAAGAGCACGTTGGGTATGTTGCGAGAAAACTAAACCCCGCAGGAGCTCCCTGGGAAACAAGCTTCAAAAGGGCACCCGCTAAACACAAGGGCCAGCCTCACACCAGAGTGGTGCTTTGCTAATTACCAGCGGACCTTTGAAATACAGGCTCATGACAAGGTGGGATCAGACAGGAAGGACAGAAGAGAGTAGACTGGAGGAAGGGCTCTTCCATCCAGTTTTCTGTGAGCGTATCTTTCCTTCCTGTCTCCTACACTACTTGCATATAAGAGCACGTTGGGTATGTTGCTAGAAAACTAAACCCAGCAGGAGCTCCCTGGGGAAACAAGCTTCAAAAGAGCAGCCCCTAAACACAAGGGCCAACCTCACACCAGAGTGGTGCTTTGCTAATTAATAGAGGAACTTTGAAATACAGGCTCATGACAAGGTGGGATTAGAGAGAAAGGACAGAAGAGAGAAGACTGGAAGGAGGGCTCTTCCATCCAGGTTTCTGTGGGCGTAGCTTTCCCTACTGTCTCCTACAGTACTTGTATATAAGAGCACGTTGGGTATGTTGCTAGAAAACTAAACCCAGCAGGATCTCCCTGGGGAAACAAGCTTCAAAAGGGTAACCCCTAAACACAAGGGCCAGCCTCACACCAGAGTGGTGCTTTGCTAATTACCAGAGGACATTTGAAATACAGGCTCATGACAAGGTGGGATTAGAGAAAAGTACAGTGGAGAGTAGACTGGAGGAAGGGCTCTTCCATCCAGGTTTCTGTGACCGTAGCTTTCCCTCCTGTCTCCTACACTACTTGCATATAAGAGCACGTTGGGTATGTTGCGAGAAAACTAATCCCCGCAGGAGCTCCCTGAGAAACAAGCTTCAAAAGGGCACCCGCTAAACACAAGGGCCAGCCTCACACCAGAGTGGTGCTTTGCTAATTACCAGCGGACCTTTGAAATACAGGCTCATTACAAGGAGGGATCAGAGAGGAAGGACAGAAGAGAGCAGACTGGAGGGAGGGCTCTTCCATCCAGGTTTCTGTGAGCATAGCTTTCCCTCCTGTCTCCTACAATTCTTGCATATAAGAGCATGTTAGGTATTTTGCTAGAAAACTAAACCCAGCAGGAGCTCCCTGGGGAAACAAGCTTCAAAAGGGCACCCCCTAAACACAAGGGACAGCCTCACACCAGAGTGGTGCTTTGCTAATTACCAGAGGACCTTTGAAATACAGGCTCATGACAAGGTGGGATTAGAGAGGAAGGACAGAAGAGAGTATACTGGGGGAAGGGCTCTTCCATGGGGTTTCTGTGAGCGTAGCTTTCCCTCCTGTCTCCTACACTACTTGCATATAAGAGCACGTTGTGTATGTTGCTAGAACACTAAACCCAGCAGGAGCTCCCTGGGAAACAAGCTTCAAAAGGGCACCCCCTAAACATAAGAGCCAGCCTCACACCAGAGTGGTGCTTTGCTAATTACCAGAGGACCTTTGAAATACAGGCTCATGACAAGGTGGGATTAGAGAGGAAGGACAGAAGAGAGTAGACTGGACGGAGGGCTCTTCCATCCAGGTTTCTGTGAGCGTAGCTTTCCCTCCTGTCTCCTACACTACTTGCATATAACAGCACGTTGGGTATGTTGCGGGAAAACTAAACCCAGCAGGAGCTACCTGGGGAAACAAGCTTCAAAAGGGCACCCCCTAAACACAAGGGCTAGCCTCACACCAGAGTGGTGCTTTGCTAATTACCAGAGTACCATTGAAATACAGGCTCATGACAAGGTGGGATTAGAGAGGAAGGACAGAAGAGAGTAGCCTGGAGGAAGGGCTCTTCCATCCAGGTTTCTGTGAGTGTGTCTTTTCCTCCTGTCTCCTACACTACTTGCATATAAGAGCACGTTGGGTATGTTGCTAGAAAACTAAACCCAGCAGGAGCTCCCTGGGGAAACAAGCTTCAAAAGGGCACCCCCTAAACACAAGGGCCCGCCTCATACCAGAGTGGTGCTTTGCTAATTACCAGAGGACGTTTGAAATACAGGCTCATGAAAAGGTGGGATTAGAGAGGAAGGACAGAAGAGAGCAGACTGGAGGGAGGGCTCTTCCATCCAGGTTTCTGTGAGCGTAGCCTTCCCTCCTGTCTCCTACACTACTTGCATATAAGAGCACGTTGGGTATGTTGCTAGAAAACTAAACCCAGCAGGAGCTCCCTGCGGAAACAAGCTTCAAAAGGGCACCCCCTAAACACAAGGGCCAGCCTCACACCAGAGTGGTGCTTTGCTAATTACCAGAGGACCTTTGAAATACAGGCTCATGACAAGGTGGGATTAGCGAGTAAGGACAGAAGAGAGTAGACTAGGGGAAGGGCTCTTCCATGGGGTTTCTGTGAGCGTAGCTTTCCCTCCTGTCTCCTACACTACTTACATATAAGAGCACGTTGTGTATGTTGCTAGAAAACTAAACCCAGCAGGAGCTCCCTGGGAAACAAGCTTCAAAAGGGCACCCCCTAAACATACGAGCCAGCCTCACACCAGAGTGGTGCTTTGCTAATTACCAGAGGACCTTTGAAATACAGGCTCATGACAAGGTGGGATTAGAGAGGAAGGACAGAAGAGAGTAGACTGGACGGAGGGCTCTTCCATCCAGGTTTCTGTGAGCGTAGCTTTCCCTCCTGTCTCCTACACTACTTGCATATAACAGCACGTTGGGTATGTTGCGAGAAAACTAAACCCAGCAGGAGCTCCCTGGGGAAACAAGCTTCAAAAAGGCAACCCCTAAACACAAGGGCCAGCCTCACACCAGAGTTGTGCTTTGCTAATTACCAGAGGACCATTGAAATACAGGCTCATGACAAGGTGGGATTAGAGAGGAAGGACAGAAGAGAGTAGACTGGAGGAAGGGCTCTTCCATCCAGGTTTCTGTGAGTGTGTCTTTCCCTCCTGTCTCCTACACTACTTGCATATAAGAGCACGTTGGGTATGTTGCTAGAAAACTAAACCCAGCAGGAGCTCCCTGGTTAAACAAGCTTCAAAAGGGCACCCCCTAAACACAAGGGCCCGCCTCACACCAGAGTGGTGCTTTGCTAATTACCAGAGGACCTTTGAAATACAGGCTCATGACAACGTGGGATTAGAGAATAAGGACAGAAGAGAGTAGACTGGAGGGAGGTCTCTTCCATCCAGGTTTCTGTGAGCGTATCTTTCCCTCCTGTCTCCTACACTACTTGCATATAAGATCACGTTGGGTATGTTGCTAGAAAACTAAACCCAGCAGGAGCTCCCTGGGGAAACAAGCTTCAAAAGGGCACCCCATAAACACAAGGGCCAGCCTCACACCAGAGTGGTGCTTTGCTAATTACCGGAGGACCTTTGAAATACAGGCTCATGACAAGGTGGGATTAGAGAGGAAGGACAGAAGAGAGTCGACTGGAGGGAGGGCTCTTCCATCCAGGTTTCTGTGAGCGTAGCTTTCCCTCCTGTCTCCTACACTACTTGCATATAACAGCACGTTGGGTATGTTGCTAGAAAACTAAACCCAGCAGGAACTCCCTGGGGAAACAAGCTTCAAAAGGACACCCCCTAAACACAAGGGCCAGCCTCACACCAGAGCGGTGCTTTGCTAATAACCAGAGGACCTTTCAAATACAGGCTCATGACATGGTGGGATTAGAGAGGAAGGAGAGAAGAGAGTAGACTGGAGGGAGGGTTCTTCCATCCAGGTTTCTGTGAGCGTATCTTTCCCTCCTGTCTCCTACACTACTTGCATATAAGAGCATGTTGGGTATGTTGCGAGAAAACTAAACCCAGCAGGAGCTCCCTGGGGAAACAAGCTTTAAAAGGGCACCCCCTAAACACAAGGGCCAGCCTCACACCAGAGTGGTGCTTTGCTAAT
Organism: Ambystoma mexicanum; assembly: GCF_040938575.1. NCBI lineage: Eukaryota > Metazoa > Chordata > Amphibia > Caudata > Ambystomatidae > Ambystoma > Ambystoma mexicanum. The sequence goes on along the minus strand of NC_090933.1, from coordinate 1,367,077,362 downwards.
TACCAGAGGACCCTTGAAATACAGGCTCATGACAAGGTGGGATTAGAGAGGAAGGACAGAAGAGAGTAGACTGGTGGAAGGGCTCTTCCATCCAGGTTTCTGTGAGCGTAGCTTTCCCTCCTGTCTCCTACACTACTTGCATATAAGAGCATGTTGGGTATGTTGCTAGAAAACTAAACCCAGCAGAAGCTCCCTGGGGAAAAAAGCTTCAAAAGGGCACCCCCGAAACACAAGGGCCAGCCTCACACCAGAGTGGTGCTTTGCTAATTACCAGAGGACCTTTGAAATACAGACTCATGACAAGGTGGGATTAGAGAGGAAGGACAGAAGAGGGTACACTGGGGGAAGGGCTCTTCCATCCAGGTTTCTGTGAGCGTATCTTTCCTTCCTGTCTCCTACACTACTTGCATATAAGAGCACGTTGGGTATGTTGCTAGAAAACTAAACCAAGCAGGAGCTCCGTGGGGAAACAAGCTTTAAAAGGGCAACCCCTAAACACAAGGGCCAGCCTCAACCCAGACTGGTGCTTTGCTAATTACCAGAGGACCTTTGAAATATAGGATCATGACAAGGTGGGATTAGCGAGGAAGGACAGAAGAGAGTAGACTGGGGGAAGGGCTCTTCCATCCAGGTTTCTGTGAGCGTAGCTTTCCCTCCTGTCTCCTACACTACTTGCATATAAGAGCACGTTGGGTATGTTGCTGGAAAACTAAACCCAGCAGAAGCTCCCTGGGGAAAAAAGCTTCAAAAGGGCACCCCGAAACACAAGGGCCAGCCTCACACCAGAGCGGTGCTTTGCTAATTACCAGAGGACCTTTGAAATACAGCCTCATGGCAAGGTGGGATTAGAGAGGGAGGACAGAAGAGAGTAGACTGGGGGAAGGGCTCTTCCATCCAGGTTTCTGTGAGCGTATCTTTCCCTCCTGTCTCCTACACTACTTGCATATAACAGCACGTTGGGTATGTTGCGAGAAAACTAAACCCAGCAGGAGCTCCCTGGGGAAACAAGCTTCAAAAGGGCAACCCCTAAACACAAGGGCCAGCCTCACACCAGAGTGGTGGTTTGCTAATTACTGGATGACCTTTGAAATACAGGCTCATGACAAGGAGGGATTAGAGAGGAAGGACAGAAGAGAGTAGACTGGAGGAAGGGCTCTTCCATCCAGGTTTCTGTGGGCGTAGCTTTCCCTACTGTCTCCTACAGTACTTGCATATAAGAGCACGTTGGGTATGTTGCTAGAAAACTAAACCCAACAGGAGCTCCCTGGGGAAACAAGCTTCAAAAGGGCACCCCTAAACACAAGCGACAGCCTCACACCTGAGTGGTGCTTTGCTAATTACCAGAAGACCTTCGAAATACAGGCTCATGGCAAGGTGGGATTAGAGAGGAAGGACAGAAGAGAGTAGACTGGGGGAAGGGCTCTTCCATCCAGGTTTCTGTGAGCGTATCTTTCCTTCCTGTCTCCTACACTACTTGCATATAAGAGCACATTGGGTATGTTGCTAGAAAACTAAACCCAGCAGGATCTCCCTGGGGAAACAAGCTTCAAAAGGGCAACCCCTAAACACAAGGGCCAGCCTCACACCAGAGTGGTGCTTTGCTAATTACCAGAGGACATTTGAAATACAGGCTCATGACAAGGTGGGATTAGAGAAAAGTACAGTGGAGAGTAGACTGGAGGAAGGGGTCTTCCATCCAGGTTTCTGTGACCGTAGCTTTCCCTCCTGTCTCCTACACTACTTGCATATAAGAGTACGTTGGGTATGTTGCGAGAAAACTAAACCCTGCAGGAGCTCCCTGGGAAACAAGCTTCAAAAGGGCACCCGCTAAACGCAAGGGCCAGCCTCACACCAGAGTGGTGCTTTGCTAATTACCAGCAGACCTTTGAAATACAGGCTCATGACAAGGTGGGATTAGAGAGGAAGGATAGAAGAGAGTAGACTGGGGGAAGGGCTCTTCCATGGGGTTTCTGTGAGCGTAGCTTTCCCTCCTGTCTCCTACACTACTTGCATATAAGAGCACGTTGTGTATGTTGCTAGAACACTAAACCCAGCAGGAGCTCCCTGGGAAACAAGCTTCAAAAGGGCACCCCCTAAACATAAGAGCCAGCCTCACACCAGAGTCGTGCTTTGCTAATTACCAGAGGACCTTTGAAATACAGGCTCATGACAAGGTGGGATTAGAGAGGAAGGACAGAAGAGAGTAGACTGGACGGAGGGCTCTTCCATCCAGGTTTCTGTGAGCGTAGCTTTCCCTCCTGTCTCCTACACTACTTGCATATAACAGCACATTGGGTATGTTGCGGGAAAACTAAACCCAGCAGGAGCTCCCTGGGGAAACAAGCTTCAAAAGGGCACCCCCTAAACACAAGGGCCAGCCTCACACCAGAGTGGTGCTTTGCTAATTACCAGAGTACCATTGAAATACAGGCTCATGACAAGGTGGGATTAGAGAGGAAGGACAGAAGAGAGTAGCCTGGAGGAAGGGCTCTTCCATCCAGGTTTCTGTGAGTGTGTCTTTCCCTCCTGTCTCCTACACTACTTGCATATAAGAGCACGTTGGGTATGTTGCTAGAAAACTAAAACCAGCAGGAGCTCCCTGGGGAAACAAGCTTCAAAAGGGCACCCCCTAAACACAAGTGCCCGCCTCACACCAGAGTGGTGCTTTGCTAATTACCAGAGGATGTTTGAAATACAGGCTCATGAAAAGGTGGGATTAGAGAGGAAGGACAGAAGAGAGCAGACTGGAGGGAGGGCTCTTCCATCCAGGTTTCTGTGAGCGTAGCTTTCCCTCCTGTCTCCTACACTACTTGCATATAAGAGCACGTTGGGTATGTTGCTAGAAAACTAAACCCAGCAGGAGCTCCCTGGGGAAACAAGCTTCAAAAGGGCACCCCCTAAACACAAGGGCCAGCCTCACACCAGAGTGGTGCTTTGCTAATTACCAGAGGACCTTTGAAATACAGGCTCATGACAAGGTGGGATTAGCGAGGAAGGACAGAAGAGAGTAGACTGGGGGAAGGGCTCTTCCATGGGGTTTCTGCGAGCGTAGCTTTCCCTCCTGTCTCCTACACTACTTGCATATAAGAGCACGTTGTGTATGTTGCTAGAAAACTAAACCCAGCAGAAGCTCCCTGGGAAACAAGCTTCAAAAGGGCACCCCCTAAACATACGAGCCAGCCTCACACCAGAGTGGTGCTTTGCTAATTACCAGAGGACCTTTGAAATACAGGCTCATGACAAGGTGGGATTAGAGAGAAGGGACAGAAGAGAGTAGACTGGACGGAGGGCTCTTCCATCCAGGTTTCTGTGAGCGTAGCTTTCCCTCCTGTCTCCTACACTACTTGCATATAACAGCACGTTGGGTATGTTGCGAGAAAACTAAACCCAGCAGGAGCTCCCTGGGGAAACAAGCTTCAAAAAGGCAACCCTTAAACACAAGGGCCAGCCGCACACCAGAGTTGTGCTTTGCTAATTACCAGAGGACCATTGAAATGCAGGCTCATGACAAGGTGGGATTAGAGAGGACGGACAGAAGAGAGTAGACTGGAGGAAGGGCTCTTCCATCCAGGTTTCTGTGAGTGTGTCTTTCCCTCCTGTCTCCTACACTACTTGCATATAAGAGCACGTTGGGTATGTTGCTAGAAAACTAAACCCAGCAAGAGCTCCCTGGTTAAACAAGCTTCAAAAGGGCACCCCCTAAACACAAGGGCCCGCCTCACACCAGAGTGGTGCTTTGCTAATTACCAGAGGACCTTTGAAATACAGGCTCATGACAAGGTGGGATTAGAGAGGAAGGACAGAAGAGAGTCGACTGGAGGGAGGGCTCTTCCATCCAGGTTTCTGTGAGCGTAGCTTTCCCTCCTGTCTCCTACACTACTTGCATATAACAGCACGTTGGGTATGTTGCTAGAAAACTAAACCCAGTAGGAACTCCCTGGGGAAACAATCTTCAAAAGGGCACCCCCTAAACACAAGGGCCAGCCTCACACCAGAGCGGTGCTTTGCTAATTACCAGAGGACCTTTCAAATACAGGCTCATGACAAGGTGGGATTAGAGAGGAAGGAGAGAAGAGAGTAGACTGGAGGGAGGGTTCTTCCATCCAGGTTTCTGTGAGCGTATCTTTCCCTCCTGTCTCCTACACTACTTGCATATAAGAGCATGTTGGGTATGTTGCGAGAAAACTAAACCCAGCAGGAGCTCCCTGGGGAAACAAGCTTTAAAAGGGCACCCCCTAAACACAAGGGCCAGCCTCACACCAGAGTGGTGCTTTGCTAATTACCAGAGGACCTTTGAAATACAGGCTCATGACAAGGAGGGATTAGAGAGGAAGGACAGAAGAGAGTAGACTGGAGGAAGGGCTCTTCCATCCAGGTTTCTGTGGGCGTAGCTTTCCCTACTGTCTCCTACAGTACTTGCATATAAGAGCACGTTGGGTATGTTGCTAGAAAACTAAACCCAACAGGAGCTCCCTGGGGAAACAAGCTTCAAAAGGGCACCCCCTAAACACAAGCGACAGCCTCACACCTGAGTGGTGCTTTGCTAATTACCAGAAGACCTTCGAAATACAGGCTCATGGCAAGGTGGGATTAGAGAGGAAGGACAGAAGAGAGTAGACTGGGGGAAGGGCTCTTCCATCCAGGTTTCTGTGAGCGTATCTTTCCTTCCTGTCTCCTACACTACTTGCATATACGAGCACATTGGGTATGTTGCTAGAAAACTAAACCCAGCAGGATCTCCCTGGGGAAACAAGCTTCAAAAGGGCAACCCCTAAACACAAGGGCCAGCCTCACACCAGAGTGGTGCTTTGCTAATTACCAGAGGACATTTGAAATACAGGCTCATGACAAGGTGGGATTAGAGAAAAGTACAGTGGAGAGTAGACTGGAGGAAGGGGTCTTCCATCCAGGTTTCTGTGACCGTAGCTTTCCCTCCTGTCTCCTACACTACTTGCATATACGAGCACGTTGGGTATGTTGCGAGAAAACTAAACCCTGCAGGAGCTCCCTGGGAAACAAGCTACAAAAGGGCACCCGCTAAACGCAAGGGCCAGCCTCACACCAGAGTGGTGCTTTGCTAATTACCAGCAGACCTTTGAAATACAGGCTCATGACAAGGTGGGATCAGAGAGGAAGGACAGAACAGAGTAGACTGGAGGAAGTGCTCTTCCATCCAGTTTTCTGTGAGCATATCTTTCCTTCCTGTCTCCTACACTACTTGCATATAAGAGCACGTTGGGTATGTTGCTAGAAAACTAAACCCAGCAGGAGCTCCCTGGGGAAACAAGCTTCAAAAGGGCACCCCCTAAACACAAGGGCCAGCCTCACACCAGAGTGGTGCTTTGCTAATTACCAGAGGACCTTTGAAATACAGACTCATGACAAGGTGGGATTAGAGTGGATGGACAGAAGAGAGTAGACTGGAGGGAGGGCTCTTCCATCCAGGTTTCTGTGAGCTTATCTTTCCTTCCTGTCTCCTAGACTACTTGCATATAAGAGCACATTGGGTATGTTGCTAGAAAACTAAACCCAGCAGAAGCTCCCTGGACAAACAAGCTTCAAAAGGGCACCCCCTAAAACACAAGGGCCAGCCTCACACCAGAGTGGTGCTTCGCTAATTACCAGAGGACCTTTGAAATACAGGCTCATGACAATGTGGGATTAGAGAGGAAGGACAGAAGAGAGTAGACTGGGGGAAGGGCTCTTCCATGGGGTTTCTGTGAGCGTGGCTTTCCCTCCTGTCACCTACACTACTTGCATATAAGAGCACGTTGTGTATGTTGCTAGAAAACTAAACCCAGCAGGAGCTCCCTGGGGAAACAAGCTTCAAAAGGGCACCCCCAAAACACAAGGGCCAGCCTCACACCAGAGTGGTGCTTTGCTAATTACCGGAGGACCTTTGAAATACAGGCTCATGCAAGGCCGGATTAGAGAGGAAGGACAGAAGAGAGTAGACTGGAGGAAGGGCTCTTCCATCCAGGTTTCTGTGGGCGTAGCTTTCCCTACTGTCTCCTACAGTACTTGCATATAAGAGCACGTTGGGTGTGTTGCTAGAAAACTAAACCCAGCAGGAGGTCCCTGGGGAAACAAGCTTCAAAAGGGCACCCCCTAAACACAAGGGCCAGCCTCACACCAGAGTGGTGCTTTGCTAATTACCAGAGGACCTTTGAAATACAGACTCATGACAAGGTGGGATTATAGAGGATGGACAGAAGAGAGTAGACTGGAGGGAGGGCTCTACCATCCAGGTTTCTGTGAGCATAGCTTTCCCTCCTGTCTCCTACAATTCTTGCATATAAGAGCACGTTGGGTATGTTGCTAGGAAACTAAACCCAGCAGGAGCTCCCTGGGGAAACAAGCTTCAAAAGGGCACCCACTAAACACAAGGGCCAGCCTCATACCAGAATGGTGCTTTGCTAATTACCAGAGGACCTTTGAAATACAGGCTCATGACAAGGTGGGATTAGAGAGGAAGGACAGAAGAGAGTAGACTGGGGGAAGGGCTCTTCCATGGGGTTTCTGTGAGCATAGCTTTCCCTCCTGTCGCCTACACTACTTGCATATAAGAGCACGTTGTGTATGTTGCTAGAAAACTAAACCCAGCAAGAGCTCCCTGGGAAACAAGCTTCAAAAGGGCACCCCCTAAACATAAGGGCCAGCCTCACACCAGAGTGGTGCTTTGCTAATTACCAGAGGACCTTTGAAATACAGGCTCATGACAAGGTGGGATTAGAGAGGAAGGACAGAAGAGAGTAGACTGGAGGGAGGGCTCTTCCATCCAGGTTTCTGTGAGCGTAGCTTTCCCTCCTGTCTCCTACACTACTTGCATGTGAGAGCCCGTTGGGTATGTTGCTAGAAAACTAAACCCAGCAGGAGCTCCCTGGGGAAACAAGGTTCAAAAGGGCACTTCCTAAACACAAGGGCCAGCCTCACACAAGAGTGGTGATTTGCTAATTACCAGAGGATCTTTGAAATACAGGCTCATGACAAGGTGGGATTAGAGAGGAAGGACAGTAGAGAGTAGACTGGAGGAAGGGCTCTTCCATCCAGGTTTCTGTGAGCGAAGCTTTCCCTCCTGTCTCCTACACTACTTGCATATAAGAGTACGTTGGGTATGTTGCGAGAAAACTAAACCCTGCAGGAGCTCCCTGGGAAACAAGCTTCAAAAGGGCACCCGCTAAACGCAAGGGCCAGCTTCACACCAGAGTGGTGCTTTGCTAATTACCAGCAGACCTTTGAAATACAGGCTCATGACAAGGTGGGATTAGAGAGGAAGGATAGAAGAGAGTAGACTGGGGAAGGGCTCTTCCATGGGGTTTCTGTGAGCGTAGCTTTCCCTCCTGTCTCCTACACTACTTGCATATAAGAGCACGTTGTGTATGTTGCTAGAACACTAAACCCAGCAGGAGCTCCCTGGGAAACAAGCTTCAAAAGGGCACCCCCTAAACATAAGAGCCAGCCTCACACCAGAGTGGTGCTTTGCTAATTACCAGAGGACCTTTGAAATACAGGCTCATGACAAGGTGGGATTAGAGAGGAAGGACAGAAGAGAGTAGACTGGACGGAGGGCTCTTCCATCCAGGTTTCTGTGAGCGTAGCTTTCCCTCCTGTCTCCTACACTACTTGCATATAACAGCACATTGGGTATGTTGCGGGAAAACTAAACCCAGCAGGAGCTCCCTGGGGAAACAAGCTTCAAAAGAGCACCCCCTAAACACAAGGGCCAGCCTCACACCAGAGTGGTGCTTTGCTAATTACCAGAGTACCATTGAAATACAGGCTCATGACAAGGTGGGATTAGAGAGGAAGGACAGAAGAGAGTAGCCTGGAGGAAGGGCTCTTCCATCCAGGTTTCTGTGAGTGTGTCTTTCCCTCCTGTCTCCTACACTACTTGCATATAAGAGCACGTTGGGTATGTTGCTAGAAAACTAAACCCAGCAGGAGCTCCCTGGGGAAACAAGCTTCAAAAGGGCACCCCCTAAACACAAGGGCCCGCCTCACACCAGAGTGGTTCTTTGCTAATTACCAGAGGACCTTTGAAATACAGGCTCATGACAACCTGGGATTAGAGAGTAAGGACAGAAGAGAGTAGACTGGAGGGAGGTCTCTTCCATCCAGGTTTCTGTGAGCGTATCTTTCCCTCCTGTCTCCTACACTACTTGCATATAAGATCAAGTTGGGTATGTTGCTAGAAAACTAAAACCAGCAGGAGCTCCCTGGGGAAACAAGCTTCAAAAGGGCACCACATAAACACAAGGGCCAGCCTCACACCAGAGTGGTGCTTTGCTAATTACCAGAGGACCTTTGAAATACAGGCTCATGACAAGGTGGGATTAGAGAGGAAGGACAGAAGAGAGTCGACTGGAGGGAGGGCTCTTCCATCCAGGTTTCTGTGAGCGTAGCTTTCCCTCTTGTCTCCTACATTACTTGCATATAACAGCATGTTGGGTATGTTGCTAGAAAACTAAACCCAGTAGGAACTCCCTGGGGAAACAAGCTTCAAAAGGGCACCCCCTAAACACAAGGGCCAGCCTCACACCAGAGCGGTGCTTTGCTAATTACCAGAGGACCTTTCAAATACAGGCTCATGACAAGGTGGGATTAGAGAGGAAGGAGAGAAGAGAGTAGACTGGAGGGAGGGTTCTTCCATCCAGGTTTCTGTGAGCGTATCTTTCCCTCCTGTCTCCTACACTACTTGCATATAAGAGCATGTTGGGTATGTTGCGAGAAAACTAAACCCAGCAGGAGCTCCCTGGGGAAACAAGCTTTAAAAGGGCACCCCCTAAACACAAGGGCCAGCCTCACACCAGAGTGGTGCTTTGCTAATTACCAGAGGACCCTTGAAATACAGGCTCATGACAAGGTGGGATTAGAGAGGAAGGACAGAAGAGAGTAGACTGGTGGAAGGGCTCTTCCATCCAGGTTTCAGTGAGCGTAGCTTTCCCTCCTGTCTCCTACACTACTTGCATATAAGAGCATGTTGGGTATGTTACTAGAAAACTAAACCCAGCAGAAGCTCCCTGGGGAAAAAAGCTTCAAAAGGCCACCCCCGAAACACAAGGGCCAGCCTCACACCAGAGTGGTGCTTTGCTAATTACCAGAGGACCTTTGAAATACAGGCTCATGACAAGGTGGGATTAGAGAGGAAGGACAGAAGAGGGTACACTGGGGGAAGGGCTCTTCCATCCAGGTTTCTTTGAGCGTATCTTTCCTTCCTGTCTCCTACACTACTTGCATATAAGAGCACGTTGGGTATGTTGCTAGAAAACTAAACCAAGCAGGAGCTCCGTGGGGAAACAAGCTTTAAAAGGGCAACCCCTAAACACAAGGGCCAGCCTCAACCCAGACTGGTGCTTTGCTAATTACCAGAGGACCTTTGAAATACAGGATCATGACAAGGTGGGATTAGCGAGGAAGGACAGAAGAGAGTAGACTGGGGGAAGGGCTCTTCCATCCAGGTTTCTGTGAGCATAGCTTTCCCTCCTGTCTCCTACACTACTTGCATATAAGAGCACGTTGGGTATGTTGCTAGAAAACTAAACCAAGCAGGAGCTCCGTGGGGAAACAAGCTTTAAAAGGGCAACCCCTAAACACAAGGGCCAGCCTCAACCCAGACTGGTGCTTTGCTAATTACCAGAGGACCTTTGAAATACAGGATCATGACAAGGTGGGATTAGCGAGGAAGGACAGAAGAGAGGAGACTGGGGGAAGGGCTCTTCCATCCAGGTTTCTGTGAGCATAGCTTTCCCTCCTGTCTCCTACACTACTTGCACATAAGAGCACGTTGGGTATGTTGCTAGAAAACTAAACCTAGCAGAAGCTCGCTGGGGAAAAAAGCTTCAGAAGGGCACCCCGAAACACAAGGGCCAGCCTCACACCAGAGTGGTGCTTTGCTAATTACCAGAGGACCTTTGAAATACAGGCTCATGACAAGGTGGGATTAGCGAGGAAGGACAGAAGAGAGTAGACTGGGGGAAGGGCTCTTCCATGGTGTTTCTGTGAGCGTAGCTTTCCCTCCTGTCTCCTACACTACTTGCATATAAGAGCACGTTGGGTATGTTGCTAGAAAACTAAACCCAGCAGGAGCTCCCTGGGGAAACAAGCTTCAAAAGGGCACCCCCTAAACAAAAGGGCCAGCCTCACACCAGAGTGGTGCTTTGCTAATTACCAGAGGACCTTTGAAATACAGACTCATGACAAGGTGGGATTAGAGTGGATGGACAGAAGAGAGTAGACTGGAGGGAGGGCTCTTCCATCCAGGTTTCTGTGAGCTTATCTTTCCTTCCTGTCTCCTAGACTACTTGCATATAAGAGCACATTGGGTATGTTGCTAGAAAACTAAACCCAGCAGAAGCTCCCTGGACAAACAAGCTTCAAAAGGGCACCCCCTAAACACAAGGGCCAGCCTCACACCAGAGTGGTGCTTCGCTAATTACCAGAGGACCTTTGAAATACAGGCTCATGACAATGTGGGATTAGAGAGGAAGGACAGAAGAGAGTAGACTGGGGGAAGGGCTCTTCCATGGGGTTTCTGTGAGCGTGGCTTTCCCTCCTGTCACCTACACTACTTGCATATAAGAGCACGTTGTGTATGTTGCTAGAAAACTAAACCCAGCAGGAGCTCCCTGGGGAAACAAGCTTCAAAAGGGCACCCCCAAAACACAAGGGCCAGCCTCACACCAGAGTGGTGCTTTGCTAATTACCGGAGGACCTTTGAAATACAGGCTCATGCAAGGCCGGATTAGAGAGGAAGGACAGAAGAGAGTAGACTGGAGGAAGGGCTCTTCCATCCAGGTTTCTGTGGGCGTAGCTTTCCCTACTGTCTCCTACAGTACTTGCATATAAGAGCACGTTGGGTATGTTGCTAGAAAACTAAACCCAGCAGGAGGTCCCTGGGGAAACAAGCTTCAAAAGGGCACCCCCTAAACACAAGGGCCAGCCTCACACCAGAGTAGTGCTTTGCTAATTACCAGAGGACCTTTGAAATACAGACTCATGACAAGGTGGGATTATAGAGGATGGACAGAAGAGAGTAGACTGGAGGGAGGGCTCTTCCATCCAGGTTTCTGTGAGCATAGCTTTCCCTCCTGTCTCCTACAATTCTTGCATATAAGAGCACGTTGGGTATGTTGCTAGGAAACTAAACCCAGCAGGAGCTCCCTGGGGAAACAAGCTTCAAAAGGGCACCCACTAAACACAAGGGCCAGCCTCATACCAGAATGGTGCTTTGCTAATTACCAGAGGACCTTTGAAATACAGGCTCATGACAAGGTGGGATTAGAGAGGAAGGACAGAAGAGAGTAGACTGGGGGAAGGGCTCTTCCATGGGGTTTCTGTGAGCATAGCTTTCCCTCCTGTCGCCTACACTACTTGCATATAAGAGCACGTTGTGTATGTTGCTAGAAAACTAAACCCAGCAAGAACTCCCTGGGAAACAAGCTTCAAAAGGGCACCCCCTAAACATAAGGGCCAGCCTCACACCAGAGTGGTGCTTTGCTAATTACCAGAGGACCTTTGAAATACAGGCTCATGACAAGGTGGGATTAGAGAGGAAGGACAGAAGAGAGTAGACTGGAGGGAGGGCTCTTCCATCCAGGTTTCTGTGAGCGTAGCTTTCCCTCCTGTCTCCTACACTACTTGCATGTGAGAGCCCGTTGGGTATTTTGCTAGAAAACTAAACCCAGCAGGAGCTCCCTGGGGAAACAAGGTTCAAAAGGGCACTTCCTAAACACAAGGGCCAGCCTCACACAAGAGTGGTGATTTGCTAATTACCAGAGGATCTTTGAAATACAGGCTCATTTTTTTTTTATTTTGCATTTATTAAGCGCACTTGCAGCCCATGAGGCATCGAGGCGCTGTTACAGAGGAAACACAGATTAAGATTAGATTTTTTTTTTTCTTTGTCTTAGTTACGAATTTATAATGCGCTTAAACACTCGGAGGTTTCTAAGCGCGGACCCAGGGATCGAACCAGTTGTTGCTTTGTGTCGTCTTGCTTCCAAGACGCGCACGCTGCCGCTGTGCTATCCTCCCGGGACAAGGTGGGATTAGAGAGGAAGGACAGTAGAGAGTAGACTGGAGGAAGGGCTCTTCCATCCAGGTTTCTGTGAGCGAAGCTTTCCCTCCTGTCTCCTACACTACTTGCATATAAGAGTACGTTGGGTATGTTGCGAGAAAACTAAACCCTGCAGGAGCTCCCTGGGAAACAAGCTTCAAAAGGGCACCCGCTAAACGCAAGGGCCAGCCTCACACCAGAGTGGTGCTTTGCTAATTACCAGCAGACCTTTGAAATACAGGCTCATGACAAGGTGGGATTAGAGAGGAAGGATAGAAGAGAGTAGAGTGGGGGAAGGGCTCTTCCATGGGGTTTCTGTGAGCGTAGCTTTCCCTCCTGTCTCCTACACTACTTGCATATAAGAGCACGTTGTGTATGTTGCTAGAACACTAAACCCAGCAGGAGCTCCCTGGGAAACAAGCTTCAAAAGGGCACCCCCTAAACATAAGAGCCAGCCTCACACCAGAGTGGTGCTTTGCTAATTACCAGAGGACCTTTGAAATACAGGCTCATGACAAGGTGGGATTAGAGAGGAAGGACAGAAGAGAGTAGACTGGGGGAAGGGCTCTTCCATGGGGTTTCTGTGAGCATAGCTTTCCCTCCTGTCGCCTACACTACTTGCATATAAGAGCACGTTGTGTATGTTGCTAGAAAACTAAACCCAGCAAGAACTCCCTGGGAAACAAGCTTCAAAAGGGCACCCCCTAAACATAAGGGCCAGCCTCACACCAGAGTGGTGCTTTGCTAATTACCAGAGGACCTTTGAAATACAGGCTCATGACAAGGTGGGATTAGAGAGGAAGGACAGAAGAGAGTAGACTGGAGGGAGGGCTCTTCCATCCAGGTTTCTGTGAGCGTAGCTTTCCCTCCTGTCTCCTACACTACTTGCATGTGAGAGCCCGTTGGGTATTTTGCTAGAAAACTAAACCCAGCAGGAGCTCCCTGGGGAAACAAGGTTCAAAAGGGCACTTCCTAAACACAAGGGCCAGCCTCACACAAGAGTGGTGATTTGCTAATTACCAGAGGATCTTTGAAATACAGGCTCATTTTTTTTTTATTTTGCATTTATTAAGCGCACTTGCAGCCCATGAGGCATCGAGGCGCTGTTACAGAGGAAACACAGATTAAGATTAGATTTTTTTTTTTCTTTGTCTTAGTTACGAATTTATAATGCGCTTAAACACTCGGAGGTTTCTAAGCGCGGACCCGGGGATCGAACCAGTTGTTGCTTTGTGTCGTCTTGCTTCCAAGACGCGCACGCTGCCGCTGTGCTATCCTCCCGGGACAAGGTGGGATTAGAGAGGAAGGACAGTAGAGAGTAGACTGGAGGAAGGGCTCTTCCATCCAGGTTTCTGTGAGCGAAGCTTTCCCTCCTGTCTCCTACACTACTTGCATATAAGAGTACGTTGGGTATGTTGCGAGAAAACTAAACCCTGCAGGAGCTCCCTGGGAAACAAGCTTCAAAAGGGCACCCGCTAAACGCAAGGGCCAGCCTCACACCAGAGTGGTGCTTTGCTAATTACCAGCAGACCTTTGAAATACAGGCTCATGACAAGGTGGGATTAGAGAGGAAGGATAGAAGAGAGTAGAGTGGGGGAAGGGCTCTTCCATGGGGTTTCTGTGAGCGTAGCTTTCCCTCCTGTCTCCTACACTACTTGCATATAAGAGCACGTTGTGTATGTTGCTAGAACACTAAACCCAGCAGGAGCTCCCTGGGAAACAAGCTTCAAAAGGGCACCCCCTAAACATAAGAGCCAGCCTCACACCAGAGTGGTGCTTTGCTAATTACCAGAGGACCTTTGAAATACAGGCTCATGACAAGGTGGGATTAGAGAGGAAGGACAGAAGAGAGTAGACTGGACGGAGGGCTCTTCCATCCAGGTTTCTGTGAGCGTAGCTTTCCCTCCTGTCTCCTACACTACTTGCATATAACAGCACATTGGGTATGTTGCGGGAAAACTAAACCCAGCAGGAGCTCCCTGGGGAAACAAGCTTCAAAAGGGCACCCCCTAAACACAAGGGCCAGCCTCACACCAGAGTGGTGCTTTGCTAATTACCAGAGTACCATTGAAATACAGGCTCATGACAAGGTGGGATTAGAGAGGAAGGACAGAAGAGAGTAGCCTGGAGTAAGGGCTCTTCCATCCAGGTTTCTGTGAGTGTGTCTTTCCCTCCTGTCTCCTACACTACTTGCATATAAGAGCACGTTGGGTATGTTGCTAGAAAACTAAACCCAGCAGGAGCTCCCTGGGGAAACAAGCTTCAAAAGGGCACCCCCTAAACACAAGTGCCCGCCTCACACCAGAGTGGTGCTTTGCTAATTACCAGAGGATGTTTGAAATACAGGCTCATGAAAAGGTGGGATTAGAGAGGAAGGACAGAAGAGAGCAGACTGGAGGGAGGGCTCTTCCATCCAGGTTTCTGTGAGCGTAGCTTTCCCTCCTGTCTCCTACACTACTTGCATATAAGAGCACGTTGGGTATGTTGCTAGAAAACTAAACCCAGCAGGAGCTCCCTGGGGAAACAACCTTCAAAAGGGCACCCCCTAAACACAAGGGCCAGCCTCACACCAGAGTGGTGCTTTGCTAATTACCAGAGGACCTTTGAAATACAGGCTCATGACAAGGTGGGATTAGCGAGGAAGGACAGAAGAGAGTAGACTGGGGGAAGGGCTCTTCCATGGGGTTTCTGTGAGCGTAGCTTTCCCTCCTGTCTCCTACACTACTTGCATATAAGAGCACGTTGTGTATGTTGCTAGAAAACTAAACCCAGCAGGAGCTCCCTGGGGAAACAAGCTTCAAAAGGGCACCCCCTAAACATACGAGCCAGCCTCACACCAGAGTGGTGCTTTGCTAATTACCAGAGGACCTTTGAAATACAGGCTCATGACAAGGTGGGATTAGAGAGAAGGGACAGAAGAGAGTAGACTGGACGGAGGGCTCTTCCATCCAGGTTTCTGTGAGCGTAGCTTTCCCTCCTGTCTCCTACACTACTTGCATATAACAGCACGTTGGGTATGTTGCGAGAAAACTAAACCCAGCAGGAGCTCCCTGGGGAAACAAGCTTCAAAAAGGCAACCCCTAAACACAAGGGCCAGCCGCACACCAGAGTTGTGCTTTGCTAATTACCAGAGGACCATTGAAATGCAGGCTCATGACAAGGTGGGATTAGAGAGGACGGACAGAAGAGAGTAGACTGGAGGAAGGGCTCTTCCATCCAGGTTTCTGTGAGTGTGTCTTTCCCTCCTGTCTCCTACACTACTTGCATATAAGAGCACGTTGGGTATGTTGCTAGAAAACTAAACCCAGCAAGAGCTCCCTGGTTAAACAAGCTTCAAAAGGGCACCCCCTAAACACAAGGGCCCGCCTCACACCAGAGTGGTGCTTTGCTAATTACCAGAGGACCTTTGAAATACAGGCTCATGACAACGTGGGATTAGAGAGTAAGGACAGAAGAGAGTAGACTGGAGGGAGGTCTCTTCCATCCAGGTTTCTGTGAGCGTATCTTTCCCTCCTGTCTCCTACACTACTTGCATATAAGATCACGTTGGGTATGTTGCTAGAAAACTAAACCCAGCAGGAGCTCCCTGGGGAAACAAGCTTCAAAAGGGCACCCCATAAACACAAGGGCCAGCCTCACACCAGAGTGGTGCTTTGCTAATTACCAGAGGACCTTTGAAATACAGGCTCATGACAAGGTGGGATTAGAGAGGAAGGACAGAAGAGAGTCGACTGGAGGGAGGGCTCTTCCATCCAGGTTTCTGTGAGCGTAGCTTTCCCTCCTGTCTCCTACACTACTTGCATATAACAGCACGTTGGGTATGTTGCTAGAAAACTAAACCCAGTAGGAACTCCCTGGGGAAACAAGCTTCAAAAGGGCACCCCCTAAACACAAGGGCCAGCCTCACACCAGAGCGGTGCTTTGCTAATTACCAGAGGACCTTTCAAATACAGGCTCATGACAAGGTGGGATTAGAGAGGAAGGAGAGAAGAGAGTAGACTGGAGGGAGGGTTCTTCCATCTAGGTTTCTGTGAGCGTATCTTTCCCTCCTGTCTCCTACACTACTTGCATATAAGAGCATGTTGGGTATGTTGAGAGAAAACTAAACCCAGCACGAGCTCCCTGGGGAAACAAGCTTTAAAAGGGCACCCCCTAAACACAAGGGCCAGCCTCACACCAGAGTGGTGCTTTGCTAATTACCAGAGGACCCTTGAAATACAGGCTCATGACAAGGTGGGATTAGAGAGGAAGGACAGAAGAGAGTAGACTGGTGGAAGGGCTCTTCCATCCAGGTTTCAGTGAGCGTAGCTTTCCCTCCTGTCTCCTACACTACTTGCATATAAGAGCATGTTGGGTATGTTGCTAGAAAACTAAACCCAGCAGGAGCTCCCTGGGGAAAAAAGCTTCAAAAGGGCACCCCCGAAACACAAGGGCCAGCCTCACACCAGAGTGGTGCTTTGCTAATTACCAGAGGACCTTTGAAATACAGGCTCATGACAAGGTGGGATTAGAGAGGAAGGACAGAAGAGGGTACACTGGGGGAAGGGCTCTTCCATCCAGGTTTCTGTGAGCGTATCTTTCCTTCCTGTCTCCTACACTACTTGCATATAAGAGCACGTTGGGTATGTTGCTAGAAAACTAAACCAAGCAAGAGCTCCGTGGGGAAACAAGCTTTAAAAGGGCAACCCCTAAACACAAGGGCCAGCCTCAACCCAGACTGGTGCTTTGCTAATTACCAGAGGACCTTTGAAATACAGGATCATGACAAGGTGGGATTAGCGAGGAAGGACAGAAGAGAGTAGACTGGGGGAAGGGCTCTTCCATCCAGGTTTCTGTGAGCATAGCTTTCCCTCCTGTCTCCTACACTACTTGCATATAAGAGCACGTTGGGTATGTTGCTAGAAAACTAAACCAAGCAGGAGCTCCGTGGGGAAACAAGCTTTAAAAGGGCAACCCCTAAACACAAGGGCCAGCCTCAACCCAGACTGGTGCTTTGCTAATTACCAGAGGACCTTTGAAATACAGGATCATGACAAGGTGGGATTAGCGAGGAAGGACAGAAGAGAGTAGACTGGGGGAAGGGCTCTTCCATCCAGGTTTCTGTGAGCATAGCTTTCCCTCCTGTCTCCTACACTACTTGCACATAAGAGCACGTTGGGTATGTTGCTAGAAAACTAAACCTAGCAGAAGCTCGCTGGGGAAAAAAGCTTCAGAAGGGCACCCCGAAACACAAGGGCCAGCCTCACACCAGAGTGGTGCTTTGCTAATTACCAGAGGACCTTTGAAATACAGGCTCATGACAAGGTGGGATTAGCGAGGAAGGACAGAAGAGAGTAGACTGGGGGAAGGGCTCTTCCATGGGGTTTCTGTGAGCGTAGCTTTCCCTCCTGTCTCCTACACTACTTGCATATAACAGCACGTTGGGTATGTTGCGAGAAAACTAAACCCAGCAGGAGCTCCCTGGGGAAACAAGCTTCAAAAAGGCAACCCCTAAACACAAGGGCCAGCCGCACACCAGAGTTGTGCTTTGCTAATTACCAGAGGACCATTGAAATGCAGGCTCATGACAAGGTGGGATTAGAGAGGACGGACAGAAGAGAGTAGACTGGAGGAAGGGCTCTTCCATCCAGGTTTCTGTGAGTGTGTCTTTCCCTCCTGTCTCCTACACTACTTGCATATAAGAGCACGTTGGGTATGTTGCTAGAAAACTAAACCCAGCAAGAGCTCCCTGGTTAAACAAGCTTCAAAAGGGCACCCCCTAAACACAAGGGCCCGCCTCACACCAGAGTGGTGCTTTGCTAATTACCAGAGGACCTTTGAAATACAGGCTCATGACAACGTGGGATTAGAGAGTAAGGACAGAAGAGAGTAGACTGGAGGGAGGTCTCTTCCATCCAGGTTTCTGTGAGCGTATCTTTCCCTCCTGTCTCCTACACTACTTGCATATAACATCACGTTGGGTATGTTGCTAGAAAACTAAACCCAGCAGGAGCTCCCTGGGGAAACAAGCTTCAAAAGGGCACCCCATAAACACAAGGGCCAGCCTCACACCAGAGTGGTGCTTTGCTAATTACCAGAGGACCTTTGAAATACAGGCTCATGACAAGGTGGGATTAGAGAGGAAGGACAGAAGAGAGTCGACTGGAGGGAGGGCTCTTCCATCCAGGTTTCTGTGAGCGTAGCTTTCCCTCCTGTCTCCTACACTACTTGCATATAACAGCACGTTGGGTATGTTGCTAGAAAACTAAACCCAGTAGGAACTCCCTGGGGAAAAAAGCTTCAAAAGGGCACCCCCTAAACACAAGGGCCAGCCTCACACCAGAGCGGTGCTTTGCTAATTACCAGAGGACCTTTCAAATACAGGCTCATGACAAGGTGGGATTAGAGAGGAAGGAGAGAAGAGAGTAGACTGGAGGGAGGGTTCTTCCATCCAGGTTTCTGTGAGCGTATCTTTCCCTCCTGTCTCCTACACTACTTGCATATAAGAGCATGTTGGGTATGTTGCGAGAAAACTAAACCCAGCAGGAGCTCCCTGGGGAAACAAGCTTTAAAAGGGCACCCCCTAAACACAAGGGCCAGCCTCACACCAGAGTGGTGCTTTGCTAATTACCAGAGGACCCTTGAAATACAGGCTCATGACAAGGTGGGATTAGAGAGGAAGGACAGAAGAGAGTAGACTGGTGGAAGGGCTCTTCCATCCAGGTTTCAGTGAGCGTAGCTTTCCCTCCTGTCTCCTACACTACTTGCATATAAGAGCATGTTGGGTATGTTGCTAGAAAACTAAACCCAGCAGAAGCTCCCTGGGGAAAAAAGCTTCAAAAGGGCACCCCCGAAACACAAGGGCCAGCCTCACACCAGAGTGGTGCTTTGCTAATTACCAGAGGACCTTTGAAATACAGGCTCATGACAAGGTGGGATTAGAGAGGAAGGACAGAAGAGGGTACACTGGGGGAAGGGCTCTTCCATCCAGGTTTCTGTGAGCGTATCTTTCCTTCCTGTCTCCTACACTACTTGCATATAAGAGCACGTTGGGTATGTTGCTAGAAAACTAAACCTAGCAGAAGCTCGCTGGGGAAAAAAGCTTCAGAAGGGCACCCCGAAACACAAGGGCCAGCCTCACACCAGAGTGGTGCTTTGCTAATTACCAGAGGACCTTTGAAATGCAGGCTCATGGCAAGGTGGGATTAGAGAGGAAGGACAGAAGAGAGTAGACTGGGGGAAGGGCTCTTCCATCCAGGTTTCTGTGAGCATGTCTTTCCCTCCTGTCTCTTACACAACTTGCATATAAGAGCACGTTGGGTATGTTGCTAGAAAACTAAACCCAGCAGGAGCTTCCTGGGGAAACAAGCTTTAAAAGGGCACCCCCTAAACACAAGGGCCAGCCTCACACCAGAGTGGTGCTTTGCTAATTACCAGTGGACCTTTGAAACACAGGCTCATGACAAGGTCGGATTAGAGAGGAAGGACAGAAGAGAGTAGACTGGGGAAGGGCTCTTCCATCGAGGTTTCTGTGAGCGTATCTTTCCCTCCTGTCTCCTACACTACTTGCATATAACAGCACGTTGGGTATGTTGCGAGAAAACTAAACCCAGCAGGAGCTCCCTGGGGAAACAAGCTTCAAAAGGGCACCCCATAAACACAAGGGCCAGCCTCACACCAGAGTGGTGCTTTGCTAATTACCAGAGGACCTTTGAAATACAGGCTCATGACAAGGTGGGATTAGAGAGGAAGGACAGAAGAGAGTAGACTGGAGGGAGGGTTCTTCCATCCAGGTTTCTGTGAGCGTATCTTTCCCTCCTGTCTCCTACACTACTTGCATATAAGAGCATGTTGGGTATGTTGCGAGAAAACTAAACCCAGCAGGAGCTCCCTGGGGAAACAAGCTTTAAAAGGGCACCCCCTAAACACAAGGGCCAGCCTCACACCAGAGTGGTGCTTTGCTAATTACCAGAGGACCCTTGAAATACAGGCTCATGACAAGGTGGGATTAGAGAGGAAGGACAGAAGAGAGTAGACTGGTGGAAGGGCTCTTCCATCCAGGTTTCAGTGAGCGTAGCTTTCCCTCCTGTCTCCTACACTACTTGCATATAAGAGCATGTTGGGTATGTTGCTAGAAAACTAAACCCAGCAGAAGCTCCCTGGGGAAAAAAGCTTCAAAAGGGCACCCCCGAAACACAAGGGCCAGCCTCACACCAGAGTGGTGCTTTGCTAATTACCAGAGGACCTTTGAAATACAGGCTCATGACAAGGTGGGATTAGAGAGGAAGGACAGAAGAGGGTACACTGGGGGAAGGGCTCTTCCATCCAGGTTTCTGTGAGCGTATCTTTCCTTCCTGTCTCCTACACTACTTGCATATAAGAGCACGTTGGGTATGTTGCTAGAAAACTAAACCTAGCAGAAGCTCGCTGGGGAAAAAAGCTTCAGAAGGGCACCCCGAAACACAAGGGCCAGCCTCACACCAGAGTGGTGCTTTGCTAATTAC